>NC_044315.2:58310175-58610175 GCF_007474595.2 Lynx canadensis | reverse complement strand
AGTTTCCAGACAATATGATGACCCTTTTATCAAAAAAGCAATTAACAAGAAGTTATTCTTTTCCTTGAACAATCTGTTTCAGAAATTTTAACCAGTATTTTTAAAAACAACACATTTACCCAAATAAGCATTTCTTTCCATGGCCCCTGGACCTACAGGGTTTTTTTTGCTATATTTTTTTAACTAAACGAGTTACTTGCCTCCCTTAAACAAGAAAAAGGCATTGGTCAGGCCAGGCTGAGCAATAATGACATAACCAGGGCGCCTGGGTGGCTCAGTCAGTTAACGTCCCTTCCGACTCTCGGTTTTGGCTCAGGTCATGATCTCGTGGTTTCATGAGTTTGAGCCCCACATTGTGCTGTGTGCTCATGGTGCAGAGGCTGCTTGAGATTCTCTCTCTTTCTCTCTCTCTCTCTCTCCCTCTCCCTCTCCTTCTCTCCCTCTCTCTCTCTCTGCCCCTTCCCTACTCACGCTGTCTCAGTCTCTCTCAAAATAAATAAATAAAAACTTAAAAAAAAAATGACATTTACCTTCAAAATGGCATAGAGTCAGGATCTTTTGTGGTTGATTGCATTGTACAGTTTGAAACTAAATGTTGGTCAAAAACAAATTCCAAAAAAAGTTCAAAGTCAAACAATTTGTGATTATTCTCATTATTCCCTCTCTGTTACTAAACCAATTTCATTTTTAGAAAAAAAACTCAGCACAAAAGTATGTATGTACTTGGAATACTGTTTAATGTGGTATAAAAAAAATTTTTTTTAAATACTCCCAAACCTGAAAACAACTGAATATCCAAGAGAATAGTTCAAAAAAGTCTGAAACATGCACTCTATATATTTTATAGAATATCACTCAGCTATTAAAAAGTCAAGCTCTCTATCAATTAGACAAGGAATATTACACAGTAAAAGTGAAAAAAGTATGTACCAGAAAAGTTATGTAAAAACAATAACCCAAACTACTGTGTGTGGTTTAAATGTTCTTTGGGGCACCTGGTTGGCTCAGTTCGTGGAGCATGCAACTCTTGCTCTCAGGGTTGTGAGCTGAAGCCCCACATTGGGTGTAGAGATTACTTTAATAAACAAAACAAAACATAAACCTTAAATGTTCTTAATATGAGCATGGAGAAATGTATGGAAGAATATAGAAAGTGTTAACATTGGTATAGAGTTCATATAAAGGTATGGAAACTGTTAACACTGTGTTTGAGGGACAAGGTGGCAAGGGGAGAAGAGAAATTAGTAACACTTTCTATATCAATATTTAGGGGAAAGTAATTCTTCCAATAAGGTGACCTGATCTATTTTGTTAGATGGAGACCTAAAGTAAGGCTCAGCTGCCTCAAGCTGACAGCAAGGCTGTTGGCAGGAATATTTACTAAGTTTCTCTAATTTTCATTTTAGGCCAATGACACAGACAACTCAAAAAAGGAAAAAAGGGGCGCCTGGGTGGCGCAGTCGGTTAAGCGTCCGACTTCAGCCAGGTCAAGATCTCACAGTCCGTGAGTTCGAGCCCCGTGTCAGGCTCTGGGCTGATGGCTCAGAGCCTGGAGCCTGTTTCCGATTCTGTGTCTCCCTCTCTCTCTGCTCCTCCCCCGTTCATGCTCTGTCTCTCTCTGTCCCAAAAATAAATAAACGTTGAAAAAAAAAATTAAAAAAAAAAAAAAAGGAAAAAAAAGGAAAGAAAGCAAAAAACAAAACACAGCTACTCCACAGTTATAACTTTCTTTTAGAAAAAAAAAATTATTATTTTTTTAAAGATCTGTTCTTTTCTAACATGAGATATACTAACCTTTTTAAGGTATCATCAAGATAATGACTGAACCTGTGTGCTGGTATAGAAAGAAAGAAATAAAAAATACTTCTCTTAAAAGTAAAATAAACATTTTTTAGGTAAGGTAGAAGACTGATACTTACCTCAGTGAACTATTGCATTTGGGCTAGAAGATTCTTTGTTGTGAGGGGCTGTGGATTATAGGATGCTTAGCAGTATGCCTTGATGCCAATAGTGTCTTTCCTCAGTTGTAACAACAACAAAAAAAATGTCTCCAAATATTACCAAAATGACTTCTGGGAACAAAAGCACTCCCAGTTGAGAATTACAGCTTTTCTGACAGACAAGACTGTGAATGCTTTACATCGGCAACAACTATCCCTTATAACCTGCTAGGTAACAACGGTATATTAATACTCTACAGTGAAAAATGTTAAATATAAACAATTAATATCACATCATTAACATCCTATTTCCAAAACTGAATCTTTACAGTTGAAAACTGTATGTTTTCAGTATGAAAACTGAAGCCTTAAAAGTATGTAGAAATGAAAGAATTCTCATTATGAAATATACTTCTTGCCTGCCAAATAGATGCAAAGAAAATACTTCTAGTGTGAATCAAAGCATCTTTAGAGAACTCAGCATTTTATAATATGTAAATATTATACACATAAAAATATCTTTTAAGACTGTATTATAATACTAAAAGTTGCTAGTAATTATTAAGAAAAGGAAATGTTGAGTCACCATTTCATCAAGGAGCTAAGAAGGCAGGCCTAGGATTGCAAAAAGCATTTGGATTAAAAAAATAGTTGACACTGGATGTCAACTATAATCACTAAACATTTTTTTAAAACTGCTTTGTAAAATTTATAGTAACACTAGAAAAAAATTTCAAAGACAAAATGTAATCTGTCTTGGCTTCATATACAGCATGCATTATTAAAACAAAAACAACAGACTTATAGTTGAAACAACCACATGCAGGGGCACCTGGGTGGCTCAGTCGGTTAAGTGTCCGACTTCGGCTCAGGTCATGATCTCACAGTTCGTGGGTTCAAGCCCCGCGTTGGGCTGTGTGCTGACAGCTCAGAGCCTGGAGCCTGCTTCCGATTCTGTGTCTCCCTCTCTCTCTGCCCCTCCCCAGCTCGCACTCTGTCTCTCTCTCTCTCTCAAAAATAAATAAACATTAAATAAAAAGTTTTAATTAAAAAAAATGAAACAACCATATGCAGGCCAAAATCATCTTCAAACTTATTCAATATTTTAAAAGCACATATTCATTGAAAAAAATTTAGCCTTGAGGCACCTGACTGGCTCAGTCAGAGCATGTAACTCTTGATCTCAGGGTTGTGAGTTTGAGCCCCACAGTGGGCATCGAAATTACTACCTACCAATCAATAAATAAATAGGGACACCTACGTGGCTCAGTCAGTTGTGTATGACTTCTATTCAGGTTATGATCTGGCGGTTTGTGGGTTCAAGCCCCACGTCAGGCTCTGTGCTGGCCACTCAGAGCCTGCAGCCCACTTCGGATTCTGTGTGTGTGTGTGTGTGTGTGTGTGTGTGTGTGTGTGTCCCTCCCCCGCTGTGCTGTCTCTCTCTCTCTCTCTCTAAAATAAAAAAAATTTTTTTTAAATAATAAACAAGTAAATAAATAAGTAAAAAAAGAAAAGGAAAAAACTGTTAGCCCAAATTCAAGATTTAATATTTCTAACATTTAGGAAAAGTATCTCTTTGTCTTTGTCCATGATGCATACAACACTGTAAGTTAACAAAATATGTATTAATCCTTAAGGATTACGGTGTTCCAAGTAACTAGCAAAAGCACACACACACTATATATATATATATATATATATACATATATATATATGTATATATATATATATATATATTTTATATATATATAAAATCAACCGGTGGCATAAGCATTTCAGGCAGAGGAAACTACAGAAAAAAAGAAAAGCTACAAGAAGTATAGGGCTTTGAGCAAGTGTGTGCATCTGTCTCACAGACAGAGAGACAAACACACAGGCTATTATGTGATCAGACAAATGGAGTGACTTTCAAACGTTCTTTTAGTTACATACAGATCCCTATTTTAAAGACAGCCCCGTGTGCTCTAAGAGAGATGACACCCTAAAGGCTCTGGTCAAAGGAAGAGAGACAGAATCCTGCCAACTCAACTCCAACCTCTCCAAGGAGATCCCAGGAGCTGCGAAGAACTCTTTGAAAGCAAGAGGACTAGAGTATAGGGAATTTGAGAGGGAGCTGAGAAATAAAAAGCGTAGGTTAGGAAGTATATTATGAAACACATTAAATGTTGGTTTCAAGGGTTATATTTTAGTGGATATTAGGAAGCTACTGTAGGTGTCAAAACAGAAGAGGCAGATAAATGATGTGATATACAGAACAAATGAATGAAGTAATACGCCTACTTCATTATTGGACACCAGTCTTCAAAAATCTCGGTGTTTTCTATTTTCTCATATTTACCCTATGAAAAATACCTACGATTTAAGACTAGTGTGGAAAGTATGAGGGAGAAATATAAGTTTACAAAAAGGACATATTTTAATAACATAAATACTACATGTTCACCAATATGGTTATTTCTACTTGATAAAGTAGTCTCTTACACTGAGTCTCTTGAAGGCCCACGGCTGCAAATGCAGGCTTTTAAAGGTGCCACTCTCCATGTCAAGTGGCAACCAGTAGTCATCCTATCTGTCAGTTTGACAAGTCCTCTCTCAGCATTCAGGGATAAAGTGCACACATACAACGCCCTCCCTGACATAAAGGAAACCAGGGAGATGAGAGCCAGCCACTAGAGGGAAGACAATCAAGCTGGCAGGAAAGGACTAGAAATTGGCCCTGACAAGAAACCAGAGAGCCAAGAGAGGGTAAAAAACAAGCTTGCTCATGCTGTGAGTTTAAAAAAAGATCTACTCATACAGCATGGAGTCAAATAGGCAAAAAGAACAAATTTTCTTATGTGGATAAAAGAAAAGATCAGCAATTCAGAAAGCCTTCTAACTTCACATTTTACTATCTGTACAAGTAACCAGCTTACCAAACAATCCTCAGAACTAACGTGTTCACTCTAATACTTTCTCTGCCAATGACATTCCTACTTAAACACTCTCCACCTCTACTGAGTTCTAAATGCTATTACATGCCCTTGGCTTCTTTTATAAATACAACTTTTTCATCCATCCCATCCAATTTATTGAGTCATGCATTCAAGAACTATTTACTGAGTGTCTAGCCAGGTACTGTTCCAGGCCCTGGGGATAAAGAAATGAAGGAAAAGGTTTCTGCTTTAGCAGGTAGGGTAAAACCATTAAATAAATATACACACATTATATACATAAACATATTCATACATATGCATATGAAATATATAATGCAGCAATACATTCCATCATGAAAAAGAAAACAGGGAAAGGGGGATAGACAATGATGGGGAGGAGACACGATCTTATAAAGGACAATCAGAGAGATCCTTCCTGGTAAGATGACATTTGAGCAGAGATCTAAACAAAGGGAGATAGCCACGCAAATACTGAGCAGAGCATGGCCAGGAGAGAGCACAGCTAAGTGTAAAAGTCCTGAAGCAAGAATGTACTCACAGCTTTCAAGAAACAGCAGAGTAATGGGTGATAGTAATAGGAGAGGTATCAGAGAACCAGATCACATATAGCCTTTCATTACATAAAATGGACATTGGATATTATTCTAAGTGAAATGTGGAGGCACTGAAGAGTTCTATGCAAAGGAATGACATCATTTGAATTATGTTTGAAAGGATCACTCTAGCTGCTGGGTATAGAAAATTACAGGAGGAAAAAGCTTTAGGAAACTATACAATAGTCTAGGCTATGATAATTGGGGTTTAAACCATGGGGGTAAATAATAGTGTGGATGGTAAGAACTGATCAGATTCTGACTTGGTATATTTCAAAGGCTGAACCTAACAGGATATGTTGATGATGTGGATGTGGGATATAAGTGCCAGAGAGAAGGTCAGGATGACTGACGATATTTCCAACTCTTACTCATCAATCACTATGATCAGTTTCACATTCACTTATTCCTCTACTCTTCCTCCTTTAATTTCATTCTGTTTCATTTCATGCTGCCATTTCTATTCTTGCTCTAACCCTTCTTTTATCCCAGCTAGCACTCATACTTACTAAGCTGGAAGTGAGAAAGGGCTGGTGAAGGAAGCTAGCAAACCATATTTAAGAAGCTAAAAAAGAAACTACATTATGAAGCTGAAAAAGACAGTAAACTGGAGAAACCACCAGCAGCAAATTATACACTAAAAACAGTAATGTAAACAACATTGACACAGAAAGGCAGGCCAGGAGTACCAAAGCATAAGAGTTCATTTAACAAATTTAAAATTATTCATTAAATCTCAACCATAGAAAGACACAGAATGACGGATATACAAAAACAGGAAAATGTGATTAAGGGGACCCTGGGTAGCTCAGTCAGTTAAGAGTCCAACTCTTGACTCTGGCTCAGGTCATGATCTCACGGTTCATGAGTTTGGGCCCTGCACTGGGCTCTGTGCTGACAGTGCTGAGCCTGCTTGAGATTCTCTCTCTTCTTCTCTCTCTGCCCCTCCCCCACTTGCATGTGTGTGCACGCGCACACACACACACATACACACACACACTCTCTCTCTCTCAAAATAAACTGAAAAAAAAGAAACTATGATTAAAAAATAAAATTATATTCAAGATATGCTATTCACATTCTTTGTATTAATAATAAACTGAGGCTATTCCTTACAACATTAATTTTTTACATCTGTTAAGACAAAAATTATCCTACTTAATGAAAATTCTAACAAGAATTTTTTTCACCATGCTGGCATAATCTACTTCAATAAATTACTTTAGTTTGGGAAAAAAGACACTATTATACTTTCTAATAAAATAAAGCTTTTAAAAATAAAAATTCCGGCTCTTAAATTCTTCTAAAATGCAATAAAAATCTGCAAAGGCAGATATTGGTGTTCTCAAAGTCACATATTTAATGTACACTTTTATTTCGGATGTCACCTCAACAAATTTAGTTACGGAGTTTCTCCATAGATAGCAAACTATAAGCTGCAAATAAGAATGTAAAGAAGAATTTATTGACAGCTATAAAAAGAAATGTAACTAATTGTCAAAAGGAACAAAACTTCAAACAGTAGAAGCAAAAAATTAGAAAAAGCTCCTCTTTGAGAACACTTAACAAAGGACCCAAAGTCAAAAGGATCATATTTCTTTCAAAGGTCCCATCAAATCTAACAACTGAGACTCTCACCCATAACAATGATGCCCAGTTATCAACAACATACAATTTAGTCAGCATACTCAACTGATAATGGCAGAGTTATGGTAAAATACCACTTTTATAATGTTACATAATTGTTACTAATTCTATAGCAATTAACCGGCTTCCATGCACAGTTCTAAGTGCTTCACATATTTTATCCCCCAAATCGTACAGTATGTAATTTCATTAGCCCCATTTCACAGATCTACAAACTGACACTGAGAGATGTTAAACAACTTGCCAGAAATCAGAAAAATGGCAATACACATATAAACACACATGAATCCCATTGTATAGATGAAAGAATGGAATTTCTGATAGCAAAACCACAATTTCTGATAATTGTGGTTATCTCCATTTGGTGGCAGCAATAATGACATTTATTTTCTGCCTTTTTTTTTTTTATACAACGTTTTACAATTGGTAAAAAATGAAAGAAAGTGGAATGGAATTCTGCTTCTGATAATGACTGAGTAAGCTCACTTCACACCAGTCACCTTGTAGAAAACAATTATAAACTCTATACAAAATATAAAGAACAGTTATACCCTAGTCTAGTTATTCACACCAGTTGTGTACTATAAAGTTGCCACAATGAATTCCCGAATACTGAACCACTGCTCCTGGGGGAAATACACACACACATCCTCCCACACATTATAATCTTATATCCTAAAAACAACTCATCCTGGTAGATTCTATTTTCTTTATTTTGCAAAACAGAAAACAAGGTTCAGAGATTTTAAGTGACTTGCCTGAGGCTGCCTCACTCACAGGTACCAGAATTAGGTTTCAAATTCTGTCCCACTGGCTCCCACACTGTACTACAAAGCCCCCTACCATCTCTATCCCCTGGTTGCTACTATAGGAAAGCTTAAATAAGAAGGTGGAGCATTTCCTGTTTGTCCACAGCCAGAACCACATGCATCAGACTAAAATTTTTGTTGCTCTGCACATGTCTCTGAAAGTGCAGTAAGTATTGACTTGGGGGTTACAAATAAAATGTAGCAAGTAGGTGAAATCCCAAATACAGAATCATGAATAAAAAAGACTGACTATATATGAAGGCATTAAAGAACAAGCAAAAGCAGACATAAAATGGAGGGAAGTTGACAACTTGGAAGAGAAGAACAGCACTATAGCTCTTTACCTGAAGCTACTCTCAATCAACAGTGTTGGTGGTGTAGATAGGAAAGAAAGGAGAGCTAAGATTTTGAGAGAAAGCTGCATTCTTACCGGTTAAAGAATCAGAGGTCAGAGACTGGCGCTACCACAGTAGCTGGAAAGTGCGAGGGGAAATCTGGACACTAGAGTCAGAGAGGGGTAGCCCCAAAAGTCTACCCAAATATATGACCGACTGCTGAACTATGCATACATGGAACACACTCCAACAGCCCAGATAAGGCAAAAACAACTGAAGAGACACTACTTGTGGTCAACAGTAAGAAAAAAAACAGTATTAAGTTTAAATAAAGTCAAGATGGCTGTCAGCTCTGAGAAATCAAAGGAGGAAAAAATCAAACACTCTTCAGAGAAACATAACAGAATGCAAAGTCTCTACAATGTATCATTCACGAGGTTTAACAAAACAGCCCCAATTTCCTAACTGTATGAAGAAACAGAAAATGTTACCTAAATTCAATTTAACAATCATAGATGGAGACTGACCTCAGATAACCAAGATGCTGGAATTTAGCAGATAAGGATTCTAAAAGTAGCCATTATCACTATACTCAAGGTAAGCCAAAATATGCTCTCAGACTTTATGATCCTGTATATAAGAAGCTTAAAAGTCATCACTCCATCCTCACAAGTAAAAAGCTGAAGAAACCGATAAATCAACAACTCTTCTTAGATCCATTAAAGAAGTGAAGAGCAGATCACTACCCTAGAAACTGTAAAGTCAAATAGGCAGATACAGGGAAGCATAACTTACTGGGTGCAGAAACCTCTGCAGAACCAGTAACAGGGTAGGAAAGAAATCTAAACTGTAATTGACAAACTGCTTGAGACTCAGTTTAGTAAAGTGTGAGAGTTAAAAAGTCTAGTGTATCAAGCCAGGGGAAGTGGTGGTGTGGGGGGCATATAGTTTTGTGAGTTTTACCACCAGGAGTTCTACCAGGTCCTCACAGGAAATATCAGAGAAAAATTACCTTGTATTTCTGGCGGGGGGGGGGGGGGGGGGACTTTTTAATATGCCACAGCATTCCGTTCTTAACAAGGCCTGCCCCCAGGGGAAACCATTCTACCAGAGCTTAACCTGTTGGGAGTTTTATCAGAACCTAATTTAGCTGGGGGAAGAAAAACCCAACTCCAGACCCCTCTAGATTTCCTGTCTCACATAAGGGGGTAAAAAAACAAAACAAAACCTTAAGAAGCACTGATTAAGTCCTGAGTCCAGGGGCACGGGCTCACCACAAGACTGAGACCTAATCATACGACTACAGAATGCTTCCTTACCCCTATACCTTCCCACACAGCAGAGAAATAGAAACCATAAAAAAAGGAATGGAAATTTCATAACTGAAAGATATAAAGTCTGAAATTTTTTAAAAGAAATCATTGAATAAGCCAAGCAGCAGTTTGGAGGTGACAGAAAAAAAGTCAGTGGGCATGAAGATAGAGCAACAGAAATTATTCAACCTGACCAACAGATAAAGAAAAAAAGACTTTTAAAAAACAGAACAACATAACCAGTAGAACATGGCAAGAGGTCTAACACATTATGTGTTACTAGGATCTCAGAATAAATGGAAGTAAAAAATGGAGCACTGAAAAAATTGGAAGAAATAAAAAATTTCCCAAATTTAAGAAATTTCAGTGATTTCTAGCCACGATAAATACAAAAGAATCACAACTAGTCACATCACATAGTCAAACTCCTAAGAAGTAAAAAAAAGTAAACAGAAAATCTTGAAGGAAGCCAGAGAACAATGATATAGAACAGAAAGAAAAATAATATAATGACCACTGACCGATCACCAAAATGACAAAACACAATAGAAAGACACCTGGCAAACTGTAAAAGAAAGAAAATTGTTAAATGAGAATACCATATACACCAAACATAACTTTAAGAAAGAAAGCAAACTTACACAGTTCCACAACACAGAATAATAGGCAGGGCAGAATAATGATCCTGGAGAATAGGAAAACAAGGTGAATCTTAAAGTAACCCAAGCTTATTGCGTTGAAGTTTCAAGGGCAAAGTGGAGGCCAGGATGGCCAAACCAGAGCCCATCTGTCCCACTGAGTTGAAGAGAGAGACCACAGAGTTTCAGCAAGTCAAGTGGCTAGGACTTCCAGGAAAAAATGCCAGAAAGGAAGGGGCTACAAAGAGAGAAAACTCCACATCCCTGAAGAGTGGCTTCATCAAGTTTCCAGCTAAATACTAATCTACTTTTGTGCGTGGAAAAATTACCTGAGGTCAGGGAAAGAACAAAATTATGTGCTACCTACAAGAAAAACACTTTAAATATAAGACACATACAGATTAAAAAAAAAAAGTCGCATTTGTAAATATGAATCAAACAAAAGCTGAAGTGGCTGGCTACATTAATGCCAGAAAAAGTAGATTTTGGAACAAAGAACATTGCCAGGAATAAAGTGAGACCTTTACTAACGACAAAGGAGTCAATTCAACAAAACATAATAATCCTAAAAAGAGAGATTCAAAATACCTGAATTAATGATTGATAAAACTGAAAACAAAAATAAATCCACAACTGTATAGATAATAAGATTTCAACACTCCTCTCTCAATAACTAATAAAAAAGTAGATTAAAAAACATCAGTAAAGATTCAGAAGACTTGAACACTATCAAGCAACTTGATGTAGTGTATTTTATGAAATACTCTGCTCAGCAAACACAGAGTCCTTTAGTAAGGACTTGAAAAAGAATGTACCTAGGTCATTAAGACAGACTTTTATTCTGGAACAAAGCAAACCTCAATAAATTTTAAAAGAATTCAGGTAATACAAAGGTTGTCTTCACCACAGTGAAATTAAATTTGCAAATATTTGAAGACTAAACAACTCTTCTATATAACTCATTGGGTAAAGAAACAAAAAAAAGAAGAGAAATTGGAATGTATTTTGAAGTGAATAAAAATGAAAAGATAACCTCTGAAAACTAGGATGATGAAGTTAATAACATAGTTCTCAGGGGAATATCTAAAGTATTAAATATTAATAGTAAAAAAAAAAACTAAAAAGGTTTCAAATCATTGATATGAACTTCCATCTAATTTCTAAGAAATTAGAAAGGGGCACCTGGGTGGCTCAGTCGGTTAAGCATCTGACTTCAGCTCAGGTCATGATCTTGAGGTTCATGGGTTTGGGCCCCATAATGGGCTCTGTGCTGACAGCTCAGAGCCTGAAGCCTGCTTTGGATTCTGTGTCTCCCTCTCTCTCTCTTTCTCTGTCCCTCCCCCATGCGCATGCGCACTCTCTCTCAAAAATAAACGTTAAAAAAAAATTTTTTTAAGAAATTAGAAGAAGGACAAATCAAAAGCTGCTTCTTTGAAAAAAATTCAGTAAAATGTGAAAGATCTAAACTAACCAGTTGGGAAAGTAAGACTGAAGATGCAAATTACCACTGTCAGCAATGACAGAGGAGACATCATTTTAGGTCTTACACACATTAAAAGCTTAATAGGGGGATGCTATAAACAAAATTATGACAAAAATTTTAACAACGAAACGAGCCAATTTACTAAAAGACAAACTACCAAAATTTAGTTAAGAACAAAGATGAACTCAACTGTCCATATACCAATGAAAGAAATTAAATTCATGGTGAAAAACTTTCCTACAAAGAAAGCTCCAGGCTCAGAATTTCCCTAGTGAACTCTACACAATTGTGCCCAAATTATTTCAGCACTGTACACCATTCTACACAAATACTTCTAGAAACAGAAGAGAAGGGAACACATACTAATTCATCTTAGGAGGCCAGCATTATCCTGATCCAAATCAGACACCCACATTAGATGAAAAAAATGTTACAGCAAATATCCCTCATCAATTTGGATGCCAAACCCCCCCACCAAAAAAAACAAAAAACAAAAAAAAACCCTTTAACATTGTAAGTAAGTTGATTCTATTTGTTTGTTTTAGAGAAAGAGTACATGCGCAAACAGGGGAGAGGGGCAGAGGAAAAGAGGATCTTAAGCAGGCTCTGTGCTCAGTGCAGATTCGGACGTGGGGCTTGATCTCACGAACCTGGGATCATAACCTGAGCCAAAATCAAAAGTCGAACGCTCAACAGACTGAACCACCCAGGTGCCCTGTTCAAACAAGTGGAGCTTACCTTACAAAAATTCAAGGATGGTTTAAAGAATGCATTTTACCGTTTAACCACGACCTAAATGATGTCTACAAAACCTTTGAAAAGAAAAAACATGTGACCATCATACACAGAAAAATCATGTAAAAAATCCATTCCTAGGCATGCCTGGGCGGCTCAGTCGGTTGAGCATCCAACCCTTGGTTTTGGCTCAGGTCATGATCCCAGGGTTGTGGGACTGAGTCCTGTGTTGGGCTCCACACTGAGCATGAAGCCTGCTTGACATTCCCTCTCTTTCTCTTTCTCTCCTCTGCCCCTTCCCAACTTGCTCTCTCTCTTAAAAAAAAACAAACAACAACAAAAAAAACCTTCAGCAGCCATTCCTAACAAAAATCCTCAACAAATTAAGAATAGAAAGGAACCTCAATTTAATATAGGGCACCCACAAAAATTTTACAGCTAATCCCCATAAGCACTGGTAAAAGAGAACCCTTTCATTTTGAGATCAGGAGAAAAATAAGAATATACACTCTCATCACTTCTACTTGATATTTTCTAGAGGTCTGGACAGGTACAATAAAAAAATTATAAATGAGAGATTGAAAAGAATTAGAAATGTATTTGCATATGAAGTGATGGTTTACATAGAAAATTCTAAAGAAACTGCAAAAGAGCTTCTAGAACAACTGAGCTTAGCAAGGTTGCAAAGCAAAAGGCAATTAAACAAAATGCCATTTTAAGTCTCTATACTTACCATCAAGTAAAAATTGCAAAGAAGATCATCAAAAAGTACCACTTACAACAGTATAAAAAAATACTTAAGATATATTTACCAATAAATGTGCAAGACATGTAAACTGAAGGCCTCAAAAGAATGATGACAGAAATTAAAGAAAACCTAAATAAAAGGAGAAATATACCATGTCCATGGATCAGAAGACCATCACTAAGATATCATTTCTTCCCCAAATTAATGTAGAGATTCAACAAAATTCAAATCAAAATCTCAGCAGGTTTCTTTTTTTAATTAGAGGATTCTAAAATAGAAATGAAAAGACAAAGCAATACAGTTTTAAAACAAAAACCCAAAATTGGAAGAATTATCCTCTATAATTTCAAGACTTTAGTTATAATAATCAAGATAATGTGAAATTGGTTTATGCAAAGACATGTAGATCAATTTCACACAGTAGAAGATATAGAAGTAGACACCCACTTATATGGTCAGTGGATTTCAACAAAGGTACCAAGATAAATCAATGCACAATTGACTGCCTTTTCAAAAAATGGCCTTGGAACAAACGGACAAAGACATGCAAATAAATCAACCTCAACTTTTCCCTCATATTACATACAAAAATGAAATGGAATCATAAACCAAATATAAAAGGAAATACTATAAAATCTCTAGAAGAAAACTTTTATGGTCTTAGGTTAGGCAATATTATTTTTTAACATGGGACACAAAAATGCCCATGTCATAAAGGAAAAACTGAGATGTTATCAAAGTTTAAAGCTTTTGCCCTCTGAAAAATACTGTTATAAAAATGAAAAGATAGGGGCCCTTGGGTGGCTCAGTGGGTTAGGTGTCCAACTTCAGCTCAGGTCATGATCTCACAGTTCATGAGTTCAAGACCTGAGTCAGGCTCTGTGCTGACATCTCCGAGCTTAGAGCATGCTTTGGATTCTGTATCTCCCTTTCTCTCTGCCCCTCACCTGCTGGCACTCTCTGTGTGTCTCTCTCTCAAAAATAAATAAAATTTTTAAAAAATTTTAAATAAGTAAAAATGAAAAGATAAGCAACAGGTTGGGAGAAAATAACTGCAAAACAATCTGATAAAGTACTTTTATTCAAATCTGTAAAGAATATTTACAATTCAATAATATGACAAACAACACAATTTAAAAATGAATAAAAGATATGAAGAGACAATTCACCAAAGAATGTCAAATACTCACATTAAGAAAAAGTTAATACTCACATACTCACATGTCAAATACTCACATTAAGAAAAAGTTCAACATTAACTGTCACTGGCAAAATCCAAATTATAGTAATAGATCACTACACACCTACAACTATGGCTAAAATTTTAAAACAGGACAATAGCAAGTGCTGCCAAGGCTGTGCAGCAACTGCAACTCTCATCTTGCTCTGGGAATGCACAATGGTAGAGCCAATCTGGAAAACAGTGTGGCAATTTTTTTTTTATAATGTGTATACAGATATACACCTACCAAGTGTTTGTACCCAGGAGAGGTCCCTAAAAGACCTATACACAAATGTTTAAAGCAGCTTTGTGCATAATAGCTAAGAACTATAAACAATCCAAATGTCCATCAACTGGTGAATGAATAAAGAAACTATGATGCAACAGATCAATGGAATACCAGTCAGCAATAACATCAAACAAAATGGTTGAATCTCAAAAGCACTAGGCTAACTAAAACAGACACAGAAGGCTGAATACTGCCTAATTTTCTGCATGCGATTCTGCAAAAAGCAAAACTATCAGGATAGGAATCAGATTAGTGGCAACCAGGAGATGTGGGTACAAGTAGAAGACTGACTCTACAGGGGCAAGAGGATACGTTGTGGGATAACAGAAATTTCCTTCACCTTGATTGTAGTGGTGGCTATAAAACTACATACGTTTGTCTAAATTCATCAAACTATCTAAAAAAGTGAATTTTACCGTATGTAAATTATATCCCAATAAACATATACCCAAAAAATTAATGAAGGGAAGATAAAGGCTTTTTCTGGTAAATGAAAACTAAGAGGATTTATCTCTAGCAGATCTGCACTTTAAGATTGATAAAGGAAGTTCTTTGGGCTGAAGGGAAATGTTACCCAGTGGTTACCTCAGATTTTCAGGAAGCAATGAAGAGGGCTAGATATAGTAAATAGATAGGTAAATTAGAAATATACATATTTTTCCTCCTACATTTAAAAAAAATGTGCATGACTATTTAAAGTAAAAATTGCAGCGAGCCTGGGGTGGCTTTGTCGGTTGAATGTCCGACTCGATTCCGGCTCATGTCATGATCTCACAGTTCATAGGAAGGAGCCCCGCCCCGTGGCCTTGGGCTCCCACGCTGACAGTGTGGAGTCTGCTTGGATTCTTTCTCTCTCTCCACCTCTCCCCCCACCTCAAAATAAATAAATAAACCTAAAAAATAATAATAAAGTAAAAATTGCAACATTTTATCGTGGGCTTTGTAGTGAAAGCACAAGTATTATATATGACAACTACAGAATAAAGGACTGAGAAGGAACTAATAAACAGAACTAAATGGCTGCACAAATGGCTCAGCTCACATTATTTTCTCTAAAAAGAAACTGTTGAGTAGTTCACCTAGATTACTTCATTTAATCAACCCAAAATCCCTTTGAATAAAGTATTCATAGCCTATTCGACAAGTGAGGAAATGAAAGTTCAGCCAGGTTATGCAGCTTGTCCAAGGTCATAGAGCCCAAAGCAGTAGAGATTTGAACTGGGTCCATCTGACTCTGAAGCTGATGATTTGTTGAAAATACCACCTTGCCCTTCCCACTTATCCCCTCTGTTTTAGGGGGGTTCAGTAAAAGCAAGAGCTTTACAAAGAACTGTTCTGCATACCTGGTAAAACGCTGGCTGAAATAGTTGTCTATAATTTATATTACTCAGTGTTTCTTGTCTAAGAATTCAAATGACAAGTTTTCTCTTAGATTTCAGTATCAAAAAACATTACTTTCTTCAAAAGAAATCCTATTTAACCACTTGTTCACTCATGCTAACCACTGTCTTGAGTAAAAACATAGGGTAGTAAAAACTACCCTACAGGAGTTTATAGACATAATACAACGTGTATATAAATAACTATCAAATAAAATAAAGAATAATGTGCTTCTCTTTAATTAAACAAAAACCATGTAATTCATCATTACTTCCCTTTGTTTTGGCTGCCAATGCTGAGAACTGAACTTAATTTAAGAATAGTAATCATTTTACCTCAGGTTCCTAGAAGAGGGAAATTTATCTTTTATTCTATGACTTTATACTTAACTGTCCTAGTGTATATGTATCCTATCCCAAATCCTTTTGTGAAAGCAGGCAGAATATATAATGTAAACAAACAGGTGGAGATGGTATGGATTAATAATACGAACCTGTGTAAAGATAAATGTAAACCTTTCTCTTTACACTGTACCCCAGAAACGTTCTGGGTTGATTGGAGGATCAAACGAGGCAGTCTGTTAAAAGCACTCTGAAAACAGGAATTCTAGAAACACTTGAGAATGGAGGTCCTGTTTCTACTATCTTTCACAGACATTACATGGGCTCTTAAAACCCATACTGGATTTATGTTTGGAATGAATAAGTTGGGAAAATAACAAATGAAAATGGGGTATGGCTGGGTAAATGGTGTTTTCAAGGGCCAATGCAATGCAAATAATGTGAGTTTTGTATAGCTTCTTTGTTTCTATGGCTTTGGGGGGAGGTGGTGAAGAGCACTAGACTAACAAAAGTGGTGGTTTAGAAGCACTACCATTACTCTGCCCTTTTCACATCCTGTGCATGGTAATTTGCTAGTGTCTCTGCAATGATATCTGCCAAATCTTTAAGTGCCCCACGATGCATGTCATTGGGACCTGCTGATTTAAACACATTCAACTTTCTCAAGTAATGCTGGACCACTTGAATCTCCATTCAGTTCTGGCTTGTCTCCCGCTCATTCAGAATTTCTAGACAGAATTTGTTATCTCAGAAGTTATGTTTTTCATGAACATAAAATAGCAGAAAACGACTTTCAAATATACCTGTTATTAGCTTTCCTCTTTAATAAAGTTCTGGCACTTTTGTTTTCTTTCATTGGCAATCCAGCAGATCTTTAGTCATTCAAGTGGGATCTGTTCTCCAAATTTGGAAATCCAGAATATTATAATATGGTGATAATAAAGGGAGTAAGAAAGGAGGAGGTATAGGACACACATACATATTACCTTTTGTCCCTTCTTCTCTTTGATCTTGTTCCTCCCACTTCAAGTCAAGGAACAGCTAGGAATCTGCTATCGTACAAAAATAATATGATGCTATAAAAAAGAACAATGGATAAAACTGTCCCTTTTCCATCACCAACAAGCTAAAAGACCTAAAAAAAAAAAAAAAGTCAACTTTCTCTGGACTGTTTTTTTCACCTATAAAAGAATTAAGCTAGAGCATCAAGAATACCTCTGTCAGTTAAAAAATGCAATGAATTTAAAACACAAGTTATAAAAAAAAAGGCAAGGATATTCTTGTCCCCCACAGTGCCTTCTACAACCCCTTAGAGCTTGCCCTCCTTCCACTGGCCTTCCCACACACACACTCAAATAAAATTCAAATTCCTATTCACAATCTGATTAAGAGTTAATTCACACAAAGTCTAAATGAGACTTAATATCATAGGAAATTTGCATTTTTAGAAAGACCAGTTAAACCACACGCATTTCTAATGAACAGAACTTGGTGGTAGGTGCAGTCAGAGGGGGAGGGAAGAAAATATACAGATCTTTGAGCAGAGAGCTCCCCATAGTCCATGTGTGGTCTACTTATCCTACTTCTTTTACCTCAGTTACACTTCCAACTCCATTTCCCGCAAAGCATAATTTACAAAAACAGCTATAAACACCCTCCAATGTTTTATATGACTCTTTATTCTCTCTTTTTGATTTGGCTCCTGCTTCTGAAGCTTACCACTAAGGCTTCTTAAGACGTAAAATAACCAGTATTGCAAGACTCCATACTGTAGCTGCACATTAGCCATACACCTTCATCTTAGAGCCTCCTCTCTCGTTCTCTCTCTCTCTCTCTCTCTCTCTCTCTCTCTCTCACACACACACACACACACACACACACACACACACACCATATACACACATAATCACTGGAAGAAAAAAACAGAAAGAGGAAAAGAGAAAGCACATAGAGTAGGAACTGGAAATCATGGAGAATAGCCAGCATTATTACTTTTTAAAATTTATTATGGGAAAGGAATACAGGAAAAAGAACAAAAAGTAATGAAGGAAGGGGAAGCATGGAGTTGGTTCTAATTAAAGCAATAGGGAATATGGAAATGAAGTGTAAAATCAGGCCTGGATACAGCTGGGGAGTTACATTTTTTTGTTTCGAGGTTTGTTTTCTTTAACTTTTAAAACATGATATAGTCAAGAATGGAAAAAGGAATTAGAATTGAAGATAATAAAGGCTGAAGGGGAAACGGGGAAGAAAACAGAAAGAAAAGATGATGGACAGAAATCTAATTAGAAAAACAGAAAAAGAGGATTAAGAGAAGGAAGAGTAGAGAATATACCACCTAGTCAGACAGGAAGAGAAAGGATTTTATAATGGTGGTGGACAAGTAGGAGAGCAGAGTGAAGTAAGAAAAGAGAATAGTAGAAACCAAGACTGAGAGAAAACAGCAAAGACAAGAATAAGAGAAATCAGAGCCAGCTGCGTTACAAACCAGCAGCATGTGTCTTTTTGTTTTGCTTTTTGTTTGTTCTTTTAAATAGGAACACAAAGTGGCAAGAGATCATGATAAAGAACAGCACCATCTGGGGCATGTTTTCATTGGCCTTTTAATGTACTACAGGAAACAGAACCCCAAAAAGAGAATGTGGGTGGGGAGGGGGGTGTGAGGCAAATGTGACAGCAACAGGAAGCAATAGAAAATGAGCTCGGTGGGTAGACAGCGAAAGGATACAGGTGGTAAGCAGGAAGTTTCAGACTACTCTGGCTTGCCATAGGCAAAAGAATTGCATAAAGCAAAGAAAATATGACAAACACACAGAGGGTGAATCGTCAATTAATTCAACGTGAAAAGCTTTAACATAGGTCTTTGATCCTTCTTCCTTCACCTTATCAGCCGTCCTACCTAACAACACAAGCAAAGGTTTTACTCAGTTCTTTCTCACTAATCTTTCCAATTTATTTCCTTTCTCCCTCCTTCCTGAAATACTGTGCTAGACGCTGCAGAGTATGCAAAGTGTGGGTGAGCTGGCTCTACCACCAAGAGATCCCAACTGAACAGAGGAGACAGATGAACACAAATTACTTAAAATATGCCTCCCCTGCAACTGAATGCTTTCTCTCTTATGGCACCTAACATTTTCTACCTTGTATGGTAGTCATTCCTTTTAAACTATAAACTCTTAAAGGATCAGTATTTCTCTTTTCTGACTAGTTTTTTATACTCAGCCAAATCTAGCACAACATCTATACACATATGTTCCATGGTACTGTGACTACTAACTTGGAATGCGGTGAGAGTGGGGCAGCTAATGGAGAAGACAACATTTAGCAAGATCTTAAAAAATGAGAAAGACTAGGGGTGCCTGGGTGGCTCAGTTGGTTAAGCATATGACTCCTATTTCAGCTCAGGTCATGATCTTGCAGTTCATGGGTTCAAGCCCCTCCGTCGGGACTCTGTGCTGCTGATGGTGCAGAGCCTGCTTGGGATTCCCTCTCTCCCACTCTCTCTGTCCCACGTGCTCCCTCTCTAGAGGAAAGAGGTGATACTGGCTAAGTAAGATGCGGACTAGAATGAAGAAGACAGAGACTACCAAACCTGCAACAGGTTTGATATGAATTACAGTTAAAACATTTTTGAGAAAATCAAACTTGTATTTTAGAAAGATTACTCTTGCTGTTGTAGCACTATGGGAGAAAAGAAAATGAAATGATTCAATCTGTGGAAGATTCACTGAAGAAGTGATATTTGAGCTGGGTCTCCTAAGTTAACTACAAGCTCCTTTGGGGAAGAGCCCCTTCAGGAAGGTGAAATTAAATGAGAAACAGCATGATAACATAAAAGGACACAATACATCCTGGAGCTAGTGAGAGGTCAAGAGTGGCTGGAGAACACAGTATCCAGAGGAAAGAGATAGAAGAAACAGGCTAAGGCTATTTTATGAAGGACACTGTAGTTTCTCATTTGATTAATTACAAATTTTATAGTTTTCAGAGAGAAAATGCCTCCATATTGCCTACACAGAGTCATATCATCAAGTGATGGGTGATGCAACAATTATTCAGGATGACGGTGTCAACATGCCTATTCACATATTCAATGAGACACTGCCTAGAAGAGATAAAGTCTCTACAACCCCACTTCAGAATATTTGGCTGCTACACTAAAGAAAGCCATTTCTAGTTGTCATGGACCCAGATCTCACAGGTCAGGTTCTCGGAAATTTTTTAAACACAACAGTAAATCTAGAATAGTAGAACTCTTATTTTAACCTTCCAAACAAAGAGGACTACTGGGTGGAAAATAAAAGCCAGAACAGTAATTTAGAGGATAAATTATTTTAAACTGTTAGAGCAAATCACATAGCAATGAATTCTTTGGGGTATTGCACACTTAATGACAACTCTACATCTCTGAATTCACGATATTGGAAGGAGTGGCATTTTGTTTCATGAAAATGTTCACTGTGTCTTTCCTCCCAAACCACACTCCATCACTCATCACAGGTTAGCATCAAGTGCTTTAAATAACAACACTTTCAATAATCTGAAGTCTGTTCTTGTTATACTTTACTATAACTTCCTGTGTCTTTGACATATTCAAGAAGTGAAACTCATGCATAGCATGTTTATATTATTCCCTCCTTAGCAAAAGCTCACAGACAATGTCAGGTCTGGAGAGATAAGAGCTGCTTCCAGGACATGAATTCTCATGAGGATTAGGCAACCACCATCTGGGGCTCTAGAGTTTATCTGTAGCAGCTGCCTTCAAAGTATCACACTAGAAGGGGGAAAAAAAGTCTAATTCTAAAGTGTTTAACAACTTGCTCTACCTTGGCTTTGATTATTATTGTTCTGGGTTGCTTTCTTTCCTTCCTTTTAAGAATAAAATACAACACAGTGACCTCTTCTTAATAAAACATAACCAACATAAAATAGTGTTATATATTCAAGTAACAAGCACATCATGCACTCAAATTTTCTTAATATGTCACAATATATAACAAAATAAATTTTAATAATTACCTAACAATTACCTAATATCATTAATAAAGGCTTTATCTTAAAAAAAAAAAAGTAAATTCTACACATTTTTAAATTTCTACTTAGACAAAAAGCCTACAGATTTTGTTTTACACATTTAACAATATCCCAGATTATTTTGAGAGGATTTTTACTATTCTTAACTGATATTCAAATGATCATAACACTAAATTTTATTAACCAAAAAGCAAATATTTATCACATTTATAAATCAAATACCTATATAAAAGAACCAGAAGCTCAAAAATGAATTCAGTAGGGGGAAAATTAATTTTAAATACTCAGTTTTAAATAATAACCTACTAAAAGTGATTAATATATTTAATTTTTACAGGCTAAAATTGGTCATACTAAAACAAAGAGCTAGATATTAAAAAAAATAACAGAAATTTTGAAACAATATTTTCTATAAGGTATGAATTCTACTGAAGGAAGTCTCAAAAAATCAGTATACCACTAAAAAATGCCTATTTCTTAAAATTAGGTCTCCTTTCAACCAAATATTCTTTTACCTGCTATAGAATCTTAAGTTACATTTGCTCATTTGGATATCCTTCGGCAAAACACTTAATAAATTAAGTAGACAATATTATTATTAGTCCTATCAGAGACCTGGCAAAGTGGCTGCATCTACAGATAAGATTCCATTCTAATAAACAGCTTTGTAAAGAAGAATGGTTCACTCTTTCACTGTTCATTCAAAATGCATAACAAACCTATTGCTGTAGTGGACAGTATGACCCAGAGACACAAAAAGCAGATTTGGGTGTGCCATAACCATAAAATTGATGATTTCTGGGATGCCTGGGTGGCTCAGTTAAGTGTCTGACTCTTGATTTCAGCTCAGGTCATGATCTCGTGGTTCGTCGGTTCAAGCCCCACATTGGGCTGCACGCGGACAGCAGAGCCTACTTGGGATTCTGTCTCCTTTTCCTCTGACCCTCCCCTGCTCACGCTCTCTTTCTCTCTCAAAATAAATAAACTTTTTTAAAAATTTGATGATTTCAGAGACATCGTTCATGTCCAAAAATCTACAAATACTTATATCGCCAGGCCTGATATAAACATTCTAATCCTATTTTTTGAATTAGCTTAATAATTTCTTCACCTTATCTCTCAATTGGCTCTTTCCCCCAACTTCCCTATTTGTCAGTGGCAGAGTCATTTAAAAAATCACCCAAACCTGCAATCCCAAATCTCTCTTTTACTCCTCTCTTCATCAACCCCTTTATCAAGTCATCAAGCCCTGCTGAATCATTTCACAATCATTATAGCAGTATTTTCTTTACTTTCAATACTATCAATTAACAACCTGGTGGAAGCTGCTCCTCTTGGACTAAATGAACAGTATTGTAGGTAATGTCTCTGCTACGTAATTCATGGTACACGTCACTACCACTATTCCTGGTTTAAAATGCCATTCCCTTTCCTCCACACAACGTCTCTCTATACCAGATTCTCCAGGATTCAAACTCAGCTGTTTCTTTTTCCAGCAACATTCCATATTTAGCCCAGAATAGAGTCACCTTCCCCTTTGCTGAACTGCTATGTTAGACACAAAACACACTGGTCTGCATGATCACAAATATTACTTCTTGGTATTTTTCATATATGTGAAGAAGATGGAAAGAGAATAAACAAACAAAAAAACAACAATGCATTTTTTTTCTGCCATACCTATAATGGGTTATAAAAAAACAGGTATTTGTTGACTGAATTTTTCAATCAAAATCAATTCTGCATTTAGGTGTGCAATGTGGTATGCTTTTTAAGGGTTTTGCCTTTATAAAAGATACCAGAATCGAAGAATTCTGAGTTCTAGTTCTGCAACATCTAAATGAGTAGGCAGTGACAATGATCCAAAGATATAAAAAGATATTCTTTGGATACAGAATCAGTACCTATAATAACTGCTTGTAATATAATATTAGGTATTCTTTTGTAAGTGGGATTTTTCCCTTAAATTCCTTGTATTTGTTAGAGATTCAATTTGTTACTCAAGCTGTGGATTTGCAGGATTTACATCCTTAAAACCAATTCCAGCATAATTTCACACAGGAGCCTTCCTGAAGTTAACCAGGACAACACCCAAAATAAATCTTCCCTTTGAGAAGAATAAATGTTCCATGAAAATAATAAATACACCATTTAGAGTATGATATCTGTGCAAACCCAAACCCCACCCCATGCCTCCAAATGCCTCTAGAATCTATATTAATCTAACCTCACACACTATTACTTATTCAGATGTGTTTCCCAAATACCATTACTCCAAATAATTCAATTCCCTAGCCTACATCACCTGTTTTCATTGCTTCTCTACCTGTATGATCTAAGATTTTTGCTCCTGAGCTGCAAGGCCCTATTAAACTCTACACTACCCTACCACCTACTAAGTAGGCTTTCATAGGACCTCTGTATTATCTTCTAAATCACAGTGGAATCAGGTACTCCAATCTGGCTTCTAACCATCATCCAATTTTTTTTATTAAAAATAATGACCCAAAAGGGGTGCCTGGGTGGCTCAGTCATTTAAGCGTCCAACTTCAGCTCAGGTCATGATCTTGCGGTTAGTGGGTTTGAGCCCCATGTTGGGCTCTGTGCTGACAGCTCAGCCTGGAGCCTACTTCGGATTCTGTGTCTCCCTCTCTCTCTTTTCCTCCCCCACCTGCGCGTGCGCTCTCTCTCTCTCTCTCTCTCTCTCTCTCTCAAAAA
Source organism: Lynx canadensis (assembly GCF_007474595.2). Lineage (NCBI taxonomy): Eukaryota > Metazoa > Chordata > Mammalia > Carnivora > Felidae > Lynx > Lynx canadensis. Next base: position 58,586,014 of record NC_044315.2, on the reverse strand, counting down.
GAAATAAAGATTTTAAAAAATTTAAAAAAATAATGACCTAACAAAACAAGAATAATATTCCTCTATATATTCAAATGACACTATGGTATAAGTGGTCAATACAGATAGAGTGGCATTTGGCCAATTTTCAGAGCCTGCCTCCAATATATCCACATCTGGATGAAAACACCAAGTACAAGATCAGAGCACTTACTTACGTGATATAGGCAAGTTAAGTGCCAAAGGAGTTCAAAGAGCAGTATCAATGTCTGAGTCTGAGTCTGATTCTGAGAATCATAATAAAGAGCAGAAAGAGATTAGAAATTCAATTCAATTTGTGCATTTTTTTTGTTTATTTATTTATCTTGAGCGAGAGAGAGCAGGGGATGGGCAGAGAGAGAGAAAGAGAGAGAAAGAGAGAATCCCAAGTAGGCTCTGCACCACTCGTGCAGAGCCTTATGTGGTGTTCAAACTCATTGTGAGATCATGACCTGAGCTGAAGTCCAATGCTTAATCAACTGAGTAACCAAGGTGCCCCTCAATTCTTGCATTTTAAAGATGAGGAAAATCAGGTCACAAAGACTACACAGGAAAAGCTTCAATGGAGGAGATGAGATGTCAGGTTGACTGATGGATTTGAACTGACCAGAAAGAAGGAGAAGGAAATTCCTGAAGGCAGAGAGAAACAAAAGGATAAGAAGAGACTTGACTTAATATTAACATTCATGAGAAGCTACTACGTGCAGGTATTGTGCTAAGTGCACGTCACAAGTTCTCATTCACTCCTAATAACAACCTTTTGTACTATCATCTCCATTTTTTTTATAGCAGAGAAACTCTAAGGCTCACAATGTCAAACTGAAACAGAAATCTCTGGTCTATCTGAACCCAAAGCCCATAAACTTTCTAACCCTCTTTCTATCATAGTATATTTCTCCATCTATGTTTTTTTATTTAAATTTTTTTTTTCAACGTTTATTTATTTTTGGGACAGAGAGAGACAGAGCATGAACGGGGGAGGGGCAGAGAGAGAGGGAGACACAGAATCGGAAGCAGGCTCCAGGCTCTGGGCCATCATCAGCCCAGAGCCCGACGCGGGGCTCGAACTCACGGACCGCGAGATCGTGACCTGGCTGAAGTCGGACGCTTAACTGACTGCGCCACCCAGGCGCCCCTCCATCTATGTTTTATACAACACGTAGTATCTCTTTCATCTTTAAAATTGTCTTAAGCTGCCTTTGGCACCTTAGGAAATAATACAATTCTCATGCCTTGCCAATATCATTCTTCTAAAGCCAGCCTAACAAAAATAAATAGAAGCTATCAACCCCAGATAAGTTAATTTTGATACTTCTGACACAGATTTACATATAACTACCTCTCTCCCTCTCTCTTAATATAATTTATTGTCAAGTTAGCTAACATACAGTGTATACAGTGTGCTCTTGGCTTCAGGAGTATATTCCCATGATTCATCGCTTACACACAATACCCAGTGCTCATCCCAACAAATGCCCTCCTCAATCAATGCCCATCACCCATTCTCCCCTTTCCCCCACCCACTCCCATCAACCCTCAGTTTGTTCTCTGTATTTAAGAGTCTCTTATGGTTTGCCTCCCTCTCTATTTGCAACTATTTTTTCCCCTTCCCTCCCGCCATGGTCTTCTGTTAAGTTTCTCAAATTCCACATATGAGTGAAAATATAAGGTATCTGTTTTTCTCTAACTTATTTCACTTAGCATAATGCCCTCCAGTTCCATCCACGTTGTTGCAAATGGCAAGATTCCATTCTTTCTCATTGCCAAGCAGTATTCCACTGTATATATAAACCATATCTTTTTTTTTTAATTTTTTTAATGTTTACTTATTTTTGAGAGAGAGGGAGACAAAGCGTGAGCGGGGAAGGGACAGAGAGAGAGGGAGACACAAAATCCAAAGCAGGCTCCAGGCTCTCAGCTGTCAGCACAGAGCCCAACGCGGGGCTCAAACCCACAAGCTGTGAGATCATGACCTGAGTCAAAGTCAGATGTCCAACCGAGCCACCCAGGTGCCCCTAAACCACATCTTCTTTATCCATTCATTAGTTGGACATTAGGGCTCTTTCCATAATTTAGCTATTGTTGAAAGCACTGCTATAACCACTGGGGTTCATGTGTCCCTATGAATCAGCACTCTTGTATCCTTTGGATAAATTCCTAGTAGTGCTATTGCTGGGTTATAGGGTAATTCTATTTTTCATTTTTTGAGGAACCTCCACACTGTTTTCCAGAGCGGCTGCACCAGTTTGCATTCCCACCAACAGTGCAAGAGGGTTCCCGTTTCTCCACATCCTCTCCAGCATCTGTTGTTTCCTGACTTGTTAATTTCAGTCACTCACTCTGACCTACGTGAGGTGGTATCTCAATGACTACCACTCTCTTTTTAAGACTAGATTGGTTTTATTATCACACAGTCATCTATTTACCAGGTTTGACTACCTAGCTAACATTGCTTCTATCAATGCATACTAAAATATATCCTTAAAGTGTCATAAATAAATATATGCCCTGCAGAAAAGTAGAAATCCAATATGCCTTGCCCAGGAAATATGAGGCACCAAAGGTACTGAATTACCTACGTGCCTCTCTGACAAACATAGCTTTTCGTATGAGTGCTTTCCACAAAACAACTCACCCATGAGCCCATCCTCAGCAAAGGATGAAGCAGTTATCCTGTCCTACTCTTACCAGAAAAGCTGGGTATATACCTATGAAAGAAAAAAGAAGGGCACCTTAACAGGGGTAAGGAAGAAAAGCAGTATGGGGTAATACAAAGGAGGGAAGAATTATTTGGGGTGGCTAGGGAACTAGAGACATAGGTGTTGGCAGTCGTCACTTGTACCAGTAATTTGTAAAACAGGATTTGAAAACTAAAGACTGCTTAAATGAACATTCTGTTCCTTAGCCTAAAATCCAAAAAAAGCAAGGTAAGTGCATAGTATAGATTCCAAAGTTTAGGCTGACCCTAGAAATATAGATGAAGAATATGTCTGATGACCGGATTCACAAACAGCTTGAAAGGTAACAAGGCTATCCAAAGGTTGAGGCAAGATAGAAAACAACATTCTGCACAGGGAAAGAAGCAGAAAGAAATGAGAAAGCTGAAAAGGAAGAAAATCTGGGGGAACAATGAGTGCTTTGGTGGATAAGGTAGAAACCAAAAAGTTTTGAATGCCCGTGTGAGGAACAGGAAAATCAGTAGTACGTAAGATGGATTTTTATCACAGAGAAACTGAGCAGAAAGACTACAAAACTTTATCTAACAACCCTTATTAAGTGCCGCGTACCAGGCATTTTGCTATATATCATCAAAGAAACAAAGATTCCTGGCAATCCCTGTACTTAAAAATTCAAAATATAGTGAGACTTAGGCACATAATCACATTATCGAACTATCATAAAATTTAATACAACAGCAATATGAGTCAAGTGCTAAAGATTAACTCAAAAAATAATTATTTGGGGGCACCTGGGTGGCTCAGTCAGCTGTGTCTGCCTCTTGATTTCGGCTCAGGTCATGATCTCAGGGGTTTGTGGTTTGAGCCCGGCAAGCCCCTCGATGGGCTCCAGTTGGGCTCCATGCTGATAGGGCAGAGCCTGCTCGGGATTCTCTCTCTCTGCCCCTACCCTGCTAGTGCTCACACTCTCTCTCAAAATAAATAGATAGATAGATAGATAGATAGATAGATAGATAGATAGATAGATAATAAACTTAAATAAATAAATAATTTAAAAAAATAATTATTTGGTGGGTAGGACTGGAAATGATCTCACAAAGGAGATACATTTGAGGCATGCCTTGACACACAAACACAACTCCTCAGAAACAGTAGGATGGTCAGAGAAGTAACTAGGGCCTGATTTGGAGAGATCTGGTAAAATTGAAAAAGAGGAAAATAACATTTAGCTAAGAGTAAATTATGCATTCTATAAAAGAGAAATGAGTAAGAACTAGCAATTCCATTCCTGGTTATACACCCAAAAGAATTAAAAAAGATATGTTCACAGAAAACTTACACACAAATGTTTACAGCTATTTTGGCTATTATTCTGAATAGCCAAAAAGTGAAAACAACCCAAATGTCCATCAAGTGATAATGGATAAGCAAAATGTGTTATACCTATACAATAGAGTACTATTTGGCCATTAAAAGGCATTAAGTTCTGACACATGCTATAACATGGATAAATCTTGAAAACGTTAAGTGAAAGAAAGCAGTCACAAAGAACCACATATTGTAGATTCTACTTATGTGAAATGTCCAGAATAGGCAAATCAGTAAGAGGCAGAAAGTATCAGTGATTGCCTTAGGCTGAGAGTTTTGGGGATAATGAAGAGCGATTACCAATGGGCATGGATTCCTTTCTGAGTGATAAAAATGTTTCAACATTAATTATGGTGATGGTTGCACAACTCAGTAAGATAAAACCACTGAATCATACACTATAAATGAGCAATTTATATGGTATGTGAATTATATCTCAATAAGGCTGTTATTAAAAGAAAACTGTACTGCAGAGTTTAAAAGGTTCAGTAGTATTCACACACACATATACACTCACACTCAAAGGGCAAATTCTTTGAGAGAAGCTTATAAGAGCTTTGGAGGTAAGTTAAACAGCTTTAACTTCCTGATTTGAAGGTCTGAGCTGAAACCAGAACTTGTTTCTTTTTCCGTCTTAGTATATGTAACTATCCATCTCAGTATAGTTCAACTCTATGCTAGGCATATAGTGAATGTTCAATAAATATTTGTTAATTGGTAGTGCATATAAAATATTATTATATGAAATGCAGGAAAAATCCAACAGCATAAACAGATGGGCTACAATAAGCACGAAGTTAAAAAGAAAATAATTAGATTTTTCTTTAGGCTGCAGATCTTGGCTGACTACAGTACAGGTGCATATATGCAGGTAGCTTGTATCAGTTGGGAAATTAGCTCTTACCCGATCATTTAAACTAATAACTTTTAAAAAATAACATGAGATAAGAAAAGAACCTGAGATGGAAAAGAACCTTCCAAACACCCTGTTTTACCCTAATAGTACCCAAAATGTAGTAAATTTTTGTTTTAAGAGAATTACAGTTGATCAAAGTAATTTTATTACAATGCCTGGTTGACACAGTACAAAAGTGTAATAGCAACTAACCATCAGAAATTTCTGAATTTACAAGTCCTTTCTGAAGCCATACCAATTATGACTTATTAAAACATTTTCTTCATTAGAATTATTCTTCTAACTTAAAGATCCTTTTTTTTTTTTTAATAATTTGGGCAATACAAAGATATTGCCCTTTCAATTCATGGTTAAACATAAAATAAAAATTGAATTGAAAAACCATTTTACTTTCATTGAAATCAGTTCAATGGCTCATTATCCAAAAGCATATGTTCATCAATACAAATAAACTCTCATTTCTAAAAGTTTCTATTTGAGGCTAAAATCCTAAAACAGCCCCTAAGTTGCACCACAATTCAGCTGCTAAGGAAAAGCTAAGTAATGTTTCCCATGACTAAATGGATTAATTCTTTAGCCCAAACACAATTACTGTTCTCCACACTGTTCCATTGAACATCTAAATAAGCATCCCAAAGCTTATTTCATTCAAAGAAAAGATCCAGACCAAAGAATAATCCCAATGTATGAAGTTTACATTTTGTGTAAAGTTTTTTTAAAAAGAGAAAAATCTATAAGTGGTAATCAGGAAAAGAAATGAGTCGTTTTAGACAGGTGTAGAGGATGACATCTATTGACTAATAGATATCTTTGTTGAAGGAGTGCTGTGCAGATTCCAGTAGATGTCTTTTTCTCAAATCAACTAATTTTTCTTACTTAGCTCCTGAATCTACACTTTTTGAAAGCTGACGCACACATTAGCAGTGAAAAGAATTATTCTTTGAGAAATGCCTGTTAAGTGGAAAAAGATATGCATTTCATCTGATGGTTCCTTTATTTGCTTTAAAATTGTTCAACTTCAACTATGTATTATGCAGAGTGCTCTCCTGCAGCCATGCTTATTATCTTATTCTCCAATATATTTTTAAATTCAAAAAACACATACCTGATCTAGTGGCAGAGTCAGGGAATGAAGAGTGGAGAAATAAGCAAACATGCAGCTATATTCAAATAATACTCTATGGCTAGGGGGTAAAAGAAGAATAAACAAATAATAGCTATTAATTTCAGATCAAGATTCCCTGACAATGACAAGTCATCTGATTCCAGGTCCACTGCCTTTTTAATACTTGCTGTCACTGAGATGTTTACACAGAGACTACTATGAGGTGACCATGTTCACTGTGTTGGAGAAAGACAGAACCTACATGAAGGAATCTGAACTGAATAACTTGTACGGTTTCTTCTTCCCCTTTTTTCTTTCTTCCTTTTTTTTTTTTTCTTTTTTGGTTTCTTCTCACTCTTTAAGATTGGTCACTCAATCTCCACTTGTTTTTATCTAAAGTTGTGAAATTATAGCTGTTTTTCCACCAGCTTAATGCCCCTTGGGAGATTTCTATTGTCAAATTACTGTTGCAAGAGTCAATTGCTAAGAAGAGAATTTTTGGCACTCTGTAACACTTTTACATTTAATGAAACCATTATTTACTGTTACATTTACTGTTATGTGGTTTTCTACACCTCTGCCCCAAAGGGTTTTCACAAACAATGCAAATGTTATTTTCACAGAACATGCTATTTATTTAGCTTTGGCCTTCTAACGATGGCTGAATTAACGGCAGCACTTCCTTACACTGTTGGAAACTAGACTGTTACAAGTGGGCAGGTGGAGTGGTCTGTACAACCTTTGTGTCAGGAGTTTGCAGTTTTCTTCCTTAGGACAGAAATGAAAACAAAATGCTGAATTCCTACCCAGTTTTGACAGGTGTTGGGTTTGTCAACAGGGGGTTAAAGCTGAAATCTCACCTTTAGCAATGGTAGGTATAATCCGATTTAAATGGTTATTAATGCCCTTTGGAATTCTAATTAGCCAAGGGGATAGCTTGGGTTGGGGGGAATATGGGTTACTTCCCCAGTCAGTTTAAACTCTCAGAGAAACACCCCCAAATAATTCCTATCATCTATTTTAGCAGGATGGGGGTGGGGGAGGGGAAGGGAGGAAGGAGTCTGAATAAATATAGTAATGAAAACACACAAAAAGGACAGAAAAGGAAAGATAAGAAACATAATGAGAGAAGAGAAAAAAAACGTAAGAAAATTTTTCAGTAAACTTTCCCAAAACGCACTGGTGATAAAAAAAAAAGCAAAACCCACTGTACTTTTGGACAACAAACAAAAATAAATCTTGCTAGAAAATAGTTGTTAGATATTTACACTGGAATCTTTGTGACAAATTAGAAAGACATAAAAATAAGATAAAATTAGCTTTTAAAAAAATGTTTATTTTTGAGAGAGAGGGCAAGAGGGGGAGGGGCAGAGAGAGAGGGGGACAAAGGATCTGAAACAGGCTCCACACTGAGCCCAATGCGATGCGGGGCTTGAACTCACAAACTGTGAGATCATGACCTGAACCAAAGTGGGATGCTCAACGGACTGAGACACTCAGGTGCCCCTAAAATTACTTTTTATATAGGAAAAGATTTATGTGCCTTACCTATTTAATATTTTAACTTTTTTTTTTTTTTTTTTTTTTTTTTTTAGTGTTTATTTAGAGAGAGATAATGGACACACAGAAGGGAGGAGCAGAGACAGAGAAACAGAACCCCAAGCAGGCTTTGCCCAGCATGGGATTCTCAATCCCAAGAACCATAAGCCCGTGACCTGAGACAAAATCAAGAGTCTGACACTCAACCGACTGAGCCACCCAGGTGCCCTGGTACCATGCTTATTTAAAAAAGCAAAAACCTGGGGCGCTTGGGTGGCTCAGTCAGTTAAGCCCCCAACTTCGGCTCAGGTCATGATCTCAAGGTTTGTGAGTTCGAGCCCCGCATCTGGCTGTGTGCTGACAGCACTGAACCTGGAGCCTGCTTCAGATTCTGTGTCTCCCTCTCTCTCTGCCCCTCCCTGACTTGTGCTCTCTTTCTCTCTTTCAAAAATAAACATACATTAAAAAAATAATTAAAAAAAAGCAAAAATCCCAATGACTTCCAGCACCCAAAATGTTTTTATAAATTTGCACATTCAACCCATATATAGGTTAGTTTTTTCACATACGCTTTTTTTTTATTTTTAAAAAATGTTTATTTATTTTTGAGAGAGACAGAGCATGAATGGAGGAGGAGCAGACAGAATCTGAAGCAGGCTCCAGGCTGAGCTGTCAGCACAGAGACGCAGGGCTCGAACTCACAAACCGTGAGATCATGACCTGAGCTGAAGTCAGACGCTTAACCAACTGAGCCACCCAGACGCCCCCTCACCTACACTCTTAAAACACATTCAGCATGTAATCAGACTAAGAGGAAACCCACATCCTAGAGTTAGAATTACTTCACTTGTTCTAAACTTTTTGGTGATTTCAAAAATATGAGGAGCTCCAATTCCAGATGAAATGGAATAAGCATACTCTTCCCTGTTTTTCCCACTGAATGTAGGTATAAAACCCAGACAAAATGCATAAAGCAGCTATTTAAGGAATCTGAAAATATCAGCAGGCCGAATGGGAAGATCAGAATTCAAATTAGCAGCAAACTAGTGGTGAGTTCACCATTTTCCCCTCTCTCTGGTCTCCTCTGGCCTACACTCAAAAGGGGAAACCTGCCAGTGGGCGCTCGGGCAAACAGAGAGAAGGGCAGACAGAAGGAACTCCAGGACAAGCCTCTTAGTTGCAGCTTGAGGTGCAGGAAAGGAAATCTCCTATCACTCAGAGTAGAGAAAATTCCCCAGGTTTGTATGCTTTTCAGCATTCTCTTGTATCCTAGCCCCCAAGCAGTCTTGTAATGGTGGTAGAGGCAGTGACAGGTATAGCAACTCTGGAGTCTAAACTCTGAGGAAGACTTCTTCAAGAAAATGGTATGAACTGTCGCTTACCTTTTTTCTTCCTGTTAGTTGGCTCCAAATGTAGATACAGTTGCAAGAAGTATGCAGCAGGAGGGGGTACCTAAAGCTCTACCTCTGGGGCTGGATGACCAAAAGGAGGAGCGGTCCAGGTAGCCAAAAGTACCAAAAAGGTTGTAAAAAGGGAGAAGCTCAAGGAAGCAACCCCATGATGTTGCTTATGAACCTCTGAGCTCACCCCTAAACTGTGCATACATGGAGCTAATGTTAAAATAACATACCACACACTTTGAGAACAAAACTATAGGGGCAGGCAACCAACCAGTTTCCAAATTGGCCACTGTTTGGCACACATGCAGGACACATTCATGGTAAGGCAAAGATTTTGTAGAAGGAACTAATATTAGAACTATGACCCCCCAAGAAGCTGGTTAGAACTTGCAGCCCAAACCTGACCAGACTGATTGCCTACTAGAACAAAAATAATATTCACTATAAGATTTAAACAAAACACAGTCTTACAAAGTAATACTCAGATTGTCCCAAATACAGTCCAAAAAAATCTGATACAAGAAGAACTAAGAAAACTTCCATTTATGAGAAAAGACATATAACAGATGCCAACGCTGATGGATTTATCTGACAAAGATTTTAAAAAGAAGCTACTATGAAAATGTTCCAACAGGTAAAAACAAATACCCTTAGAATGATCAGAAAGATGGGAAATATCTTCAAAGAAATAAAAGACATAAAGAACAAAAAGAAAAATTTAGAAACTGAAAAATGCAATAACCAAAATGAAAATTCCACTGCGCAAGCTCAACAGCCAAATGACTATGATAGAGGGAATAGGTGATACTGAACATAGACAACAGAAAATACCCATTCTGAAGAGAGAGAAAAAAATATTTAAAAATGAAACAAAAACCTGAGGGACTTGTAGGACAATAACAAGAGATCTAATATTCATTCCACTGGAATCCAAGAAGAAAAAGAGAGTGTGGTACAGAAAAAATATCTGAGGAAACAGTAGCTTGAAAACTTAAATTTTCACCCTTACTTGCATTACTTATAGGGAAACAAAATCGGAATGACTGAGAATTTCTCATCAGAAACCACAGAGGCCAGAAAGAAGGAGAACAACATTTTTAAGGACTGACAGAAAAGAACTGTTAACCTGGAATTCCAGATGCAGGGAAAATACCCTTCATGAAATGAGGGTAAAATATTTGCAGATGAAGGAAAACTAAGAGAATTCACAGCCAGCAGATCTACGCCAAAAGCACTGCTAAAGGTTCAGAGAGAAATAACATGACACCAGAATAAAACTTGAACTTAGGGAGCACCTAGGTGGCTCAGTCGGGTGAGCACTCAATTCTCGATTTCGGTTCAGGTCATGATCCCGGGGTCGTGGGATCAAACCCTGCATCAGGCTCTGCACTGAGCATGGAGCTTGCTTAATCTCTTTCTCTCCTTCTGCCCCTCTCCCCCGCTTACATCTCTCTAAAATAACAATTTAAAAAAAAAAAAGCCAAAAACCTGAATTTACAGATGAAACATGAGCAAAAGAAATAGTACTAGTCCTTTATCCTGTTGAGATCTTTAAAATATGTTTGAAAAGAGAAAGCAAAATGTATAACAGTGTCTGATAGCATTTTCAATGTACGTAGATATAACACGTAAGACAAAAAACGTATCAAACCCCCAATTCAAAATAGGACAAAAAGACTGTAAAACTACCACCTGCATCTTTTAAAGAGGAGCAACTGTGTGAAAAATATGATTTCCAAAGATCTTAAAATTCCATTTTCCTCATTTCTGTCCATCGATCCTCTCTTCTCCCAAAGTGGAAACGGTGACATCAAAGAGCGTGTAAGTACCTACTTGTGCATGATACATCAAGACCACAAGCTGAAATATAAATGCTTTGCTCTTTTTGAAGTTTACAATCTAAACTATTCAAATCCAACATACAAGAAATGATAAACAATGGAATTAAACCAAAAAAGCAATGGTTTAAAGACTCAAATAATATACACATTTTATATCAATGTGTTTACTGTATACAAAGAAAAAAAGCACCGAGGAAAGTTCACTGAGCCATTGTTTCTGTTGTCTTATTTTAAAATGGTAGGCTATTCCTGAGAAAAATACACTTACCTTTTATGAGTCAGAGCTCCTTTTGAGTGCCAAATTGGAGAAAAGAGATTGTTCCATTTTATAAATCCCAGTTAGGTTACTGAGGAGGTGCAAACTCAGATACACAAACAAATACTTTGAAGGAATGCCAAGATCATCCCCCATGTATTAATTAAGGCCTAACCTTAGAAATAAATCATTTCATCTTTAATTCATCTTGGTAGTTCTTAAAGATTTTATTCTTGGTCTGCAGAAAAAAATGTCTTTGAATCTGCAAATATTCTAAGAGTATAAATTTTATTTATTTTAAAGTATAACTCATGATATTCTGTAATACTAATACATTCTTAAAATGCAGGCAAACTTCAGTTACTGCCAACTGTCCCTGATGTGTTTGTAACACCCTAAAGATTAAACAGTATAATGTCATAAATCCTATTACAGTATATAATCTCTAAATTACATTCAAGGGGATAAAAATATACAGCATATTAATGAACTTTACATTTTCATAACACCCTTTATACTGAATGTATGAATCTAGTTACTTTGGATAAAAGTTTATGAAAATCTATCTCTCAGAACTATTAAATAAAATATATTCTGCTCATCCTTAGAATCAGTTATTTTCAAAATGATGTCAGCCTTAGAAGTGGATTAACGTTTCCCACTTCTCCTGCCCCAAATTTCAAGATTTATTCACATGCTATCCACAAGAGGTAGGACAGAGAAAGAAAATTTAAAGAGTAAAAATAAACCGTATGAAACTAAACATGCACATGTATGTTTAGAACAGATTTTTAATACCTTGAAAAAAATGATAGCAAGTACATTTAACAAAAAAGATTCTGGGGCACCTGGGCGTCTCAGTCGGTTAAGCATCTGACTCTTGACTTTGGCTCTGGTCACAATCCCAGGGTTGCGGGAACAAGCCCTGTGTCAGGCACTGTGCTGAGTGTGGAGCCTGCTTAAGATTCTCTCTCTCCAACCCCCTCCCCTGCTCATGCTCTCTCTCTCTCTCTCAAAATAAAATAAAATAAAAATAAATAAAAAATAAAAGATAAAATACAATACTCAAAACAAAACAAAGTAAGGATTCTGAATTTCACCATGTAAGATTTCACGGACACATTTTGAGTAAACAAATCACATGACAAGGGCACCTGGGTGGCTCAATGGGTTAAGCGTCTGACTTTAGCTCAGGTCATGATCTCACAGTTCATGAGTTTGAGCACAAAATCAGGCTCTGTACTGACAGCTTAGGGCCTGAGGCCTGCTTCAAATTCTGTGTCTCCCTCTCTCTCTGCCCCTCCCCTGCTCACATTCATTCTCTCTCTCTCTCTCTCTCTCTCTCTCTCTCTCTCTCTCTCAAATAAACACTTTAAAAAAATTTTTTTTTAAGAACTCACATGCCCTGTGGGAGGGAGGATGGGCTAAATGGGTAAGGGGCATTAAGGAATCTACTCCTGAAATCATTGTTTCACTATATGCTAACTAATTCGGATGTAAATTTTTAAAAATAAAAAAAATAATAAAAAAAAAATAAAAAGAACTCACATGACCTGACCAAAAGGGCTGCTGTGACTGCATTATGGAGATCAGACTATAAGAAGACAAAAATATCTGCCGAAAGAACAGTTGGAAGGCTACTGCAACAATCCATCAAGAGATGATACCCATCCAGGATGGGTTACTGGATGATCAGATTCTAGATATATTCCAAAACTGTTTTTACTGATGGACTGAATGTGCAGTGTGCGAGAAAGAAGAGAGATGACTCTAGTGTTATTTGGCAACTGGAAAAACAGAGTTTCCATTTGTTAAGATTAAAAGTCTAGGGTAGGAGGAGGGAAGAGGAAAGCCAAATCAAGACCTCAGATGTGATTTCTTTTTTTTTTTTAAAGATTTTATTTTAAGGGGCACCTGGATGGCTTAGTTGGTTAAGTGAACGACTCTTGGTTCCAGCTCAGGTCATAATCTCATGGTCTGTGAGATCGAGCCCTGTGTCTTGGGCTCTGTGCTGAGAGCATGGACCCTGCTTGGCATTCTGTCTCCCTCTCTCTCTTCCCCTCCCCTTCACATGCTCTCCCTCTCTCTCAATACATAAACAAATATAAAAATATAAAAAATTAAGTAATCTCTACACCCAACATGGGGCTCAAATTTACAACCTCAAGATCAAGAGTTGCATGTTCTACCAACTGAGCCAGCCAGGTGCCCCTACGTGTGATTTCTTAAGGTGTCTATTAAGTACACAAGACTGTCAATTATACCTCAATACAGCTGGAAAAAAAGAAAGAGGAAATAAGTCTAGCCTTCAGAGGAAGGAAAGCCACAGAAATTAAAACATCTTGTAGGAAATAATATATGAGAAAAGGCCTGAAGATCAAGACCTAAGGTCAATAATGTTTAAAGGTCAGAAAGATAACAATAGCGGGGCGCCTGGGTGGCGCAGTCGGTTAAGCGTCCGACTTCAGCCAGGTCACGATCTCACGGTCTGTGAGTTCGAGCCCCGCGTCAGGCTCTGGGCTGATGGCTCGGAGCCTGGAGCCTGTTTCCGATTCTGTGTCTCCCTCTCTCTCTGCCCCTCCCCCGTTCATGCTCTGTCTCTGTCTGTCCCAAAAATAAATAAAAACGTTGAAAAAAAAATTAAAAAAAAAAAAAAGAAAGATAACAATAGCTAACACTTACAGTATGCACCAAATACTATTCTAAAAGCTTTACTATATATATTAAGCTATTTAATCCTCATAGTAAGCCTCCATTTTACAGATCAGGAAACTGAAGCACAAGAAGGTGAGTAATTTGCCCAAGGTCACATAATAAGCAGCAGAATCAAGATTTATAAACACAAACTAGCTTTTATTTTTTTCAACGTTTATTTATTTTTTTGGGACAGAGAGAGACAGAGCATGAACGGGGGAGGGGCAGAGAGAGAGGGAGACACAGAATCGGAAACAGGCTCCAGGCTCTGAGCCATCAGCCCAGAGCCCAACGCGGGGCTCGAACTCACGGACCGCGAGATCGTGACCTGGCTGAAGTCGGACGCTTAACCGACTGCGCCACCCAGGCGTCCCAACAAACTAGCTTTTTAAGCCCTACTCTCAACCAAGCATTTCCCACAGAAGCGCTGAACTAACCAAAGAATCCTTGGTATGGCCATCGAGGTAGAAAAACCAAGATAGGCAGTATCCTTGAGGCCAAGGGGAAAAATGTCAACAGCTGATGATTAATTAGGAAAGAGGACTAACTCAGGACCACAGCATCTGACATCAGGTGCTCACTGGGAAAACCATCAATATCTCCAAGACCATAAACTGATACTATTTTATATTGCTATTTCTAAATTTTACAATAAAGTATTTATAAAAGATTCCCTAAGTTAACGAATATACCCGTTTACCCAACCAGTTTTAAACCCTTTATGCATAGGTCACTTTAACCTCAATCTCACTCGTTTACCCCCTTCAATTACTTATCCTCTTATGTACCTCATGATGGAAATTTTTGTCTAAGTTATATTTACTCATAAGTCATTTTTCTAACTTTTAAATCAAAGGTTTACTTAGCTATATGTAACAAAAATATCTAACAGCAATAGTATAAACAATAAAATCAGCACTAAATTTTTGTATAAGATGGCTGCTTCCTTCGGTTCTGGCATACCAAAAATAGCATGAGAACTCATTTCCTCACCCAATACTATGTTAATGGTCTCTGTTATGAAACTACTGATAATCTAACACTAGACAGTTTCATATGCTAAAAAGCTAGTACAAATAGTAATTCAATAAAACTCACTCTCAAACTCAAAAATTATTCAACTTGACCTCAGCTATTCCATATTTTAAAATGAACCCTTCAGGGGCACCTGGGTGGCTCAGTCGGTTGAGCGTCCGACTTCGGCCCAGGTCAGGATCTCACAGTTTGTGAGTTCAAGCCCCGCATCGGGCTCTGTGCTGACAGCCCAGAACCTGGAGCCTGTTTCAGATTCTGTGTCTCCCTCTCTCTGCCCCTTCCCCACTCATTCTCTGTCTCTCTCTGTCTCTCAAAAATGAATAAACATTAAAAAAAAAAAGGGGGGGTTTTAATAAAAAAAAAAAAATGAACCTTCAGTTTTAGTTTATTCCCTTAAGCAAAGTTTCAGGCTGCTTGGGCCCAAGAGGTCTACTCTACGGTCACGCGATATAATGTAAGAAACCCACAAAACAACCCAGTTACTTGTTATGGGTTGCTTGTTAACCCATAATGTGATGCTTGTTAACGCACTTTGTACAAATTGTGCCGTTAGCAAACCAGATTCATACACCACTGCAACAGACTACAATTTTTTTTTAAGTTTTATTTATTTTGAGAGCGAGAGAGTGTGGCCATGTGAGTGGGGACAGGGGCAGGGAAGAAAGAAAGGGAAAAAGAGAATCCCAAGCAGGCTCCACACTGTCCGTGCAGAGCTCGAGGCAGGGCCTGAACTCATAAGCCATGAGATCATGACCTGAGCCAAAACCAAGAGTCAGATGCTTAACCAACTAAGCCACCCAGAGGCCCCCAGAGCATATAATTTTTAAGCAAGTTTGGATATACTCTGGTGATTTAAATATAATGTCATATCACATTGCCTTCTTTAGGGTATTGATACTATTTCCCTTCTAATACCAAGTACGGAAAAGAATTCCACAAAGAGAGGTAGAAAGGGATTCAGGATGAGTAACAGACCAGGCTCTAGGAGTAAAAAACAGAGTATCTCTTGCTCTCCCAGCTCTGGCATATTTTTTGGATGCTTGTTGCCTTGATGGAAGCCAATAATGGGAACCTGGAAAACTGCCATTACGAACTGAATAAAACAGGAAACGTACTTTACCAGTGATCAAAACACTGCCTGAATTTTCAGATGATACAGACTAAGTTGATTCCAAGATTTATCAGTTCAGTTAACAACATTATTACACATATTAAGTTGCTACATAATAAGATCTGACACAAAAGCATTCATCAAGTGTTAACTGAACTGATATAAACCATAGAAAGCTTCTGAAATTCACAAAATAATATGTACAAGTGTGAACATCAGTATAGTAAATTCTGCTTAAAGACTCCTTAAGTATCTATTCCTATAGTTACAAAACACATCTGGAATAAGACATAGTTACAAAACAAATACAATGCAATAAAAGTCCAACACCTAATTAACACTGGGTAGGGAAAGGAGGGCTCAAGGCAAGAGAAAGAAATAGGCTTTAATTTACAAAACTACCAGAGGGTAAAGAAGGGGCTAGAGCAGGAGTAGAAGGAAACCGAACATTGTCAGTAAGCGTATTGGCTCTGGAGTAAGACTACTTGGGCTGAAATCCTGAGCCTGCCTCTCTTTTACTTAGGGATATTAATCTCTTCAGACCTTCTTCTTCATCTATAAGTGAGATGACAACAACCCTCACTGGGTTGTTGTGAGGATAACATGAGTTAATACCTATGAGGTGCTCAGAAAAGTACTATTAATACAGAAATTATACTTCTATGCCTAGTAATCTGAAGCAAATGACATTTGGTTGAACCATAAAAACCTGCTATTTTGTAGGTCAAAACACTTTGAATATCAACAATTTTTTTTTGTTTCAGCTGAATATAAAAGCAAAAGTTGTGAAAGCAAGTTACTAAGAATGCCTATGGGACCCAAGCTCCAAAAACCTAGAGCCAACCCAGCAATGTACTCACATAGCAGCCCTAAAATATAACTGAAGGAACAGGATTTCCGCAGCAGGTTGAAAACAAACCACACTTCAAATAATAGAGCATACAATTCAGTATGACTGACCTCTAAGGCAACCAATATTTTACAGTGGATTGATTTTGAAAGCTGAACTGATATTTTATATTCAAATATCTATTCTCTCTCCTCTGCATTACAAAATGAATGTTCTCATGATTTCAAAGGGTAAACATTGTACTGTTATTCATTAAATTTTAGAAATGCCTAATTTTGATGATATGAACATCTTACAAACCTAATGCTAATGTAAGATTTTTAATGCAAAAAGTACTCAGAAAAGTTTTAATCAACATAACTTATTATTAGTATATACTTATACTTCATAAATATCTACATTAATTTTAATATAAAATTACTCTTATTTTCTTAAATATTTCCAGCAGGGCAAGTCTCTGTAACTTAACATAGTATCTACAATCTACCTGAAAAGTTGTCAGTCTCTCAAATTGAAACGAGTACACTGAAACCTTACAAATAATCGCACGATTTCCAGACAGCCTGATTCTCTGCAAGGCTTTTACATTTCTTTAAAATTTCTACACCTAACTATAAATCTTTAAATGATATATAAAAACATGTAAGTAAAGATAACACTAATATGAAACTGTAACATAAAAATAAAATATGCCTCTATGATTAATAAAAATTAAAATATTATTCTTAAGGTTTCATAAAAGACTGATAACTGCAACTTAAAATTTTTTAATGTTTGTTTATTTATTTATTTTGAGAGAGAGCAAGCGAGCAGGGAAGGTCCAGAGAGAGACAGAGAACCCCAAACAGGCTCTGCTGTCAGTACAGAGCCCCACATGGGGCTCAAACTCATGAACCGTGAGCCCACAATTTTATAATTTCTTTTTTAGAATTCTTTCTTTTATATTCAAAATTTATTTATTTTGAGACAGAGATCAAGTGGGGGAATGGCAGAGGGAGAGAGAGAGAGAGAGAATCCCAAACAGGCCACCTGCTGTCAGCGAGGAGCCTTATGTGGGGCTCAAACTTACGAATCCTGGGATCATGACCTGAGCAGAAACCAAGGATCAGACACTTAACCAACTGAGCCACCCAGGTGCCCCAACAATTTTATAATTTTTTTAAATCAAGTTCTTCTTCTTCTTCTTTTTTTTTTTTTTTCGAATGTTTCATTTATCTTTTGAGAGGAGTGTGTCAGTAGGGGAAGGGTAGGAGATGGGGGGGCACAGAGGAGCCTAAGCAGGCTCTGCACTGACAGGCTAACAGCAGTTAGTCTGATGTGGGGCTCAAACCCACAAACTGGAAGATTATCACCTGAAGTCAGACACTTCATAAATATTTTTTAATTAAAAAAAAAAAAAAAAAAAAAGCTCCCCAAAAGGCCAGCCTCAATCTGCCAGCCCATTTCCCTATCAATAGGTTCAGTTGTCTTAGCCTCAGATTTTACTTTTACATATTAAAGAAAATGAAGAATGACAAGCTCTTCTGGTAATAATCTCTCTATAAACCAGCAGTTTATATATTTCACCCCCCTCCTTTTTAACTAAGATATAATTCACATACCATAAAAGTTACCCTTTTGGGGCACCTGGGTGGCTCAGGTGGTTAAACATCCGACTCCGGCTCAGGTCATGATCTCATGCTGGTTAGCTCGAGCCTCGCGTCAGGCTCTGCGCTGACAACTCAGAGCCTGGAGCCTGCTTCAGATTCTGTGTCTCCCTCTCTCTATGCCCCCCCAGGCTCACGCTCTGTCTCTCTCTCTCTCTCAAAAACAAATAAACATTAAAAAAAAAAAAGTTTCCCTTTTAAATTCAGTGGTTTATAATTATAAATTTAATTTTTTTTTAACATTTATTTATTTTTGAGAGGCAGAGAGAGACAGAGCACAAGTAGGGGAGGGGCAAGGAGAGAATGAGACACAGAATCAGAAGTAGGCTCCAGGCTGAGCTGTCAGCTCCGAGCCCAATGTGGGGCTCAAACCCACAAACCGCGAGATCATGACCTGAGCCAAAGTCAGATGCTTAACCAACTGAGCCACCCGGGCGCCCCTAAATTCAGTGGTTTATAATATATTCAAAAAGGTGTGTGGCCACGACCACCATCAAATTCCAGTACGTCTTCCATACAACCCCTGGCAACTACTCATCTACTTTCTGTCTCTATGGATTTGTGTATTTTAGATATTTCACACAAATGAAATCCTAGGATGTGTAGCCTTTTAAGCCTGACTTCTTGGACTTAGCATAACGTTTTAGGGTTTATACATATTGCAGCAGGCATCTGTACTTCACGCCTTTTTATAGCTGAATAATATTCTACTGTACAAATATACTGCAATTTATTCATCTATTCATCAACTGATGGACATTTGGATTAGTTCCATGTCTTGACTATTACAAATAATGCTGCTGTAAACATTTGTTGTCATTTCACCTCCTTTTAAGATTTGTGACAAAGTTTAACATTTTAAAGCAAATCTCTGAAGACCCTCAAGATTAATACAATTTCAAGTAGTAGCATCTTCTTTAGGTATACACTCTGCTCTTCTAAGTTCATTCTTTTTCATTAAATATCATCTGAACAACTAAAACAGAAAAAACCCCTCATCTACCTTTTGCAAAACCATGAATAAACAGGAAGGACAAGGTAATAACAAAGAAAGCTATAACATATTCTAAATTTCTTTGTTAACCTTATTCAGTTTTTTAAAAACCTACATATCTCACATTTAACTGAAATATTAAAAAAAATTAAAGCAATCTGTTACAGTGTTAGAATATATGTGCTTAGATTTAAGTATCTGTGCATTTTTGTGGTTTGAGCTAAGTCATCAGGGAAAAAATTTCTGCTAAATATCCAGGATTAACCTGACGGATTTGAAAAGACTCAAATTCAACTCCCAAATATTTACTTTTTGTAAATAAAAAACCAAATAATCCAAAATGTCCAAATCAGCAGAATGGATTAGAGGTTAAAATTTACACTTTATGTTTGGGAGAAAAGACTGATTAATTCTCTTGATTAGTTGATTAAAAGTATTTTGATACACATCTCCTCAAATATTTTCCTGAAAAATATAAACTGCACAATTTTGATTTAGATTATATATAATGGCCTACAACCCCTAAATTTTACAATTGAAACAAGAGTTTTCAATATATCAATTCAGTAACTTTCACACCCGTAATATTTTTGTTTGCTTTATGATAAAGAACAAAAGTGTTACCAAAATAATACAAAATTATTCCTTTATAAGTAAGTGACATGTTCAGAATAAGCTGCCAAAATAAATATAGCATTCAAAAACAGAAGACAGTATTTTTTTGAAATTGGGGAACTATACCAATTTTTGAGAAACAAATACTGTTCACACTATGTGCTAAATATACTAAAACCCACCAAATTGTACTGCTGTTTTCCTAGTGTTATATTTTTTACATCTATTTTTTAACTCAATTTTACTTCTCAGGAAAATTAACAGTGAACAATGTCTTTTTTTTTTTTTCTAGAGGATACTTATGGGAGAATTCTGCATTTAAAAACGTACTTCTAATAAACTCCATAAGGAAAGTTTTCATTAAAAAAAGAGAGGACAAACTCTTATTCTATAATTTCTCTTTACTATGATTTTAAATTATTTAAGCCAACTAAATCTAGTTTGTTATATTTGTAGGATATCAAATATACCCTCCTCCTGATATTTAAGTCAAATTCAATAAATATTTACTGAGTGGTCTACTACATGCCTAACACTATGCTAAGCGCTGGGAAAAAAAATAACCGTTTTGGTTTTTCCTATCTTTCTCCCTCTTGTCCTTACAGCCTACACACATAATCAGGTGATGAAAGATGCCAGTAGGGAGTACTACCTACCCTCATTTACTACACACTTGACTGAAATTTATACTCATGGACTCTAAACTCAGAATTCAAATAAATACCAACTATGAAAAAGAATTCACAAAAATCTGTTTTTCTGTAGGGCACTCATCACTGAGGGGTAAAATTTTTCTCGTATGCATCATGAAGGAAGATCCTTTTTCCATGTTGTTGGCAAAACTGTCAATCATCTTGATGAGCAGCAAATAAATGAATGCCCAATGATGGGATTCTGTATTATCCTTAAAAAAGAAATCCATCAACTAAACATCAACAGGTAAATGTTTATACTCGACAGCCATCAATTTCAACTATCCATGCAAAGAGACAGGTGAGCTGGACTGGTAAACCTCGAAATTAGAGAAGTATTAATCGTCTGCTTCCAGCCAATATAAACAGATGTTATTTTTAAACAGGCAAAATCATCTCTTCCACTGAAATTTATTTGCAGCAGATAATGTTCTGTTACATTTTTAATCAAGCAGATGAAGTTACATTTAAATTGAAAATCTGCTTCACTCAACTAATCAGGCAAGTAAAATTCAGAGATGATTGAATAGCATTACACAGCACACTATTACGGCAGGTAAATTGGGAAATTTACCTGTCACACCACACAGCGTATTGTTCAGCCACTGCATCTGCAACTTAGAAGCAAAGCACTAAGACAAAAAGGGAAAGGCATGTTAAACAGATTTATAAATCCATCATATTTTATGAAAACATTATTAAGGCTGCCAGCCAAAAAATAAATAAATAAATATTTTTTAAAAGAAAAAGGAAAAAACACACACCACCTCTCAGAGAATCAATGAAGATTTACATGTGTATGCTTATCTGTTTCATGTAAATGGCATGCCTAGTTATTTTGAAGATCAAGATACACCCCAGGCTAAGGGGAAAACAAATTACATCACAGCAAAGGCAAAGAAACAAGGACCACATACTACCAAGAATATGATGGTCAAACAGGAGAAAGGTAAATAAAACACTTTATCAAGAAACTGTAGATAAAAAAAACATTACACTGCTTTTGCAAAATAAAATGACTTACTTCACTCATTGGTATAAAGATCATTAATTTCATACACAAAAACAGTCAACTCACCCTATTTATAAAAAGCCCAGTCCATTTTAGCCACTTATGCTCCCCTACACGACAATGTTAACATTTCTAACACACCTTCAACATTTGTTTTCATAGACATCCAAAAAAATCTTACAGCTGTCAGTAGTTTCTTTCCACAGAAACCTAAAATTTACTTTCACTGCTTAATACCTGTCAACTCAAATACTTTCACTGCAACAGCTAAACGTAATTACCACTGCTTATAACATTGTGAATTATTCCAAGATCATGTACCAATACCAACTTACATCTTTTACCTCTTATTTAGGATTTGGTTTTATCCTTACAACCTTCAATCTACACAGACATGTGTGCCAACCAATGTGCCTTCTCTTTTTCTTTTCTTTCTACTTTTCCTCTTGGCTTCCTTCTTTCAGTTTTACCTTTTCTCTTTTCTTCTCTTTCTTTTGTTTTCTGATTGGGGGGGGCGGGTAGTAGAAATAGTATGCAACACTGGAATGTGCTCTAAATTACAAAGATATAATTATTACTCTTCTACTCTTTATGGTGTGAATCTATGCTGCTTTTCTATTAGGAGTGATGGATTTGGACGGACATATCCATAACCTGTCATGGGGCTAATAAATACAGCTAGCTAGAAATCATACACTCATCAGCATGGTATCTTAACTATCAAGGCATCATTGTCATTAAATTACTGGTTAGAGTGAGAAGAGTTCAAGGTTCACAGAAAAATTGTGAGGATAGCAAAATTCCTATGTGCCCCATACCAGGTCCCCCTGTTAAAGTAACACGTAACATTAGTATGGCACATTTGTCAAAATTAATGAACGAATATTGATTCCTTATTATTAGCTAAAACCTGTATTCTTTTTTTTTTTAATTTTTTTATGTTTATTTATTTCTGAGACAGAGAGAGACAGAGCACGAGAGGGGGAGGGGCAAAGGGAGAGGGAGACCCAGAATCGGAAGCAGGCTCCAGGCTCCGAGCTGTCAGCACAGAGCCTGACGCAGGGCTTGAATTCACAAACTGTGAGATCATGACCTGAGCCGAAGTCGGTCACTCAACCGACTGAGCCACCCAGGCACCCCTAAAACCTGTATTCTTATTTAGATTACTTTTTACTTGTTTTCCATTCTAGGATACCATCCAGGATAGCACATTACATTTAGTTGTCATGTCTTCTTAGGCTCCTCTTGGCTGTGAGTTTCTCAGACTTTCCTTGCTTTTTTTTTTTTTTTTTTTTTTTGATGACCTTGTCAATTTTGAGTACTGACTAGGTACTTTGCAAAATGACCCACGGTTGGGATTTGTCTGTTTTTCTCACGATTAGGCTAGGGTTATGGGTTTTATGGAGGAAGACCACAAAGATAATGTGACATTCTCATCACATCTCATCAAGTGCAAATGCCATCAACATGACTTACCACTGCTGCTGCTGACAGTCTTGACCACCTGTCTTATCACTGTGTTTTAATTTAGCCTCAGCCTTCACAAAATCTGCATTTATACTTTTCTAAATCCATTAATGACATACTGCTATTCTTGTTGAAAATGACCATTAAAAAAAAAACAAAACAAGAAAAAAAGAAAATGACCATTTTAACAGCTACCTCTTTAGATGTAACTTGCAGGGAAAAAACATAATAAATTTCCCATACTGCACCAAGATTAGCCTTTGAGTCACTACAGTGATTTTTCTGAGTCAGTAGATATTTCCGGCCTGACTCTGCTTTCAAAATTGGTCCAAAACAGAGGCTCTCTACTTAAGCTGACCATTAGAATCAAAGAGAGGTGGCTTTTAAAAATATGATTGCCCAGGCCCCAATTTAATCACTATTCCTGGACATCAGTGTTTTAAAATTCTCTGGGTTGTCCCAACACAGAGCCAACATGGAGAGAAAGACTGGCCCAAGGCTCTGTAATGACTGTAGCAGCAGCACAAGGTGAAGCATTCTCCTGTTAGAGCACTCAGAGCTATACTGCACTGTTTGGGGTTTACATTTCTTATGTCTCTTCGGTTCTTCCAACAGATGGCTTTGGTTTAAAAGATCTCTATAACTCAGGGACACTGCAATGTTATTTGAACACTGGCAGATTAAACACAGAGGCAGAAGGTAGTGAATGACACTTAGAAGCATTACTGTTGAAAACTATGCCTATACCAAGATGAAGACTACAAAAGGCTAGATACTAAACCACCAACATAAAAATGTTCTATATTCCCCAAAACAGTGACAGATTGTTATTTAAAACCCGGTGCTCCCTGTTGGGATGAGCACTGGGTGTTGTATGGAAACCAATTTGACAATAAATTTCGTATTTAAAAATAAAATAAAACAATGAGAGAAAAAAATAAAGAAAAATAAAATGTACTACATAGATAACAGATGTCCAAAGGAAAAAAAAAACAACTCGGTGCTCATTTTTCAATCTATGGAACAATCTATGGAATGGGTGGCTGAGTTTTCAGGCTAATGTAATAAGGGTATTTAACCCATAAAGCTAAAGAGATATTCATGTAAGGAATATGAAATTGCCATATGCAACCACTACATCAGTTTCACATGATTCAACCTAATACTTTACATTTTCAATAAAAGACAGAAAAACAGTGATTACAACAATAGTATTTAAACAAAAGTAAGAAATTACTTTTTAAAATTTATTTTATATTAAATACTGGCATCTAGTGGAAAGGGTGCTCGGAAAGTGGTGTCTGCAAGACAGACAATTCTATTTACCCATAATGGAAAATACAAAATAGTTTTGTGAGAGATGGGATCACAGGCTCAAAAATGGAGACAAGAACTTCCAGGAGAAGGACTGAACTAGGAGAAGCAAAAAGGGTGTTGAAAATCACAGGAAATGAAGGATAGAGCTGTCGAACACAAAAATAAGCAAGAGTCCTCAGTTCAGAGATGCAGTTCCAAGTCAGTTACAGTCTATACATATATTTTCACATATGTATGGAGAAAAGAAAAGAACTTTAAAGAATAAGAACATTTATATATTCCCATGGTGGGATGATAAGAAAAACAGACTGGATCAAGTACCCTGACTATAGCAGTAAATCATAGGATTAGGTATTCTTAAGGTTGTTATATTGACTTTAATGAAAAGCTGTTTTCCTTGACAGTGAATACCCCAAGCTCTTTGATAGTGCCATAATCAAGCATTATTTAGGAAAGAATATATTCTCTTCCTCTTTTGTTCCTAAATGGTACCATCAGCTGTTAGGAATGGCAGAAGAACCAAGGTAAATACAAATATCCTTCAACAGATACTTACCATAAACATTCTCTATTCAAATTATTAATTATGAACTATTTTTCTATTTTCTATGCATTTATTACTTGAGGTAATAGTATTTTAGATTCTGCTTTTTTACTGAAGATAACTATTTTCCAATAATAACAAAAAACACTATATAAAAATTTCTAATGACCCACAGAGTATTCTATGCTACAGATATATAATCAATAATTATTACCTTTTTGGTAGATATTTATGTTGTTTTGTTATTTTTATTTTATTTTTTAATGGTTTGTTTTTGTTTTTGTTTTGGTAACTGTTCTTATTTATATTTGAGAGAGAGAGAATGAGAATGAGTAGGCAGAGAGAGGCGGAACAGAGGATCTGAAGCAGGCTCTGTGCCGACAGCAGAGAGCCCAATGCATGGCTCGAACGCATGAAGCGTGAGATCATGACCTGAGACAAAGTCGGATGCTTAGCCAACTGAGCCGCCCAGGTGCCCCTATTTTATTTTATTTTTTTAATGTTTATTTATTTTTGAGGGGGAGGGGGCAAAAAGAGAGGGAGAGAGAGAATCCTAAGCAGGCTCTGCCCTGGCAGCAGAGAGCCTAATGGGGTGAACTGCAAGATCATGACCTGAGCCAAAGTCAGACACTTAATCAACAGAGCCACCCAGGCACACCTCATTTTGTTATTTTTAGAAATAACAAATACATCCTTTGTACTTTTAAGTACTGGCAGAAATGTAAAATGGTGCAACTACTATGGAAAAGGTTGGCAGTTTCTTAAAAAATTACACACTACTGTACAACCGAGTTACTGAACTCTTGAGCATTTATCCCACAAAAATGAAAACTTAGGTTCATACAAACATGTACATGAATGTTCACAGCAGCTTTATTCATAACAGCCAAAAACTGGAAACAATCCAGCTGTCTTTCAGCAGGTGAATGGTTAAACTGTGTGCATCCATATCTGGGAATACAACTCAGCATAAACAGTAACAAAAATATACACAACTTGGGTGCATTGCAGGGACTGGAAAAAGCCAATCCTAAAAGGTCACACACGGTCTCATTCCACTTACATAATATTCTTGAAGTTACAAAAACGTATAAATGGAGAACATGTTAGTGGTTGCCTGGGGTCAGGGATGTCACAGGAAAAGAGGACTATAAAAGGCCAACACAATAACAGATCCTTGTGTGACAAAGTTACTCTGTATCTTGACTGTATCATTATCCATATCCTGATTGCGATATCACATTATAGTTCTGGAAGATGTTACTGCTAGGGAAATGAGTAAATGGTATACAAGATCTGTTATTTCTTCATATTGCATGTGAACCTACAATTAAATCAAAATAAAAAGATTTATACAAACAAATCTTTTATATATAAAGATTTTTCTTGATTTCGGATAATTTCATTAGACTGCTACATCAAAAAAAATGCATCATTCTTTAAAACTTCATATACTGACAAATTATTTACTGAAAAATTCATGCCTCTGAACATTTCTCCCAAGCTGACATTATTGTACAATTATGTGGTCTTTAAAAAATGTTAACTCGGGGCGCCTGGGTGGCGCAGTCGGTTAAGCGTCCGACTTCAGCCAGGTCACGATCTCGCGGTCTGTGAGTTCGAGCCCCGCATCGGGCTCTGGGCTGATGGCTCAGAGCCTGGAGCCTGTTTCCGATTCTGTGTCTCCCTCTCTCTCTGCTCCTCCCCCGTTCATGCTCTGTCTCTCTCTGTCCCAAAAATAAATAAACGTTGACAAAAAAAAAATTTAAAAAATGTTAACTCAAGCTTCTCCTACTTTCCTCCCTATACTGCATCCTTAGGAAGGTGCCTCCCCCTCTCTGTGGGAACATTAGCCACAGTGCTTAGAAATCAGTTGCACAATGTTTTATTTGTCTCTACCCAACATTATTGCAAATTCCTTGACAGCTATCTTCTTTATCTATGTAGTACCTCCAGTTCCTTGCATATAGTAGTAGTTCAAGAAATGTTTACTGAATTAATAGATGAATACTATTAAAGCATTCTCATAAATGTGTATAGTAACTTACGATTTTCCTGAGTGAATAGGGACATGATGGCACTACTGACATATTTAGGACAATGTACTATAAGACTAGTTTAAAAGACAATGAGCTGAGCTGCATTTTTGATAACTTTAAGACACCCAAATGGGGCAATCTCAAAGGAACAATTGGAGGGTCACAACTGTAACTCAGATTTTTGAATTATCTGCACAGAGATGATAGTTGAAACAGTAAGAACAGAAAAGAGAAAAACAAATCAGTGAAAACAACAGGTACACAACATCTTGTTCTCCATGTGGTTTGTTTCTAATCCTCATTTTGTTATTAAACTATCTGATACAGAAGGTACATTAGAACTTTAAGAGACAAAAGGCTGATAAAATGGAAGTATCACATCATTAAACAACGAAGTGTATATATGTCTTTAATTTAATGAATTTGGTAATCAACCAGGTCAACATCACCCACAGAGTAAATGGCAACTTACTGGTATGATTGAAGAGAAAATGGGAATGTACCCATCCTAAAATAATTTTTCTACTTGAAAAAATTCATTCCTGTGAATAAAATATAAATAATATTCAAAAGGGAACCTCTGAAGCCATTATAAGCCAAGACATTAGAAAAACTTATTAGTTACTAGTCTGTAGAACTCAGTCCTCTGGTTGAGGCACTGAATATCATTAATAGAAAAATAAAGGATCTCCAAAGAAGAGGTCTCTCAAGAGGATGCCAAATAGAGGCCTGCATTGATTTACTATTTTGTCTATTACTAAAATCCACATGACTTAAACACAGCATTTACAAATATGCTAACAACTCAACAGCAATACAATATGTAGGAGCTGGAATTCTGCCACCTGATTCTCTCTACTACCAACAATCTACTTCCACTCCATGAGGACTATACATAAAATATTTTGGCATACATCTCTTAAAAATGACTGTTTCCAGGGGCGCCTGGGTGGCACAGTCGGTTAAGCGTCCGACTTCAGCCAGGTCACGATCTCGCGGTCCGTGAGTTCGAGCCCCGCGTCAGGCTCTGGGCTGATGGCTCGGAGCCTGGAGCCTGTTTCCGATTCTGTGTCTCCCTCTCTCTCTGCCCCTCCCCCGTTCATGCTCTGTCTCTCTCTGTCCCAAAAATAAAAATAAATAAATAAAAATTGAAAAATAAATAAATAAATAAATAATGACTGTTTCCTAAATAACCATAGAATAGCACATCTACCTTTAATATCACCAAATAACATCAGATAATTTATAAGCTTTTTTAATCAATGAGATTTTACAATCTCAAAAATTCATTTTTAATAAACATTTAGCTCCATAAAAAAGTCAGACCTACATGACAATACTTAACATTTATAATCTTAAATCTCCTCCTCCCCAAGTGTTTTTGTTTTTATTCCTGCTTGAGAAGAGTGGTAGGTACCTATCTGCTTTAATTTTTTCTAAGTGTGCACACCTCTATCAAAGACATATTTATAAGACAACTGGTGGGAAATACATGCTTCACTCTTTACAAAGGTGAATAGCCAGATTAAACTCCTCACTTCAGGCAAAAAGAGACCTGAACCAAACAGAACTGGCAAAGCTAGAGTCATATGTAATGTAATCTGAAATGGACAATTCAATTAGAAATGTTAAATTTGTAGCCTTTTTTATTTGGCTAATAAACACATTAAATAATTCTTAAGAAAGAAATTGTGAGTATATCTGACATAAATTTATTCTTAATTTATCAACTGCTCAAAATGACAAATTTACATACTAGGCTGACAGAGACATCAGAAAAACTGCTACTACCAATATGCTCATTAAACTTGGCAAGAAAGGTAAAACTAACAGGGCACCAGGAAGGTAGAACCAAACAAACTGACAGATCAGGGGCCACAGTGACTTCTGCTCCATACTCTACTCCCTCAAAATTTTTCAAAAAGAACACAGCAATAATTGAAAGAACTGAAAAGTAGGATTCAGAAGTTAGGAATTTTATCATCGTTTTGTATTCAAAGTAATGTTCGTACATACACACAATAAAAACATATTCTTCAGAAACAATAACCTCATTTAAAAAAGTCATTAGACGATGAGTTAAAAAAAATAGCAAGCTTATATTAAAGAACTGCCGAAGACCATTAAATCACAGCAATGTTGGAATACAGGGGAATCAGACTTAAAATCAAGCATCGATAATGAAATTCCCACTGGAGCTCCATCTAGGTCAGAGGAGCTGGCAGATACATGTCTGGCAAAACCGGTAGGAGTCTTACAAGTCTCACAAGCATCTCGTAGGATGACAACTCAACCCCACTAGGCAGGTCTCCCTAGTGAAATAATTAGTCTTGTACTTATAACAAGATATGTGTGTTTTTAGAAAAAGCTTATGCCAGAATATCAGAATTTTTGTCAACAAATGAATGCCTTCCTCACGGCAATGGGATGGTTTCCTGAGTTGGGATTAAATTTAAAAAAGAACATAAAAATAGATTACAGCCTAATAGAGACATTTTAAAATCTACTATCAGCAGGATCCTTATATTTTGTTTCCTGATGAACAGAGGAACTTACAGGTAGACGTTCCAGTTCATTTACCATTAAGAACAAACTATTGCTTAACACAATAACATAACAGGAACTTATTAGATCTTTCAACAGTTGAAAGAACTGCTACACAAAGTGCAAAGGATAAGAATGATGTCTCAGGATATAGTAAGGATCTAACCCTCTAGAAACTAACTTATTAGACTGAATCCACAAATACATACTGAGCATTTTGTTTATGTAATTAATTTTATTAGGCATCATGGAAGACATCCTGAGTATGCCAGAATATGCCAAAATATAAGGAGATCCCAAATGTAAAGTAAACCTCCATTTCCCCAATAAGCAGATTTAAAACTAAGATTTTTGGCATCCAAACACATAAACCTTTTGGGATATAAATGTAATAGTCTACAAGAAACTACCACACACAAATCAAGAGTGAGTACCAGGCTTCTACATCCAACTAAATAAACAGGGTTCTGATCAGATTTACCAGCCCAACTGAAACCAACAAAAAGAAATAAAGAAAAGGTAACAGACAAAACATAGCCAACAACAGTGTTTAAGAAACTGAATGTCAGGGGTGCCTGGGTGGCTCAGTCGGTTAAGCATCCAACTTCAGTTCAGGTCATGATCTCACGGTTCATGAGTTCAGGCCCTGCGTTGGGCTCTGTGCTGACAGCTCAGAGCCTGAAGCCTGCTTCAGATTCTGTGTCTCCCTCTCTCTCCCTGCCCCACCCCACCCCCACTTGTGCTCTGCCCCTCCCCCACTCGTGCTCTGTCTCTCTACCTTCAAAAATAAATAAATGTTAAAAAAAAAAAGAATAAAAAAGAAAAAAAAAGATAAGAAACTAAATGTCAGGCAATAAAGGACAATAAAATCACTGAGAGACAGGTAGGTGAACCTTACCACTGCCCTAGTTTATTGCCTTGAGAGAGTTTCCATGCCACAGCACAGAAAATAGGAACCCAGGCAGACCCTGACAAACACCAAGAGTTTACAAAAGAAAGAGCTGAGAGCCCAGGGAGATCAAGGCAGATAAGTTCAAAAGATAAAGTAATGAAGAGGAAACAATCACACAGATCTCTAAGGGGTGTCTCTGAGTATTTAGCAGAGTATATTCCACACAGACGTAAGAAAACTATCTGAGGTTGGGGAAAGAACCACCTAAAAGAATTGGATAAAACAGCACTAGGCACTCAAACAGGGAGGGAATAATGCCTGTTTCCTTCCACTGGTCAAGCTACAAAATCTCACAATTCATAGGGTGCTAGGCAGAGCACTCAGAAGAGCCTTGCCTCAGTGGTGGAGAATAATTAGCCCTAGACCAAACTTCCCTGTTCCCAACTAACAAATCTTAAAAGCAAAACTCAAAAAGATCACACAATTGCAAAGTAATTTCATTTTGTCCCAGCAGAAAGATCAAGAATATTTATAGGAACATAAAAATAATCAGCACCAAACAAGTTAAAATTAACGTCTGGCACCTAATCAGATTGGAAAGGCATGCAAAGCATCAGGAAAATGACTCATAATGAGGAGAAAAATCAATCTATTGAAACCAACTCAGACTTGACACAGATGTGAAAATCAGGAAACAAGAACATTAAAACAGTTGTAATCACTGTATTCCTTATGTACAAAAAATTAAGTACAGACCTGGAAGATATAAAAGATTTAAACAAAACTTGTGGAAATGAAAGCTACAATATCTCAGATTAAAAACATAATGGAGGGGCACCTGGCTGTCTTAGTTTGTACAGACTCTTGATCTAGGTGTCATGAGTTCAAGCCTCACTTTGGGCACTTTGGGCTTAAGTAATATTACTTAAGCAAAGCAAAACAAAACACAACACACACGCGCGCGTGCGTGCACACACACACACGATGGAGTTAGTGGCAGATTAGATTTGTAAAAGAAAAGATTAGTGAACTTGAAGACACAGCAGTAAGAAAAATCTAATATAAAACAGAAAAAAAAGAATTAATAATGAAAACAGCATGAGTGAACTGTCAGATAACACCAAGCAACTTAACACCATGTACAACTGGAATATACAAGGTGGGGAGAAATATTTTTTAAAAATTGGAATAATGGCTAAAGTTTTTCCAAATTTGTCCTAATGGAATTATCTAAGAACATTTACCAAGATATTCTATATTCTGGGCCATAAAACAAGATTCCACAAAATACAAGGATTTAAGTCTGACAAAAAGTATGTCATTTAAATACAATGTATTAAATTAGAATACCAAAATATATGGAAATTAACATACTTCAAAAAAGAAATCACAAAGGAAATTAGAATATATTTTGAACAGAGAACAAATGAAGATGCAACATACCAAAACTTGAGGGATGCTGTTAAAATAATACTTAGGGGGAAATTCACAGCACTAAAAGAAGGGTCTCAAATCAACCTTAGCTTCCACCTTAAAAAACTAGAAAATTAAAAGGAAATAATACCCACTGCAAACAGAAAAAAAGAAAATAATAAAGACTGGAGTGCCTGGCTGGCTCAGTCAGAAAAGCATGTGACTTTTGATCTCAGAGCTGTGGATGTAGAGATTGCTTGAAAATAATTTTTTTTTTTCTTAATTTTTAGAGAGACAGCAAATGGGGAAGGGGGCAGAGAGAGAGAAAGAGAAGAGAGAATCTTAAGTAGGCTCCACACTCAGTGTGGAGCCCAACACACGGCCCGGTCACAATGATCTTGGGATAATGACCTGAGCCGAAATTAAGAACTGGATACTCAACCAACTGAGCCACCTAGGTGCCCCAAAAATAAATAAATTCTAAAAAAAAAGGAAGAAAGCAATAAAGATCAAAATAAAAACAAAAAATTAAAAAAATTTTTTAAAAAGGCAAAAACAAAACACAAAGAAACCAAAAAACTCAAAAGCAGGTTTTCTGAGAAGATCCATAAAAGTAATGCCTCTCAAGCTAGACAGACCAGGAAGTATAAAAAGAAATGAGGGGCGCCTGGGTGGCTCAGTCAGTTAAGCGTCCGACTTTGGCTCAGGTCATGATTTCACGGTTTGTGGGCTTGAGACCCACGATGGGCTCTGTGCTGACAGTTCGGAGCCTGGAGCCCGGAGCCTGCTTTGGATTCTGTGTCTCCTTCTCTCTCTGCCCCTCCCCAACTTGTGCTCTATGTCTCTCAAAAAATAAATAAATGTAAAAAACAAAAAATTAAAAAAAAAAATGAGAGAGGTGATGTCACTAGAGACTTCATACATATTATAAATAAAGGAATATTATGAACTCTATGCCAATAAACTCAGCAACATGATATTTTTAAAAATCTTTGGAAAACAAGAACCACTAAAATTTATTAAAGAACAAACCAATAACCTGAGTTGTTCTAGGTCTATTAAAGTGATTGAATTTGTAGTTTAAAAACTTCCCATGAAGAAAACTGAAGGCCCAGATGGTTTCACTGGTTAATTCTACCAGATATTTAAGAAAGAAGTAATATCAATCCTTCATAAACTCTTTAAGAAAGTATAAGAGAAGGAAATGTTTCCCAACTATTTCTATGAGGTCAGCATTACTCAGATACCAAAACCAAATAAAGAACTGCAAGAAAACTATGGACAAATATCCTTCATTAATATATATGCAAAAATTCTAAACATTACTTTAGCAGATTGAATTCACCAATACATAAAAAACCACACATGGCTAAGTGTGGTTGTTGCTAGGAAGAAAGGGTGCTTTAATATTTTTAAAAAATCAATTAAATGTCCACTCTCACCACTTTTATTCAACATAGTACTGGAAGTCCTAGCCACAGCAATCAGACAAGAAAAAGAAATAAAAGGCATGCAAATCAGTAAAGAAGGAAAACTTTCACTATCTGCAGATGACATGATATTCTATATAGAAAACCCTAGAGCCTGCACCAAAAAAGTACTACAACTGATAAATTCAGTCACATTGCAGGATACAAAATCAATATACAGCGCACAGCTCGTGAGTTCAACTTTGGCTCAGGTCACAATCTCACAGCTCGTGAGTTCGAGCTCCGCGTGGGGCTCTGTGCTGACCTCTCAGAGCCTGGAGCCTGCTTCGGACTCTGTGTCTCCCTCTGTCTCTGCCCCTCCCTCGCTGACATTCATTCTCATTCTCATTCTCATTCTCTCTCTCTCTCTCTCTCTCTCTCAAAAATAAATGGTACAAGGAAAAAATTTTTAAAAAATCAATATACAGAAACCTGTTGCATTTCTATATACTAATAATGAAGTAGCAGAAAGAGAAATTAAGAAAACAATCCCATTTACAATAAAATACCTAGGAATAAACTTGACCAACAAGGTGAAAGGCTTATACTCTGAAAACTATAGAACAATAATTGAAGATGACACAAATGGAAAGATATCCCATGCTCATGTATTAGAATAACAAATATTGTTAAAATGTCCATACTATATAAAGCAATCTGCAGACTTAATACAATCCCTATCAAAATACAAATAGCATTTTTCACAGAACTAGAACAATAATCCTAAAATTTGTATGGAATCATGAAAGACCCTGAGTTGCCAAAGCAATCTTGAAAAGGAAGAACAAAGTAAGAAGCATCACAATCCCAGATTTCAAGATATACTACAAAGCTATAGTAACCAAAACAGTTTAGTATGGCAGAAAAATAAACACACAGATCAAGAGAACACAATAGAGAGCCCAGAAATAAATCCATGATTATATGTTCAATTAATCTAGGACAAAGGAGGCAAGAATATGTAATGGGAAAAAGACAGTCTCTTCAACAAATGGTGGTGGGACAACTGGACAGCTACATAAAAAAGAATGAAACTAGATCACTTTCTCACACCATACACAAAGATAAAATCAAAATGGTCAAAGACCTAATGTGAGACCTGAAACCATAAGAATCCTAGAAGAGAGCACAGGCAGTAATTTCTCTGACATCAGTCATAATAACATTTTTCTAGCTATGTCTCCTGAGGCAAGGGAAAAAAGCAAAAATAAACTATCAGGACTACATCAAAATAAAATGCTTCTGCACAACCTTTCTGTTAAACAAAAAGACAACCTACTAAATGAAGATGATATCTGCTGCATCCAATAAAGGGTTAGTATCCAAAATATATAAAGAAGTTATACAACTCAACACCCAAAAAAACAAATAATCCAACTAAAAATGGGAAGAAGACATGAACAGACATTTCTCCAAAGACATCCAGATGGCTGACACATGAAAAAATAATATCACTCATCAGTAGGGAAATGCAAATCAAAACCTCAATGATACACCTCACACCTGTCAGAACGGTTAAAACAAAAAATACAAGAAACAACAAGTATTGACAAAGATGTGAAGAAAAAGGAACACTTGGTAGGAATGCAAACTGGTGTAGCCACTGTGGAAAACAGTATGAAAGTTCCTCAAAAAATTAAAATTAGAATTACCATATATGATCTAGTAATTCCACTACTGGGTATTTACCCAAAGAATATGAAAACTCTGGGGAACCTGGGTGACTCAGTCAGTTAAGCATCCAACTTTGGCTCAGGTCATGATCTCTTTTTGCGAATTTGAGCCCCGCATCAGGCTCTCTGCCGTCAGCAAAGCCCACTTCAGATCCTCTGTTTCCTTCTCTCTCTGCCCTTCTCCCACTTGTGTTCTCCCTCTCCCTCTCTCTAAAATAAACATTAAAAAATTTATTTTTAAAAAAAGAACACAAAAACACTAATTGGAAAAGACATATGCACCCCTATGTTTATTGCAGCATTATTTACAACAGCCAAAATATATCAACAACCCAAGTGTCCATCAATAGATGAATAAAGATGCAATACACACACACACACACACACACACACACACACACACACACAATATTAGTCAGCCATAAAAAAAGAATGAAATCTTCCCATTTGCAACAACAAATTTAGAGGGTAAATGCTAAATGAAATAAGTCAGAGAAAACAAATACCAAACAATTTCACTTATATGTGGAATTTAAGAAACAAAACAAAGAAAAAAAAGACAAGCAAAAACTAGACTCTTAAATATAGAGATCCGGTGGTTACCAGATGGGAGACGGGTTGGGGGGATGGATAAAATAGGTGAAAGGGATTAAGAGTACACTTATCATGATGAGCATTGAGTAATGTACAGAATGGTCAAATCACTATATTGTACATCTGAAATATAACACTGTACATTAACTATACTGGAAATTAAAAGTAATATTTATTAATGAATTAATGTAATTCATCATATTAACAAAAACCACATGATCATCTCAATATAACACATAAAAGCATTTGACAAAATCCATTATCCATTCCTGATAAAAGTGCTTAGCAAACAACAGAAGGAAATTCTTCAATCCATTAAAAAGTATCTACAAAAATCCTATAGCTAACAGTGTATGTAATGATGAAAGACTATACTTTCCCCTTAAAATCAGTAACAAGTAACAAGACAATTCTCTCACCAGAATTACTCACGTTGTACTGGAGGTTCTATTCAGGGCAATGAGGAGAAAAGAAAAGGTCATCCAGATTGGAAAGAAGTCAAACTGTATTTGCAGATGACATGTTCAACAACAGAAAATCCAACAGAATCTACTCCAAAACTTCTAGAACTAATAAGTAATTTTTACAGGAACTATAAAGTTTTAAGGAATCAAAATCAATACACATACCCATATGATTCAGCCAATTCATGTCTAGGTTTTTACTCAAGATGAAAGCATATGTCCATATAAAGGCTTTTACAATGTTCTTAGTTTTATTTTTAATAGACAAAAACTGGAAACAATACAAAAGTCCATCAACAGGTGAATGGATAAACTGTGGTATATCCATCCATACAATAGATAGAAAGCAATACCAAGAAATAACTATTGATAACTGCTATATTATGGTTGAATCTGAAAATAATTATGCTGGCTGAAATAAGCCAGCTCTCTTCCCCCCAACAAAAAGAGTTCCTACTACATGATTCCACTTCCATAAAGTTTTAGAAAAAGCAAAACTAAACCACTATGACAGTGGAGGTAAAGTAAGGTATGGTGAGGCAAGAGACAAGGATTACAAAGGGTAAGAGGAAATGAATGAAGATTTGGATATGTTCACTACCTTGATTACAGTAATGGCTTCCTATATGTATACATATACCAAAATTTATCAAATTGTACATTTTATATGTGTGCAGTATGTCGATTATACCTTAACAGAGTTGGTTGTTGTTGTTTTACAAAAGTACCACTGTGCTAACAGTCATGTATAGGACACTTCACTTACAGGTTTTTATTCAGAGCTAGTTTCTAAAGACATCTCCACAATATCCCAAAGTATCTGTTATCAGTCATAGGATATTAATGTGAAGGAAGAGATTCATGGATCATTCATTCTCCTGCCAAGGATTCAATGTCTGACTGCTATAGCAAAAGAAATGTCTGCCATGACAATGTCTTGAAGGGTCACATGCAGAAGTGCTAGCTCTAAAGAGGCATTTGAGCATGGTCCACCAACTAAAGGAGTTCTGTAGCTATCATGATCTGACCTCAAAATACTCTGTAAATTGTAGCTGCCATGCAGAGAAAAGGACCAAACTGAATACAGATTGACATGTCACTTATCTCCTCTGAGCCTGCGATTTTTCATCTAGAAAATGAGAGCACTGGCCTTGAAGCAGTGATTTCCAATCATTCTGTGCCAGCCTAACACTGGGGGACTTGTTAAAAAACAGAATCCTGGGTCTCACCCACAAAGATTCTAATTCAATAGGTCCAGGGTAGAGCCTGGGGACATACTGTTAAATCCTGGCATAAAACAAGATTTGGGAAATTCTGGCCTAGATATTTTAGATCCTTCCAGCTGCAACATTCTTCAAACACTATTTCCAAAGGCTTCAATGAGATATTTCAAGTTGGGTGTATGGCAGCCATAAAGGTCAAAGTGAGGTAAAAAAGCAGTAGTCATAATAAGGTATACCACAGCAGGCCCTAATGTTTAACGTTTAAGAGAATCTCTTTAAATACTACTGATTTGGAAGAAGTTTAATTTTTTTTTTTTAAGATTAGTTTCAAGCCTGTTACAAATAGGTTATTTCTAATTACTGCATTCTTTATCTTTACTCCTTTTCATACTTGCCAGAGACCCTAAGGATTAATTAGGTCTCCTGGTGTCTTTCTGCTTATTCTAAAGCAATTTTCTCCCCCCTTATTCTTGGGATATTTTAGAACAGAATGGAAATCAGAGATTCTGCAGAGCCAAAGATGTAGTCCCATACTCTTGTAGCTTCAAAATGTAATAGCAAAGCTTACAGGAATAGAATGGCAAAGATTTCTGCAAGACTCTCAGAGCTTGAGAGTGAAAAATTTAAATAATTTCTCTCAAATTTCATAAAATTATAGACACAGTACTAATGTCAGCTGTAACAGCTGACCCAATTCCACTCCAACAAAATTAAAAGGTCCTCTCATACTGTCACCTCATCGTAGCTTCTGTCACTTTTGGAGTACAAAATGACATCATTTTTTGGAAATACTAAAGTTCAAATGAAATCAGTTCTTCCTCTGCCAAACTGGTTTGTTACATTACTTAATATAATAAATAAATCATTCAAAAATTTTAAGTAACATATTGCCATCTAACTACATATAGTTAGATAAGCACATATTTTTAGTATTTGTTTCAATATTTTAAACATACACTAAAATACTTTCATAGCCAATAGCATCAAGTTATTGTAGTTGAATCCTGAAGTTAGTCTTCATCCTAAAATTTTATTAAAATTCTACACCTCTGGACATAACTGCAATTGAAAATCTGTTTCAAAAAGGATTACATGAGTCAGACAGAAATAGAAAAATATACCTGTTAAAAGTTGTTGTATGAATAAATGTGAACAGCATGCAAATCAACTTTTATCTCTAAACTTTATTTCTGATTGTGCCCCAAACAGACAAGCCAATGAATGATTTAATACCTTGGGTATGTTTTGTGCCACTAGGCAAAGTAACCTAATTCTCTTAATTCCTGGAATTGGCTGCTGTTCCAAGACTAGGAGGATTGCATTGAAAGTGGCTGTGGCATACTATAATACAATTAATACGCTGCAGAAAGAAAAGTAAGCTTAATTTTATTCAGCAGACAAACTAATATATTTTGTTGCCATTTGCAAACCAAGTTGTAAACAACCGTAAGCTGCCCCATATTCCTTGATCTTTCATACATTCTGTACAAAATCATTCTTCTAATGACAGATTCTAAGGAAAATCATTAAGAGGGGAAGGCTACCAGAGTAATTTTATAATTTATGTATCTTTGTAATAAAAAACATGTTAGTCAATCCACTCCAAAAAGAGAAAATATTTGTCCCCGTATGAGCTAAATACATGCACCTATTATGTTCGTTAATATAAAATTCATGATAAACCTAGGGCACCCGGGGGGGGGGGGGGGGGCTCAGTTGGTTAAGCATCTGACTCTTGATTTCGGCTAAGGGATCAAGCCCTGAGTCAGGGTCCATGGTAATCGTGAAGCCTGCTTAAGATTCTCATTCTCTCTCTCTCTTCCCCACCCCGCCTCATCCGTCTCCCCAGCTTGTGCTCGCTCTCTCTCTACAATTTAAAAAACAAAACAAAGCAGTATATGTCTCAAGGGGGAAATGTCATATAAATAACTTGCAAACCTGTTAGACATGCTTACTCTCTTATACATTGCCTCCAGACACTCTTTATACATTTCCCCTACATCCTCTTTTCCTTAACCACCAACATCCACAATCAAAATATTTTTTTAAGCACTTGTTTCTCTTCTTTTGCCTTACCAAATTTGACTGCCACAAATTCTCGTCCAATGTGGGGCTAACATGCTTAATACCAAACAACTTCCTTGGGACTCTAGCACCCTTGAACATATGGGGCATAGAAAGGGGTGGGGGAGGGGGAATAGCTATAATTATCCATTCCTTTTATCATTTTAATTAGGTTTCTGTCCAAGGACATTACTTAGACTCAAAATCTTACAATAAATGCTTTCTTAACAAATCTTTACTTAACCCACTAAAATGACCAATTCTCTCAATCTGTTTTGTAAAATACATTGATGCTACAGAATACTAAATAATAGCCACTCTCAAGTTCACCCACTCACTTCTGCTGTAACCAATTGAAATATATGCTGTTTATTCCAAAGCTAATTTTGCCAGTTGTACTTCTATGATATTTACTGTAAGTGTTAAGTAAGGCAATGAAATGATTGAAAAAGAAAGGGCTACAACTTAACTGAGCTGCTAAAAGTTACTGTCAAATTAGGCATAGGCAAGTCAACTATATTATATACGACTAATACCACTGGGGAGCAGAAAGAAGAGTCTGCATTCATGTTCCAAAACACTGGATTATGAAACAAATACAATGAAAAACTTTAGTCAGCAGAGTGAATGTGATACTCAAGAAAAGGTATGACTTTCTACCAAAAGACTGGCAAATGAGTCTATACATTAAAGTATGCTTTAAAGATTATTTTATGTTCATATATGTCATTTTTCATACTTCTCCATTTTATTGAGGGATATGACTACAGATACTGATAGTACCAGCCAAAAAGGGGTTTCTACTATAAAAAAAAAAAAGTCCTTGTTTTCTTAGGGAATACAAATATCATTCAATTTCTAGTAACACAACCTTCAAAAGGCATCTACTAAATACGTAAAACATTAAGAAGTTGAATGGACCCCTAAATAAGCACTGTAAAAGAAAAATCTGCAAGCTTGTAGTGCTAAAGGAAAAGAGAAAAGTCTACACACACATCCCCCCAAACACACACAGAGTATATACATATTTATATACACACACATATCACACACACATATCAAGGTTTTTTGTTGTTGAGGAGAGTGTTATTTTTTTCTGGGAATATTTACTGAAATAAATGTAAAATACATTACTACTCCAATTTTTAGGTTAAGATAAAGAACAAGAAAACAGCCTATCTAATATATAGATAAGTATGTTAATCTATTCTAATTCTATAATGAAAGAACACAGAACAAGAAAAATGTAAAAGGGACTCAAATTTTAATTCAAAGGCTTTTAATTCAGAGAATCAAATAAAGGCACAATAAGGAAGCCAAAAAGAAAGAAATATACAACCACAATGAAAAAAGAAATTTACAACCACAATATAGAAGGAAAAACTGCAGGACAAAGAACAACATAAGCATACAGGAATAGACAAATACAAAGAAATTTTCATAAAACTCTATCATGAGATTCTATTTAGGATAGAGCCAATAAAGACAACGTCCGTGTTATGTATTTGCAATTACAGATTGAAAGAGAAACACTAGCTTTTTGCATTTAGCCTAAGTTTCCCAAGCTTGACTTGCATGGAGAAATGATAGGAAACAAAAAAAGAAAATTAGAGGGGCGCCTGGGTGGCTCAGTCAGTTAAGTATCAGACTCTGGCTTTCAGCTCAGGTCATGATCCCATGGTTTGTGAGTTCTAGCCCCATGTCCAGCTCTGTGTTGGCACCTCAGAGCCTGCTTGGGATTTTCTCTCTCTCCCTCTCTCTCTCTCTCTCTCTCTCTGGCCCTCATCCGCCAGGGCATGCTCTCTCAAAATAAATAAATAAACTAAAAAATTAAAATTACAAAGAAGTCTCTCTGAAAATGGTCAGTCCTTATACTCTACAAATCAATTTGCCAATTCACAGTGATGAAAAGTAATGCTATATTAAGACTTTACACATACATACATTTGTATATAGATATCTATATCTAAAACAAAGACAAAAAACCAGCATTCATTCAATTCTTCCTGTCTTAAATATCCTATTTCTCCTGCCCTTATCTCCAGAAAGGCTACCCATTCTCCTTCAAGACCTAATACATATATCCTTCATGAAGTTTTCTTGGTTTCCTCTAAGCAAGAAATAAACTACCTGTCTTCTCTGAACACAAGAATTTTATATCATTCACAATTATCATGTTCAAGTCATTATCATATTCAAATACCCAATATTCGAGTATTTGTCCTATCTGTACTTATACTAGATGACTGAATCTTAAACTTTTTGGTCTAAGGACCCTTTTATACTCTTAAAATTACTGAGCACTTGGGGCGCCTGGGTGGCTCAGTCAGTTAAGCGTCCGACTTCAGCTCAGGTCATGATCTCACTGTCCGTGAGTTCGAGCCCCACGTCGGGCTCTGTGCTGACTGCCTGGAGCCTGTTTCGGATTCTGTGTCTCCCTCTCTCTCTGACCCTCCCCCGTTCATGCTCTGTCTCTCTCTGTCTCAAAAATAAATAAACGTTAAAAAAAAAAAATTACTGAGCACTTCAAAAGCCATTTTTATGTGGGTTATTTACCAATGTTAACATGTATGAAAATAAAGTTGAGTAATTTTTAAAATTCAATTAACATAATAAATTCACTGTTACTATAAATAACGTTTTTATAAAAAAACAACTACATTTTCAAAAAAATCTGAGTATGAGTGGCACTGTTTTACAAAACTCTTTAATGAGTGATTTAATACAATGTATCTATATTTTCATATCTGCTTCCACATTCCATCTGTTGTGGTATGGTGTTCTGGTTGAAACATCATAAAGAAAATCAGATTTCATAGATAAAAGGGGAGTATTTTAATAGCCTATTTAGGTTATTGTGAATATTCTTCTTTGATACTCTAACAAAACTGGGTTGCAATGCAGAATATGAAACTCAATCAATGAACTTTTATGTACTCTGCTAACATTAAAATGCTCTGGTCTATCTTGCATCTTGAAAGGATCTTTTAATCCATGCACAAATTTGTAACATCATGCACTGGTCATGTGGAAAATACTGGTTCACTGAGTTATGGAGACCTTCTAAATGTTGACACATTTCATTATATGATAATCCAAGAAACAATCATATTTGTTAATATCACAACTGATCTTATCAGCAAAATCTTTAAGAATTGGGAAGTTTTAGGGGCGCCTGGGTGGCTCAGTCGGTTAAGCGGCCGACTTTGGCTCAGGTCATGATCTCGCGGTCCGTGAGTTCGAGCCCCACATCGGGCTCTATGCTGACAGCTCAGAGCCTGGAACCTGTTTCAGATTCTGTGTGTCTCTCTCTCTGACCCTCCCCCGTTCATGCTCGGTCTCTCTCTGTCTCAAAAATAAATAAACGTTAAAAAAAAAAAAAAAAGAATTGGGAAGTTTTGGGGGCACCTGGGTGGCTCAGTCAGTTAAGCGTCCGACTTCGGTTCAGGTCATGATCTCACTGTTCCTGAGTTTGAGCCCCGTGTCGGACTCTGTGCTGACA
Source organism: Lynx canadensis (assembly GCF_007474595.2). Classification (NCBI taxonomy): domain Eukaryota; kingdom Metazoa; phylum Chordata; class Mammalia; order Carnivora; family Felidae; genus Lynx; species Lynx canadensis. The sequence continues at coordinate 58,543,039 of NC_044315.2, read as the reverse complement.
GCTCAGAGCCTGGAACCTGTTTCAGATTCTGTGTCTTCCTCTCTCTCTCTCTGCCCCTCCCCTGCTCATGCTGTCTCTTTGTCTCTCTCTCTCTCTCTCTTAAAAATAAATATTAAAAAAAAAAAAAAGAATTGGGAAGTTTTGTTAAACTCATCATTTATAGATAAAGGTTTTTCAAAATTCTAATGTTTGCTCAAAAGCTCAAATTTTATCACTGACAACAAATGCTCGTGGTTATTTTCCTTCATGTGGCATGTTTAATCCATTCATTTTCACGAAAATGTCTGCAAAATACCTAATTCTGAGCAACTGTAGCTTGTCAGTTGTTCTTTGTGGTACAAATGCAAATAGAAACTAGTTCAGCTCACAAAAGTACACGTGCTCTTCCTTGAGACAACAATAATACTTCAGGCCACAACACAAGCACTCCCCATTCATCAATACAAAATACTGGTAAAGGTATTATAAACTTAAAACTTAATTTTTTTAAAGCTTTATTTTGAGACAGAGACAGTGCAAGCAGGGGATGGGCAGAGAGAAAGAAATAAAGAGACAGAGAGAGACAGAGAGACAGAGAAAGCCAAGCAGGCTCTACACTGCTAGCACAGAGCCAGACGTGGGGCCTGAACCCACGAAGTGTGAGATCATGCCCTTAGGTGAAACCAACAGTCTGGTGTTCAACCGAATGAGACACCCAGGTGCCCCTAAATTTACTAATTTTTTTAAAAGTTTATTTATTTTTGAGAGAGAGAGAGAGAGAGAGAGAGAGAGAGAGAGAGAGAGAGAGAAGCGGATGGGCAGAGCGAGAGGGAGACAGAAGAACCGAAGCAGGCTCTAGCCGACAGCAGTGAGCCTGAAGCGGGGCTCGAATTCATGAACCACGAGATCATGACCTGAGTCCAAGTCAGATACTTAACTGACTGAGCCAACCTGGCACCCCTAAACTTATTAATTTCTCCTGCTTCATCAAAGACATTAAATGAAACTGGCTTTCTTTTTTAAAACTGAGTTTGTGTGGTAAAGAATACAATGATTCCTCATACAGTCTGGTGCCACAGCACAGATTCATACTGACGCATCAGTTTTACCCACCATTGCTTCTGCGCTATCAGAGCAAATATCAGCACAATGAAAAAGGAAAACAGCATCTTATGATGAAAATAGTTTTGACCTTGCAGGAACAACAGAGGTCCACAGCCCACATTTTGAGAAACATTTTACCAAATTACAAACTCTTTGGGCCAGGAAATTTATTTACTTATCACAATGCCTTGCCACAATAAAGCTGTTAATACAAGAAGAAAGGAAGGTTTTAATGAAAGAACACTGGTAACATGGTAAGTAAACAGAAACTAATTTGGAGTCTAAAGAAAGTGACTGTATGACAAATGCTGAGAAAAAAAGATGGCAATGAAGGCATATCTACCTAACCATTCCCATTAACCAACTAAAAAGCTCAAAATTCTTTCAGTTACCAGAGAAACAAAGCTCGGCTTATAGAATTATGGCCATCTTTTTAACAATTATCTATTCCATAAGAAATTTAATAGCTTAAGCAAAAGCTAAAAGTGTTTATATAAGATATCTAACTTTTTTAAATGTTTATTTATTTTTGAAAGAGAGAGCAAGCAAGCATGAGTGGGGGAGGAGCCAAGAGAGAGGGAGACACAGAATCCCAAGTAGGCTCCAGGCTCTGAGCTGTCAGCACAGATCCTGACGCGGGGCTCAAACTCACGAATGGTGAGATCGTGACCTGAGCCAAAGGCAGATGCTGAACTCACTGAGCCACCCACGTGCCCCTATACAAGATATTTTTAACTTCTTTTATGGTCATTTGGATTATCCATCCTATGAAAAAGAATGTCAAAAAATTTTACTCCATTTATAGAATCCATTCAACAAGTATTTATTGAAGGTCTGTAATATATACAAGGTACTCCATTATGTGCTTTGGGCTTAGAGGGAGGAATAAAATGTGGTCTCTTCCTTCAGGAATTAAACACAGGTCAGGAGAGAAAACACTGAGAAACACAGGCCAAGAAAAGCTAAAACAGCCTTTTTGTAGCCAAAATATACTGAACCACAATGACCATCTAAAAATAAATGAGTTATGGGGCGCCTGGGTGGCTCAGGCGGTTGAGAGTCCGACTTCAGCTCAGGTCATGATCTCGCAGTCCGGGAGTTTGAGCCCCGCGTCAGGCTCTGTGCTGACAGCTCAGAGCCTGGAGCCTGTTTCAGATTCTGTGTCTCCCTCTCTCTCTGCCCCTCCCTTGCTTGTGCTCTGTCTCTGTCTCAAAAGTAAATAAACATTAAAATAAATAAATAAATGACTTATCTAATGTTAATGTATGGATTTAGAGAAAATTCAAGAAAATGGCTTAAATCAAAAGAAAATCGAATTCATGTAAATATCAAAGAAATTTACCTTTATTACTGAGGAAGAAAAAATGGAAGGAAACAAGAAGGAAGAAAGGCAAATCATAGCTTAAAGCAAAGAAATCCATCAAGAAATCTTAAGATGAAGCCTACCTGATCCTCGTGTTTACCTTAACCAAGACTTTTAGCATGTCTCCCACCAAAATAAAACAAAACAATTAATTCACAAACTAACGTGTCCAAACTGCCAATAAAGAGAGACTAAACATAACAAAGTTGGGGTAATTTTGCTACAGATGGATGGGAGACCAGATGGTGTTATTTCTGACAGGTCAGAAACTCTAGTGTTATTCACCTCTAGTCTTAACAAAGAAACTAGTCAATAAATATTTGTGAACTGATGGGGCATCTACACTGCATGACAGGCAATGCCAGAACAGAATATTCTTTGTACTCACATTCTTTTTTTAAATTTTTTTTTTCAACGTTTATTTATTTTTGGGACAGAGAGAGACAGAGCATGAACGGGGGAGGGGCAGAGAGAGAGGGAGACACAGAATCGGAAACAGGCTCCAGGCTCTGAGCCATCAGCCCAGAGCCTGACGCGGGGCTCGAACTCCCGGACCGCGAGATCGTGACCTGGCTGAAGTCGGACGCTTAACCGACTGCGCCACCCAGGCGCCCCTGTACTCACATTCTTAACCATTACCAGGTGATGAGGTTATTTGGAAGAACTTAAAGAGAACAAAGACTGTATATTTTAAGCAGTTAGATAAGACTCTGGAATTTGGTGAAATTTATTAGATTGCTCTCTGAGAACAAGGATTTTTTTTTTTTTTAATGTTTATTGATTTTTGAGAGAGAGAGAGAGAGAGAGACAGAGCACGAGCGGAGGAGGGGCAGAGAGATGGAGACAGAATCTGAAGCAGGCTTCAGGCTCTGAGCTATCAGTAGAACCCCATGTGGGGCTTGAACTCACAGCCATGGGATCATGACCTGAGCTGAAGTGGGACACTCAACCGACTGAGCCATTCAGGCGCCCCAGTAAAGCACATTTTAATATCCAACCTCTCAGAACACCAACAGCTAGCTTATAAAAATTGAATGCTATCAATTTGGTAACATGAGATATCAAATCACTGAACTTGAATTTATAGTAAATATTTATGTGAAAAAAATATTTAAAAGAAAAATTAGAATTGAAACTATTTACTGGAACACATTTAATAGTAAAACATTACTATTAAAACTAATAAAACTATAAAAGCATTATTATATACTAATAAAATCAATTTGGTTGGCTTAGTTACTGCTAAGTGAACTAATTAAATGTCATCCTAATGGCCATCTTTTATTTAGCTACCAATATCCACTGTAGTTAGAACACTCACAAACGTGGATCCACAGAATATTAAATACCACCTGTTTACGTCCAAAATTATATGAATTTCATTTTTTTCCAAAACCTAAACACATTACACTGATTTTTTAATTCTATGTTCTCTATACTTTAATAAAATCTGAAGAGGATAAACAGAACCCAAAATCATTAACTCATTACTTTACAAAATGTTATCATCATTGTTCTTTTATTTTTTTTTTTAGGTTTATTTATTTATTTTGAGCGAGTGAGGGTGCACATGTGCACAAGCACACTTGGAGAAGAAGCAGAGAAAGAGGGAGAGAAAGAATCCCAAGTAGCCTCCATGCTGGTGTTGTCAGCAGAGCCCAGCAAGGGATCAATCTCATGAACCATGAGATCATGACCTAAGCTAAAATCAAGAGTCAGACACTTAATCCACTGAGCCACCCAGGTGCCTCTATTCTTAACTTTTTAAAAACATCAAACTGAGATCAACAGTCACTAGTTAACTGTTATATACCATGCAATTAAATATACACAATTCTAGGGGCGCCTGGGTGACTCAGAAATACACAAGAGGAACCTACAAGAGGAATCTTATAGTACCAGAAAGGAAGTGCTTTAAGAAAATGATAGGATTCAGGCTCCTGGGTGGCTCAGTTGGTTGAGCATCTGACTCTTGATTTTGGCTCAGGTAATGATCTCAGGGTCGTGGGATCAGGCCGTGTGGCAGGCTCTGTGCTGTGCATGGAACCTACTTGGGATTCTCTCTCTCTCCCTCTCTCTCTCTCTCTTTCTCTCTCTCTCTCTCTCTCTTTCTCTCTCTCTCTCTCTCCTGCTGCCCTTCTCTCCTGCTCTCATTCGCGTGCTCTCACTCTGTCTCTCTAAAAAAAGAAAAAAAAATTCTAATGTTTATTTATTTTTGAGAGAGAGAGAGAGACAGAGCATGAGCAGGGGAGGGGCAGAGAGAGAGGGGGACACAGAATCCGAAGCAGACTCCAGGCTGAGTTGTCGGCACAGTCCGACATGGGGCTCTAACTCACAAACCATGAGATCATGACCTGAGCTGAAGTTGGAAGCTTAACTGACAGGCTACCCAGGCAACCCTCAAAAATATTTTTTAAAAAAGGTAGGATTATGGGGTGCCTGGCCGGCTCAGTCGTGGAGCATGTGACTCCTGACCTCAGGGTTGTAGGTTCAAGCCCGACACCAGGTATAAAGATTACTTAAAAATATGTGTTTTTTTAAAAAAATGATAGCATTATGTCAGAGACACAGGAGCCAAAGGAAAGAGCTCCCAAAGCCCAAAGCTAGAACAATTCAAACAAAATTAAGTAGTATTAGATTATAACCCAAAATATAAAATATCCATGAGTCCAAACTGACATAAATGAATGAATAAATGAATGAACAAATGAATGAATAAAGAAGGAAGAATAGATAAACCTCCCACACAGAAGAATCCCAAATAATTTATATATATATTTCACCCTCAAGAAGTTGGAACATTAACTCCCTACTCCTTGAATGTAGGCTATGTCCCTAGGGACTTCCTTCCAAGAAGTAAGTATGATAAAGAGGGAACAAAAGAGTAATTCCACGGTAGCAAAACCAGATAAACACTACTTTGGCCAAGTAAAGGTTAATATCATCAGTAAGAGATCATATATAGGTCACTTTGCCTCTATGGTCTTCTTCCCAAAAACCTATAAGCCAACCTAACCATGATAACAGTATCAGACAAATCCCAATTGTGGGACAGTCTACAAAATACCTGATCAAGTACTTCTCAAAGCTGACAAGGTTATCAAAAACAAGGACAAGTCTACGAAACTGTCACAGCCAAGAGGAGCCTAAAGAGACATGACACACAAAAGTAATGTGCTATTGTAGATGGATGGGATCCTAGAACAGAAAAATAACATTAGGTAAAATCCAAAGAAATATGAATAAAGAATGGACTTTAGGGGCACCTGGGTAGCTCAGTCGGTTGAGTGTCCGACTTCAGCTCAGGTCATGATCTCACACTCCGTGAGTTCGAGCCCCACATCGGGCTCTGTGCTGACAGCTCGGAGCCTGGAGCCTGCTTCAGATTCTGTGTCTCCCTCTCTCTGACCCTCCCCTGTTTACGCTCTTTCTCTGTCTCAAAAATAAATAAAAAATTAAAAAAAAAAAAAAAAAAAAGAATGGACTTTAGTTAACACTAAGGAAATCAATGTTGGTTCACTAATTTTAACAAATGCACCATTTAATGTAAGATGTTATTAACAGGGGAAACTGGGTGCAGGGCATATAAGAATTCTCTGGACCGTCTTCATAATTTTTCTGTAAAACTAAAACTGTTCTAAAATAAAAAGTTTAGAGGCACCTGGGTGGCTCAGTCAGTTAAGTGTCTGACTTTGGCTTGAGTCGTGGTCTCACAATTCATGAGTTTGAGCCCCACACTGGGCTCTCTGTCATCAGTGCAGAGTCCGCTTCGGATCCTCTGTCTCCCTTTCTCTCTGCCCCTCCCCCGCTCACACTCTCCCTCTCAAAAATAAACATTAAAAAAATTTTAATGAAAATAAAATAAATAAAAGTTTATTTAAAAGAAATAAGGAAAGGCAAATAGGACAAAAAGGAGAAGAGGGGAAATTCAGGTGCCACTATTCTTTGTACATAATTCAAGACAGGTTATTTAACCTTATGTACATATTTAGAAATCTTTCTTCAGAGCTCTCAAGAGCTATACATATAACCCAAAATATAAAATAAATACCCGGGGCACATGGCTATTTCAGCCAGTAGAGCATGCGACTCATGATCTCAGGGTTGTGAGTTCAAGCACCACGTTGGACGTAGATATTACTTAAAAATAAAATCTTAAAAAATTAATAAATAGATTAATTCAGTGAAATAAATAAATATCCATGAACCTATACTCAGAAATTCTCAAACTCTTCCTAGAGTATACTACCATCACTGTGTCTGTCTCCTCTAATTTGAGCCTACGTTCCGAGGAGAGATTGGAATACTGCTGGTCTCAATTTTTCATTTAAAAATAGGGAGGGAATTCAAGAGAGTTTTTATTTTGTTTGAGGATATACACTGCCAAAACAAAGAACTGTTAATGCAGTACTGATCCAGCAGGAAGCCTATCAAGAAACAACCCACAGGAGCTAAGTTATTAAAAAAAAAAAAAAAAAAAAAAAAAAAAAAGAACTCCACCATCACCCTAGAATCAAAGGAAAAAAAAATTTTTTAAGATTTAACATACAAAGATTTTATAATTTTGCATAAAACCTAAATAGCTAAGTCATAAAGTAAAACGAAAGCTACCTTTTCCAGTATCAGCTTTAATGTCAAAAAATTCCAAGTAAAATGAAGGATAGAAGAACCATTTTAGGTAGAAAAAAGGTTTACTCTTTGAAAACACACTTGGGGTATTCTAGAAATTTCTTTCTGATTTCAGCTGGGAAAAAAATGAAGAAAACAATAAATAATCATGTCCTTATAAATTCCAATGCTACAGCAATTCACAGGGAAGAAAAAACCTACTTTGTTAAGACTTGTTAAACAGGAACAATAACTTATCAAGCCCTATACGCACACTGGAATGTTAAAAAAATCATAAAAAAACCTCACAGATGTTACATTTTTTTGCATTAAATATAAGGTTTACAGTGTTTGCTATTCTTAAGAAACCTAAAGGGGGGAAATTATGGTTGTACATTGTATAGTAACTCCTCTTTCCACTCTACGCTTCACTAAAAAGACAGGTATACATGTGATGAAATGCTTTCTGGATGTTATTCCAATGTCTGATGCAAAAATATGCTCTTCTGTTCCTGTACTGAAACACAGCTGATTCTGGCACACATTTATTATTTGCCCTCTTTTGTGATACAATCTGTTTGACCTACAGAATGTACCAAGGGCTATTACTGTCACCATACAAATAAGTACAGTGGGTTAAAACAATATCCTTAGAGTGGAAGTAGAATTATAATATAATGAAATTTCAAATTTAATATTTCCAAACAGCTTAAGTTAAATGCAAAAAAGAATTATGTGCTTACAAATATAAGCAGGGCTGATTTTGTTTATTGGCCCTGGAAATATTCAGAATTTGGTTTACCTTTCTCCATTAGACCCTACAAATTCAACATTTAAAGAGATCAATGAGAAAGTAAACTGTACTGGTGTACAGGTGTCCCAAAGCTCCAGTCTAGTCCCATTCCCTTCCTCTCCATCCCCCTTCTCCAACCTGATTAAAAACCTAAAAAGAGCCCAACTGAGAATCCCACGGCCACATACTGGGCATCATTGTAGTCCTGGGGATCCTCCTTTCCTCAGGAGCATTCATTTCTAAAACCTTAATGACACTCTGTCACATTCTCCTGAAAAGGAGAGGAAAAACTGCCATTAAAGGCTGTGTTCATTATAATCAGTGACTTCTTAAAAATGTTTGCAGTCAAGCAGTGATGTATCTTTGGGACTTCTTTCAGAGCTTGAGTCTTTTAGCAGCTTCTTAATGTTTCAGGGAATTTCTCTGCACAGGAAATTATGAGAAATGCTTAAAATTGCTTAGAGTTTAAAAAATAAGAAAAGGCAAAAACAAAAGAGAACATGGCAATGCTAAATTTATGTGTTTCCCATTTGCTATTTAAAGTATCTGTCAAAGCGAATTAAATATATTTTTATATAAAGGCAAGCTGACACATGAACTATTAAGAACCTCAAATGGTAATACAATATCCTCAAAGTAGCATATTACAAGCAAAACACTCTAAAGAAAATAAGCTACAGAGAACCAAAATTATTCAATGTATGATGTGAGCAAATAGTCTTTTCTCCAGGTAATAACAGTATTCCCAGGAATTTCCCAATCTAAAAGTCTGGATAAGTTTCAGAAAAATATAAGGAACTGAAAGTCATCATCTAATTCTTACTTTGGTCAATTTTATTTGTTTGTTTGTTTAGGGGTGGGGGGACACAGTTATTTTTATCCCTAAAAAAAAAGAAGAGGGAAATATTCTCTAGTATTTTTTCTCAAGATTTTTGCAGTGTTTGATACAGATATTCTTAAATTTACCATGTTCAATTTACCCAAATGTCTTTAAAGACAACAAACTAACGTACTTATTACTTATGCGTTTCTCCCTAATTAATGAAATAAAATTCTATACTATCCTCTACAAAATAATGTAGGTTTAACTAATTTGAATGAAATTAAACTGTCAACTTATTGCAAAACTATAAGCAGATAATAAAATCGGAGTCCCAAAATAATCAATTACACAAAGGCTTTGGCTACGGTATAAGGTACTCTTTAGAACTAAAAAAGAATAGAAGGCTTACCACAGAAACCATTTTAACAGGTCTAGTTTATGTTCAGACTATATTTAGGAATTTTACCCTCCATTTAATAAATTCACAGTCCATTATTATTTAAAATTACATACGCTGTGCCCATTCATCAGTACTGCCACCAATTTAAATCCTAAATGGTAGTGGCTTACAAAAAGCTCAAAGAATTTTGGGATTTACAGTGAACTCTCTCAGCTACCTTTCTGAATTGCCTTGTCTCCAGAAAAAAACTAAATCCCAAAGTGGATCCCCTTACTACCCACATACTTCTGGGCTACCTACTTCCTGCCATCAATTTGAATGTGGCCCAAAGAGCACAAAATATTGGTCTAAGCCTTTGTTTCTTAAACTTTCTTTCCCTTTTTTTTTTTTTTTTTTTGGTTTCTCAAACTCTCCAAAAAAGTGGTATAAACCACTGTAGAAAAGTTCTCTTCAACTTCGAATCAGTCCACAAATCCCAAATTGAGAAACACTGACTTAAGAAACTGATGTCTCATTCTACAGCAAATGTCTTTCAATTGTGAATTATCACTGCAAAGTGTTATCTTTATAACTGGTACTTTTTTTAAAAAAATCAACATGACCATACAAATTTTAACAGTTCTAAAACTCCAAGACTATCCCTTGAAAATGGATCCCAGGAGTCTGAGGAACCTAGTCTGAGAAACACTGCCTTATTCAAAACACAAAGAAAAGTTTGCCGTTCCCATAATCACACAACATATTCTATCTTCCTCACCTACCCCTTCCCTCATGAAAGCAGTCTTTCGTTTTCTGTACCCCAACAGCTCTCTTATTCTACCCATCTCTTGTCTGTTCTCTTAAACTATCAGATCTTTGAGGTCGGGGTCTATACCTGGTATCATCTCTACGTGGATCAGCACACCTTACACACAAGGCCCTGATTATTTACTTGTTGGCTGAATTAATAGATATGGATTATATTCCTTTGGCTATTATTTGCTGTTTCAGATTATGTAGGTCTTTGTTCCCAATCACCATCATAAATAATCAAAAGTTTACAGACTTTTCAATTCAATTCCTACAACATGCTTAGAAGATTAAAAAAACAGAACAAAGTCTAGCCTTTTTTTTTCTTCCTTCTCCATATGAAGAGACCATCACAGATAGTTTAAGATACCAGGAAAAAGTCAGTAAAGATACAAATATACACATCATTACCATCAGTGCTCTTATACACCAGCTTTACCAAAAAAAGGCAAAAATTCCTTTATAATGAAACTCTGATATGTTACAATGTATCAAAAATTCACTGATAAATGGTAATGATTTTAAAGCCTAAATGTTTTTAAGTGGTCAATGGGCCTGACTGAACCAATAAAATCACAATATATAAATGACTATTTTGTGAATAAGGATCTATATAGTACCTTTGATGCAAAATGAAATAAAACTCATCAAATACAGTAAGTTAAAATAAAATAATGCTTTCTCTTCCTTTCAAAAGCCACAAAGGTTTGGTCTATATTAAAAGGCCATAAAAAAATAATCAATTCTAAGTCTCTATATAGTAACTCAAATACAGATGGTTCCTTAGATGCTAATAAAAAGCACTATATGAGCTATTACTTTTAATCCTACCATGATTGTCATGCCTTTTACAAAAGAAAGTCATTTACATTGTAGGAAATGGAAAAGCCCAAAAGGTTAAAGCTTTGGATATAAAATTTAGCTAGCGGACTCAAATACTAGATCTCTATATCCTATTCACTCTCTACTCTCCACTCAGCTTCATCTTCTTAGGATTTAGATATTTGGGAGTTTTATTTTATTTTTTTTGTAACTTTGTGTTGCAATTTATGGAATAAATACAATAGCATACCCATATCTCTGTTAGACAATATTTAAAAACTTTCAACAAAGTGTTTTTGTGGGGCTTTTTTTTTTTCTGTATTTGTTAGGCCTCACCTGGTTAGACAGAAAAACAAAGCACGAAATAAAAGTAGCTTTTATGAGACAAAATATTTTTTCAATTACATTACAATGTCCCTTATCCCTAGAACTTTATTTACAAAGAAAGAGTATTCTGTAGTAGATTTAAGATTAGATACTATTACCTTAAATTCCCAAACTTCCACTAAACTGTTTTTAAAACAGCCTAATTTAAAGGTGTTGAGGTAGCAATAACAAGGAATGGGGCTAAATGTTATTAACGGTACGATTACTTACGAAACAGATATATTACTACAGCAACTATTACATTAAAAGATGCTAAAGAAACAGAAGTCTTAAAGAACTATCTGTAGGACATTGTGTCCCTTACCTCACCTTTACTTCCTACAGTTATCTGAATATTAAATTCTGAACCTACTCTATTAGCTACCTAAAGTTAATTCCACTTTAAAAGAGAAGTTGCAAATTGCTGATGTTATTCACTGCGTTTTAAATATTTAAAAATTTAAAAAGGTCAATCAGTACAGGTACTCACTAATTTTAAATTATATGACCATCAGAGCACTTGATACCGAGTCAGATTTTCAACTTAACATACATACTTCAACTTCCTCTGAAGTCAAATGCAAAATAATAAAATAAATTTTTATTTTAAAATCTACACCTTTCCATATTATAAGGCCATTATACTAAAGACTTCTCTCCTATTTTTCAAAGATCTTGTGGGAATGTTGAGCAGCAAAAACTGCATTTCTCTCTTAAAAGCAACTAGTTTCATATTTGATGAACAACAAATCACCAGAGGAAGTTACTACTGACCTATTTCCTATTAATTAAGCATCTTCCAATGGACACCATATACCTAAAACGTGGGGTGAGGGAGAGAAAAAAAAAAGAATCTTCCAGTAACTTAATACAGCTACTACACATTTTTATTTTAAAAACAGAAGTGGGGAAAGTAAAGACAGACTGATTGGTAGGCAATAATAAAGCAGGTATAATTTGGTAATATGGCCATACAGTCATGGTAATATGGTCAGAAATAAGGTTTCTCATTTGGAGGATCTACATCCTTTTCCAAATTACAATTAAAGAGAAAAGTAAGAAAAATAGCATACATACAGACTTAAAAGAAATATGTTTCTCAGAAAATTGGATACACAAATACTAAGAAGCACTATAAATTCACTATGTCTGAAACCGATTTGAGAAAAAAATACTCTGTATATCAGAATCTATATGCACCATAATTATTTGGATCATAAAATCTTATATAACCAACTCCCACAATAAAATAATCTAGGTACGAAAAAACTTTATCAGTAACTAAAGGTATTATATCTATATATAGCACATCAAACAAGATGAGATAAATCAAGCTAAAAGAATATGTTAAAATAGTAATTACACTTTTGAAATTAGTACTGACCATAAGGCATATAACATGGCCGTTAAGGGCTGATGTTCAAAAAGATTTCCCCAGAAAGTGATGGGTTTGGGTCACGCACTCTGAACTACATAAGAACATAAGAACACACACGAAGATAAATGTTCAAGGTATTTATTGCAGTATTTTTTATGCTGCCCTCCCCACAAAATAGAGGAGAAAGGTCAAATAAATTATGATGCATATAGTTGTAATGTTATGCAGTCATGAAAACTTGTATTTTCCTAGAATATTTTAATGATAACATACTTATGGTATTAAGTGAAAAGTACAAGATACAGAACTGTACATGAAGTTTAAGATTCTATATGCATATATTTATATGGATATTCCCATGAGAAAAACTTTACCCGAAGATGTTATTAGTGGGTCTATCTGATAGGCTGGATTGTGGCTATCTTTATGCTCTTCATACTTTCCTGTATTTTTTGTATTTTTATTGGTGTCTTATTTTCATAAAAAATAAAAATCACATTTTTACATACAACTTTAAAAAAATAAAAATATGTAATTAATATTTATAATTTTTAACGTATAAAAAAACTTGATGTCAAGCCTTTTTTTATTTAAAAGTGAATGCATATGAAAATGTATACTGTATACTTCAACAACAGGATATAAGACCTACTGTCCCAGATAATTACCTACTAACAAAATAATTATCCTATTTTAATGGTGGGTTATATTCCTTACTTCTAATTGAAATCAGCACCTCCAATCCAATTTATAAGAACAATTTTTATCCAAACTTATACAGAAATATTTCAATATTTTAAATGAGGACTGTTACTCAAGGAAACATTTTAGTAAGAATTTTTTTAAGTCAAGGATCAAAAAAAAAACACCAATTTTAATAAGCAGTTAAGAGTTAGGCATGTTCCTCCTCTCTCTCTCAACTATGTATTTCATTTATTTAGAACAGCATATAGAATCAACTTTCAAGCTGTTTCCCTTTAAATTAAGGCTTGTTTCATCTAACAATTTAGTTTAGTCTAAGAATTCTTTAGTCTAGAATTCTTATGTTCTTTAGTCTAGAATTCTTATGTTCTGTTTTTAATAGCTCAATCTTTGTTTCTAATCTACAAATTGAAAGAGTTTTTAAATTTTGGAGTGTTTTGATGTGTATGCCTCCCAAGCAGTAATTACATATTCACAGCAAACTGAAGATAATTTTTAGAAATATGTTTAAGAACACAGCAGACTTCTAAAACTATGAAAGCATTATTTAATATAATAAAGATAGTCTGTTTTTAAGACTGAAGAAAAATACAACTGGAAAAGGAAAATTTTTAACAATTCACTGAACTCCAATCCACATTCTTCCATGCCAATTTTCAACGTGGTCCATTTTTCAATCAAGGTCTACATATCTGAAAAGTTGACTTATTAAAATTCTCAATGAATTTAAAAGCACTGCTATTAAACTTTTCTTTAGTCCATTCAGCCCCTTAACTAATCAAACAATGAAACAAATATTACAAGATGAAGGCTGACAAAAAATCATAATGAACCTCTCAGATGAGAAACTAATTGGTACTAAGTACACAATGGCTTACATTTAATCCTGTTAATAACCACACAAAAAAAGAAATAAAAGACTCACTTTTCAGTCATCTCTCTGGACCACTGGGCTAAAATAACAGCATGACTAAATCTGACATTGACCCCGTGGCCCTGCTAGGAGTTAAAAGAATTCCTTTGAGTCTTCTGAGGCCTGTTTTCAACTGCTCCAGAAGGGGTGGGCTAGTCATACACACTTGTTAGCCTTCTTTACAGTAACAGGTCAAATTAGAAATGGTCATACACACTGTAACATACCCTAGCTCTTACTTTAGACTTGAAGTCTGTACCTTACAACAATGCAAAAAGAACAATAAAATAGTAATAGCTGGCTGATAAAATGTCACAAATGGACAAAATGTAATTGGAACAAGAATATACCCAAGCAATAACATATTACTGGAAATACATTTCTAAAACATCTAATATTATGTCTAAATTGACAAGACTGAAGTTTAGACAAAGCACCAAGATGAATCACTGGTAAATGAGAAAAATACCATATATAAATTTTTCTAGGTTTATCACAAAATAATTTTCAGCAAGCCTACTGATCTAAAACACCTAATTCCTTTGTGAAGTTTTGCAGGCTTTTGTGACATGAATCCAAGAATAACATACAATGTCAAAATGATATAAATATGACTGAAAGCAGTTTACTTCTTCCCTTTCATGGTTTTTTTTCCAAAACAGTTTGACTTCCAGCAAAGAGTATATTAGCATCTCTTAATCATTCCTTTCTAATTAATCATTTAAAATAATTATGGATATGGATTTACTATACTTAACAAGATTTCTCTAGTATTTCTCTAATATTCCTAGTATTTTTCTAAGATTTCTTCTAAGATTTCTCTAATATTAGTACTTTTAAATTAAGTATATTTCCTTAATTAACATAAAATTCCAGACCTTATTCTTATTTCACAAAGTCCAATCACTGAAAATCTAACAAATCAGCACTGGCATATTTTATATATTTGCCTCAAGTTTTTACAATTTTAAAAAAGTACAACTCCAGTTAATTTATGGCAGTATTTAAAATTAAAAGGTCTACATTTTCTATATATTAAAAGCCAACAGAAGTCCTTCTACCACAAAGAAATAAAATTATTACATACCAAGACTCCTTTGCCTCTACAGCAAAATTATTTTTACGTAATTCAATTTCTGTACTCTTATAATTTCAGCTTATATTAAGCTAAATGAATAAAATCAAACAATACTACAAAGAACTATTAACTAAACATGATGACTTCATTGATCATTAGTAATTAGCCTCAAGGCATTGTTTCATTAATTTTGTAAAGGCTTAAATTAATTTAGGATAAAGCCAGAGTTAAAATTTTAATACTCATCCCAATCAAACTTTGTGAATATGTCAAAGTTTAAGTGAACTCTTAGAAACACAGTGTTCCAGCCCTGTATGTTTTGAAAATCTGTAAGGGCATATAATTCTCCACCTGTCAGGTGGCAGCATTTGGGGAAAGTTTTCTTTCTCCCCAGGGCTGTTCTGTTCTCATTCCCTATCTTCTCTCTTTCAGAGTATAAGATTTTTCAGGAAATACCAACAATCAACTAGAACACTGAAACACAAAAACACCTCAAACTTACCACACAATGAGAACTACAAAATACTTCACAAACAATCCCTATTTAAAGCCCTAATCAGAGTCTACTTTTCTAAACAGAAAACTAAAGCTAAAGTTTCCACACTATACAGTGTAATTTCACCCTCATTGGCTTACCTTCACAACATTTTCTGGCCTAAAAACATATCAAGAATAAAAGTATTTCCATTATACTTGAATAGTTACATGTTTAGCCACTCAGTTTTAAAAGAATCTTCCCACCACTACCAAAAGAAAAAGGGAGAGAAAGAACAAAAAAGAAAACCTATAAAATGAGAGTGTCAAATAAAGACTGGAAAAAGGGCATCAAGTGATGACCTTAAAAAAAAAAAAAAAGTTGTCTGACGACTGTCTGTGAAGTTTTTTAATAGCATGAAAACACTTTACCAGTTTGTTCTTTCCTTAATAAATTTCAAGTTGGGCTCTACAGTGTTCTCCTACTAAAGCTACACACAATAAAACGTGCCATGAGCTTCAAAAACTAGTAACATTTTACACAAATGTTTGTAAAACTAGTAAAATGTGCTAACAGAAGAATTCCTTGTTATTTTTAAAGCTGCATACTTTCAGATAACTTTTCATATCACAGATTATATCCTGATTCGATAGGAATACTAAAAATACCTCTAAATATATATTTTATACATAATACAGGAGAAATAAATTATATAAGAAGTGAATATATTTTAGAGATTATGTTTCTCAGTAATTACATATAAATATCAAGTATAAACTTATAGAATACCTTTCAAAATACTAATCAGAATTAGGAAGGATAATTTTACAAACTTATGAAGCCTCTATAACTATGATGAAAGCGTAGGAATTCAAAAGATTAATTGCCATGGAAAAACATAGCTAATTAGACTATTAGGATACATTTTCTTCATAGTTTGAAACTCTCACAGATTTTAAAAGAAATTGCTGCTTGAGAGTCATATTATAGAAATCAAAATGTGAAGTATTAACTACCTAGAAAATCAGTTACATAAAACAAAAGTTCAATAATGTTACTTGTTTCTTGGTAATAACAAATTGTACAAATCAGTTTCATATTCTAGGAGCACTAAAATCCACAAGCAAACACTACAATTAGCAGACACCAAAAAAAGGCTTGCCCTTACCCCAATTCCCAAAGTACTTAACAGACATCCAGAAAGGGAATTCTAGATACCTCACTGCCATGGTGTATAATCAACTAAACAAACAAAAAAAAAACCCTAAAATTATGCATATCAAAATTCTTTTTTCATTCTATCAACATTAGAAAGTTCTTTTAGCCTATTAATAGTATATCACATCATTTTTCATGGTATATTAGGAAATTATTACAATTTTTAAATGCTAAAACAAACCTTTTAATTACCTTATAGGAGTTTGTTGATATAAAATTCAGCTAAATAATGCTACTGTATGATGCACCCTCAAAAAACTGATGTAAAATAGAAGTAACTTTGACCACGCTAATTTGCTATTTTTAAAGTCTTCAGGTATTAATGAAAAAATATTTTGAGGAGATGTTAGGACTAGAGATCTCTCTTTTCCCTTACAGCAGTAACAAATCACTCAATATTTAATTGCCACAGCACTTCTCCAAGGACTTAACATTCAGCAGCATAAAGTTGTTTCATTAAACAAAATACTTCACATTTGAAAAACAAGCATGTTTTGAAGGAACAGGCACTTTTAAGATCTAGTCAAGTTAAAAATGTGTGTTCCCAAGCAAATGTATATTCATACATCTATTTGAATGTATACATTACCATGGACAAGAAAAATTGAATGTAAGATAAATCACATATCAGATGTAACTGATTTCCTATGAATATCTGTTGAATATACAGTAATTATTTAAATTAAAATTTTTAACAGCTACTTCCAGCTAATTAGTATTTCTAGTTATTTACTTAGTTCAACTATAACATTTTTATTCCAACAGTGGAGCGATTGTAAATAGAAAATTTGGGGATTAATAATTTTCTATCAATTTCATACATAAAGCTAACGTATCTTTTGAGCTTCTCAATGGCTCAAAAATTAAATTGCTACTGTTATTAAGAAAACAAAACCAAGAACAAAATTAGTTTTTCCCTGCTAGTCCCCATGGATCTAAGTCCACACAATAATTCTTCCCAATCTGCAAAACAAAACAAAACAAAACACAAATAGATGGGCTAAGGAAGAAAGATCAAAACAAAGAAACAAGTCAAAAACAAAACAAAACAAAACCTCTTTCCCTTTAGCAATCAACAAAATAACAAAAAAGAAAAAGTGGAAAAGTCCCCCAGAATATATGACCATGTAAGCATGGGCACTCTTGCAGAAAACCAAGTCTGCAACCCAAAGCCATGGGAAATTTAAATTAGAGCAAACGGCCACAATAGGCAAGGAAATCTGCAGAGATAAAAAGGGACTGCTGAGGTGGCAGGTACCCGACTAAAGATCTTTTGAGATTTCCAAACAAACTTTATTAGTTTTACTAATTTTAAAAAATAATAACTACATCCAGAGTATATCATAAAGATTAAGTTTTTCCCCACTTAAATCAAAACACACGTTTGTGACAGATCTAAAGGAAAAGATTCTTATTGCTAAAATTGAGAATCAGCAAATCAAATATGCTTCACAACTCTATCCCTTCTAAATTTAAATAATGTTAAAGCAACTTAACGATTTAACAAAAGGAAGAAAAGTCAGTTAAGACCCTTCGCTGTTGATGGTACCTAAGTGGTGGCACAATCACACAAGCTCAACGCAACTCCTCTTTGACGGCCCTGCAAAGAACTATATGCCAAAGTTAGTTTAACCAAACGAGCTTGAAAATCAGATGATCTGTGATACAACCATCGCAGTTCATCAATTAAATACAATCGTAAAAAAAATTTCCCGAACTACAACATCTCAAACAGAAGAATTAAGGGACTTCTACAACAACCAAAACAGTCATAGTATTAAGAACCAATACAAGTATTCCACAACTTAGGACCTGATGAATTTTTACCAGTAACTCACCTCTCCAGAAACATCTAGATTGAATACTATGCACCTTTTGAGGTAAGTACTTCATACACATAAAAACCAATCATACTAGATTAAAATAACACATTTACAGCAATACTTAAGCCACATTTATTCTCCCACAAAATTTATACCATTTTTAAAGCAAACCAAAAGAGCTGGAGTATATAGAGGGTATGGAATGAAGGCAAAATACTAATTATATAGGAGTGAGGTAATTTTTCAAGTACTTATTAGAATGCTGAAATTTTACTGGCAGTTAAAATCTTCCTTAAAAGTGGAAAGTAATGGTATTTCTAAATAAAACCATTCACAAAAGCTCACTTTTGTTTACATCAGACCATTTAACACTAATAAATGACTAGTACAATATAAAAAGTAACTTACAGGATCACTGGGGTTGCATTTTTTTTCTTTAAAACCTCCTTCATTCGGTTAAATTTATATGTCATTTCCCTCTGTGTCCTGAATTCTTCTCACCTGACTTTTCTAAGTATAATTTTTCCATTACTTTAACAAACTTATTAGCCATGACCAGTCTATTTCCTACATCTTTAGAATTTCTCATTAACTACAAATATGGACACAGTACTGAAAAGTATTCTAGAAATCTGGGCTTTTCCTCTTCTGTACAGGCACTATTGAGTGACAAAGCAAAACCAAATGTGACCTCGGTACTTCGAGGGAATTGCCAATAAAAACACTTTCAATACATAGCTCTAAATAGCCATTCTTTCAACTTGAGGTAATTATAAGTTAACTATATATATAGACAAAAGGTAGGAGTACAAATTATTTTCTCATTAAAGAATTATGCTGTCTTCCCTTAAAATGTATTTGCAAAAGATGAAAGTAACAGCAGATGCTCTCAAGTCCATGGTTAGCCAATTTTCAAAACTATGTCAAAAGCTGAAATTCTAAGGTAAAAATATCATAGAAATAAAAACTACACATTTAACAGACAAGATTCACTATTAAATAATCTATTACTACATTACATTTATATTTGAATCCAAATCTATATTACAACAATTATTTTTTTATCCCCATAATTACATCTATCCAGAGCTAATGCTATCAGAGCAAGATTCAAACGCTAAAAAACAAGTCAAAGCTATTCCTTTACATATTCTTAAGCATATTTGTATAATTTAAAAAGAAAAATGTGTCCTTCTACATGGTGGATGCTCAATTAAAGTATTTATTTCTTTATTACCAGTAGAATCAACAACAATCTGGCAAGTAACTCAAAATGCCAAAAACTTAACCATGACAATAATTTCTAACAAAACAAAGATAAACAATGATTGAAAGGGTAAAATATTTTGGCTGAAAAACTTCCATTAGGTTAATGCTTTACTTCATTAAGTGTTAACAACCAAGACTGTGCTGGCAAGAGATTAGTAAATTACTTTGAAATTAAATATAAATTTAGCAAAGTCTTAAAAACAAGATCTCCTACTTAGAGACATGAACTATCTGAATGGTCTTTATTCTTACAAGGGAAAAAAGAGTAAATGCTCTCCATTCTATACTTCTTTTGAACGATGTTTTACAGTCTGATCACATGTAGTTAACGTCAAGTTTACTTTCTGACCATAAAAAAATTTACTGTCTATAAATTACACTTACTTCTTAGACAAGTGATCACTATATGCAACACATTACTTTTATAGCAAACAGCTACATGAAAATTACATTTCAATACTCTTTACCCAGACATCAGGATTCAAGTTCCTATGACCTGCAGATAAGAAGGAAAATGTTGCCTGCCCATCTAATTTTATGCTTCTCCATCCCCCCCCAAAAATGTAAAACAGTGGATAATGAATAATATTTGAATGGCCACTAAACTTAGTCATTAGTTCAATAAATATATATGTTATTCTCCTATTAAGCAGTTTCCAATAAATTTAGTATATCTTATATGAAAATCAAATCAGTATCTAAAAGAAATGTCAAAAAAAGGGTAAAACTTTAATTCTCTTCCTAGGTACTTATCGCTGTTGAAAAGAAAAGCTACTGTAATCAATTTAGACTCAAAGTCATAAACTGACTTTGGAAGAATGCATACCTAAATTGCTGATCAAAAGGGAAATCACAGAAATTAGCAACATACAATATCAACATTCCAAAATGTTATTAAAATCCAACCCAAAGCTGCCTTAGCATTTCTGGAATTTCTAATGAGATTTTCAGTCCGCTGAACAATAGCCATAAAAGGCTTTCAAACTTCACTCCATTCACAAGTAAAGTTGAAATTGAACATTTTTATTTCTTCTCTCCCTATGACAACTTCACCATGGAACAGTGAATAACACAGCTCAAGTCATTATGCTAATTAGAAATTAAATAAAAAGATGCCCTTACAATAGTTAAGTGTAAGGTGACATGCTACAACTAGAAACACAGTTCAAAAGCAGCTTTACGAATTGTGTAGTTCAGGCTTACAAAAGCTGAAAACATCAGGGAGGGAGCTCCTTGACGCCCTCAGTCACTGAACTCTAGCATGTGGCCATTTTTCAATTATAAGGCAGAAATTAAACTATACATCGACGAGAAATATGTCAAATGGCAACCCACCCTTATGCTCTAAAAGGTCTCTCGAGAAACTATTTATTGAAATTAAGCTGACTTGTTATCTGATAAACGCAAGAGGGGGGAGGGACACTACCTTAAAGATTTGAAGAGTACTGAAAGTAAAGTTTAATTTATGAATGTTCCTAAACGAACAGAATGTGTCCCTTCCCTATGTTAGAAGATAGTAAAGAACACAAGCTATGAGGAGCCAGTTTTATTTTAAGAAATGCTCTACCTTGAACAGCCCTGTATAAAATATATACTTTAAATAGCTGGTCATGTCCTTTGACTAACCTTACAGCACCTGGCCCATTTGAGAGAATTTTTCTACCTGCCATAAAGTTGCATAAAACATCCAATTTTTTTTGAAGGGAAAGGAGAAGATACACAAGTAATAAACAAGCAGAAAAGGTGGAACAAAATAATGACCAAAAAAAAAAATCTTCCAAAAGCATTCTGACACATACGAAGAACATATATGAAACACAAATACCCTTTCTCACTTAGGCTGAGACAGCTACTAAAAAGGCATGCTATTAAAATATTTAATCATACCAACCCAAATATTAAATCATTAATTTAGCATCTGGGGTACCATACAGTCTTAAGTTTCTATGAGGGTTTTCTGCGTCTATTCTTCCCCCTTGCATTTAACCTATCCTATCCATTCTTCAAGACCCAGCTCAAAAGGCTACTTTGCAATTCAGTCTTATACTTTGCCTATAAATGTAATTGTTTTTTATCTGTTACATGAATCTGGAAATGATCTTCTACTATGCTGGAGCATCTCTTGTATCTGTAGAAATGTATTTAACTCTGGTGTTCCAGTGAATTTTCCATATCATCAGGCATTTTACGGCTTCTCAAGGCAGAGACTACATAGCAATTCTTGAATCTCAACACCCAAATGGTACAGTAACTTGTACATTGTAAGTATCCACTAGGTAACTACTGGACAAATTTTAAGATTCCAGATTTAGTTTAACTAAAATGTCACCAAATCAAATAAAATTTATTTAAGGAAAGTGCCATACTAGAGACATGTTCAAAAGCAACTTGGGTCCACAAAAAGTGGAGAACTTTGAATTCAAAATACCAAGTGGAAGCCATATGCCCATGCTTGCCACAGTGATCTTGTAGTTAGAAGAATTTTTTCAAAATATTTTCCTATTACATTAATTTAGTCTATTCATTGTCTCACTTTAGCTTTATAACTTTAATGAAACAAAATCATTATTTTACCAACATTGAAATTAAGTTACCCAAAGTCACAGCCAGTCAACTGAGGAGCTATAACAGATCTAATAACTACCACTAATTGAGGGCCTATAGGTCACCTCATTCAGAATTAAATTTTAAACTGGCACCCAAGGGATGAGTAGGTATCAGCCAGGCAAGGTAGAAAATGATCCAGATAGAAAAAAACAGCATTTGTACAGACCCAGATAAAATAAAATATGACTTATCCAGAAAACTGAAATTCAAATAGGTAACCCACTCTACTCAAATTTTAATTAGTTATCAAGTCTTGGTTGAGTGCTTAATAAATGCCAGGGATTCAGCAATTACCTCTAGATGAGTTCTTCATCCTGTGAAATGGTACCAAAACTTTTATGTGCATATTTTGGGGGAGTAAAGGGACCTGACACAAAAACGACTACAAGATTGGGGCACCTGGCTGGCTTAGTCAACAGAGCATGAGACTCTTGATCTCAGGGTCGTGAGTTTGAGCCCCACGCTGAGGGTAGAGTTTACTTAAAAATAAATATATATATAAAAGACTTACTGTACTAAGTCACTGAAAGCCATGATTTTACTTTAATCAAGCTGTAATTTCACTTCAACTTCATGTAGTACTACTATGTAAACAGCACTACTCTATATGCAAAGGTAGAACTTCAGTTAAATTCAACTAAGATTTGGGGCGCCTGGGTGGCTCAGTTGGTTAAGCAGTTGACTTCAGCTCAGGTCATGATCTCACGGTTCATGAGTTCGAGCCCCACATCGGGCTCTGTGCTGATAGCTTAGAGCCTGCAGCCTGCTTTGGATTCTGTGTCTCCCTCTCTCTCTGTCCCTCCCCTACTCATGCTCTGTCTCTCTTTCTCAAAAGTGAATAAACGTTAAAAAGTTTAAAAAAATAAATAAATAAATTCAACTAAGATTTGCTAGATACCCACTATGTGGCAAATGTTGATAAACTAAAGAAACGATGTGTCAAGTTGTACATATTGAATGAGCTCTATATTAACATAAAATTCTCTAACAATTACATACTAGGAACTAATACAGCTTCTTCAACTCTTAAAAATACTATATTCTTCATTCTTCAAAAGTTATTTCTTTTTAAAATCCGAATCTAATTTTTTGCTTAATCTTTAAAAATTACTAAATGAAAAACAAACATTAAGACCAGGAATAAATATAAAGCAAGCTTGTGAAAGTGCAACTAGATTGTTACACATGTGTTTAAAATACATTTTAAGACTACAAAAGTATTTCATTCATCAAATACTTTAAATTACCATTCATTCACTTCTAAAAAGTATGTTACATGCCTAATGTATCCAGCTCACAGTAGTGCAGAGTAGTGGACAACCCAAAATAGTCCAGAGTCCTAGAAATGAGGACTATCTTTACATATACTCTACAATGGACTGATCTCCAGGCTATATTGCCAACGGGAGGGGGGAGGGTAAAGCAAATTGTGAATAGTATGCTAATGTTTAAGAAGGGGGAGAAAGATTTCAAAGACATACACATATTTGCTTACATTTTTTTTTATATAAGGACATACCATCAATTTTCTCTGAATAATTACCCATAAGGGGAATGGCAAGAACAGGGTGAGGACTTGGATAGAAAGTAGAAGGTAGACATCTCTGAATATATTTTACCTTGTCTTATTGACTTAAATCTGGATATTATAAGCATCTTTGTAATTATAAAACAAATTAAATTTATAAACGGCAAAACTAAAAATTAAACATATCCAAAGCAAAATAAAACAAATGAACCTATCCATGTATCTAGTTGATAACATAACCACAGGGAGAGAAACCTGAATTTAATCAAGAAACACAGGGACACAGGGGAGTATGTTAAACAATACCATAAAATTCAGACTACAGAAAATTCTAGAGGACAACCAATACAACAAATAAGTTACAAGGGGAAAAAAAAGAGAATAAAGAAATAAAAGCGGAATCTAGAAAGGACACTTAAGTTATCAACCAATTATAATAAATGGATCTGATTCAAATAAATTGTAAGAAAAAAAATTAAGAGCCAGGAAAGGAAATCTGAATGCTGACTGGGTATTTAATAATAAAAGAATTACTGGTAATTTGTTTAGGTGTGATAATAAGATTATGTTTCTTAAGAAACTTTTCCTTTCAGAAATACATATTGAAAAATATTACATGAGCGCCTGGGTGGCTCAGTCGGTTGAGTGTCCAACTTCAGCTCAGGTCATGATCTCATGGTTCGTGGGTTCAAGCCCTGCATGGGGCTCTGTGCTGACAGCTCAGAGCCTGGAGCCTGCTTCAGATTCTGTGTCTCTTTCTCTCTGCCCCTCCCCTGCTCATGCTCTGTCTCTCTCTCTCTCAAAAAATAAATGCTTAAAAAAAAAGAAATATAGATATACATATATATGAATGAACAAAATGATAGGTCGATGATGTGCTTCAAAATAATACAGGAGTATGCAGTTATAACTGAGAAAAGACTAGTCATAAGTTAGGCTATGAGACACTGAGTTCATTGTAACATTCTATTTTTATATACTTCAAATTTTCTATAATAAAAAACTAACAAAAAGTTACTAATTACTCCCAGCGCTATTAATAACCCTTCTCTATGCAGGAAAATAAGTGGCTGATTATGCCTCTATAATTCCTATAGCACTTATTGTCTCTCCCCATCATCTGGCTATCTTACATAATAATCCTTCCCAAACTTGAGATCCTCTTCACAAATTAAGAAACATGCTAATTTCCCTTGGCGCATCTTTTCTTCAACCAGGAGCTCTACCTTTCTAATATATGAGAATCGCAAGTCACAGTACTGGAGATAATAAGAGAAAGAAAGTAAAGGGTGAGAATTTCAAAAAGGAAAACAAATGATAGAACAGGCAGTTATATAAATCCTTAGGAAAGAGTAAAGAGTGAAGGAAATGAAGCCTATACCTTAGAAATAAACTCCTACATCCCTCAGTAAAAAGAGCAGGAAGCCAGATACAACAAGCACTGAAAGCCGATGATCTCGCATGAATTTATTATAAGCAAAGCCCTCATCATAAAACTGCATGTACTGAGGAAGGCTAGGCTGAGCACGTTACATAAGTGTTACATCCCTAAGGCCTCAATGGGACCTCAGGAAGCTAATCAAGAACTTCAAACCAGGGGCCCTGGCTGGCTCAGTAGAGACACCATATGACTCTTGATCTCAGAGTTGTGAGTTCAAGCCTCACGTTGGGTGCAGAGATTACTTAAAAATAAAATCTTAAATGGAAATGCAAGCTGGTGCAGCCACTCTGGAAAACAGTATGGGGGTTCCTCAAAAAACTAAAAATAGAACTACCCTACAACCCAGCAATTGCACTGCTAGGTATTTATCCAAGGGATACAGGTGTGCTGTTTCAAAGGGACACATGCACCCCCATGTTTATAGCAGCACTATCAACAATAGCCAAAGTATGGAAAAAGCCCAAATGTCCATCGCTAGATAAAGAAGATGTGGTATGTATATACAATGGAGTACTACTCGGCAATCCAAAAGAATGAAATCTTGCCATTTGCGACTATGTGGATGGAACTGGAGGGTATTATGCTAAGTGAAATTTAGTCAGAGAAAGACAAAGATCATATGACTTCACTCATATGAGGACTTTAAAAAGACAAAACAGATGAACATAAGGGAAGAGAAACAAAAATAATATAAAAACAGGGAGGGGGACAAAACAGAAGAGACTCATAAATATGGAGAACAAACTGAGGGTTGCTGGAGGCACTGTGGGAGGGGGGATGGGCTAAACGAGTAAGGGGCTTAAGGAATCTACTCCTGAAATTATTGTTGCACTATATGCTAACTAATTTGGATGCAAATTTTAAAAAATTAAATTTAAAAAATTAAACAATTTTTAAAAAGTGAAAAAAAGAGAAGGAAAAATAAAAAGAAAAGAAAATCTTAAAAAAAAAGTTAAAAAAAAAAGAACTTCAAATCAGAAAATCAGAAACACATCCAACATTCAGAGGAAGAACAGTAGGGGGAAAAAAGGCCTCCTAGTTGTGTATTACCTGCCTGATTGTGTATTTTTAAATTTTTTATTAATGTTTATTTTTGAGAGAGACAAAGAGAGCACAAGTGGGTAAGGAGCAGAGAGAGAGGGAGACACATAATCAAAAGCAGGCTCCAGGCTCTGAGCTGTCAGCACAGAGCCCGAAATGGGGCTGCAAGATCATGACCTGAGCCGAAGTCACACACTTAACTGACTGAGCCACCCAGGTGCCCCTGCCTGATTGTGGATTAAAGCAAAACAAATGTGTAAGCATTTCACTAAAACTGAAGTAGTGGGGGACAGTCTGAAGTTTCCATAGAGCAAGAATGGCACTGCACTCATTACTACAAATTTAACAATAGTAAATGGGAAATATGTATGTACTTATATATTCCTTCATTCATTCACTACCTCAAATTCACTAATTCTATTTTTATTAAGGTAGTTAAGTTTTCAACTAATCTACCATCAGGATTGTAAGAGACTTAACTCCCTCTATTAAGGAGACACTTCCATAAATTACTTAGCTTCTTAGTGTCAGCTTCTTTTTATAATACATGTATTACATAAATTTTGTCTCTTCAATGAAACACTAAGCCACTTAAAGCTAAAACTATGTCTTTTATCATCTTAAATCCCCTCTATGTATTCTACAGAGTAGATGCTCAATAAATATTTGATCATTTAGCTATACAGAACTAATATATACAGAACTAATATATATCCAAGAAGTACTCCATAAATATTGTAAGGAGGCTTCTGAGTATGGAAAAGACCTGCCCTCAAGAGCCTGCAATCCCTTCTTTCATAGTGATATTTTAAATATGCCATAGTTTAGGGTACCTGAGTGGCTCAGTCGGCTAAGCATCCAACTTTGGCTCAGGTCATGATCTCACAGTTCATGGGTTCAAGCCCCAGGTCAGGCTCTGTGCTGACAGCTCAGAGCCTGGAGCCTGCTTCAGATTCTGTGTCTCCCTCTCTCTCTCTGCCCCTCCCCCCGCTCACGCTCTCTCTCAAAAATAAATAAACATTATAAGTAAAATTAAACATGCCATAGTTTGGGGGTTTGGAGAGAAGGGGGAGCAGCACACCAAATAGCTACTGCTACTGTTTAATAATCATCATTTCAAAAGTATGCCAGAATTTCTACAAATTTCCACCAACATGAAAAAAATCTTCTCTCTAAAGACTATTATATAAACTGAATTCAGATCTATTCACAAACAGGATAATAATGATTAGAGAGTAACAACGCACTCAGATAAACATCAGTGCAGAATATATTGTTTATTAACTGAAAAGAAATAGGATTATGGCATTAGCAGATCAAGGAAATAAAACAGGAGATATACATTTGAATATTTGTCAGAATTTATAAAAGTCAAGCAAGTTAATTTGCAGAATTGCAGAATTTGTTTCAATTTGGTTGGAACAAAAAAGACATCCTAGGAGCAAAGGGATAAATTTCAACATGGATAAGAGGAATATATGCTTAATGAATGTCAAAGGGAATCAAGAAGTACAGTATTTGGAATTACTTGGGTCTTGTACCAAACATTAGTAATGCTACTAATGTTGCAGAAAAAGTGCTATAAATTTATACACATAAACACACTAAACTTTAAGAGAATACACACTTATAAGAATCAGTTTCTTTAAAAATTGTAAGTAGAAGAAAAGATACAAGAAAAACGTGATACCAAAAAAGCCATTCTAGAAAAACATAAGACAACATAAGTAAAAAGTATAAAAAACAAAATACTAGAAGAAAAAACTAAGAAATAACAGAGTAAACCAGCACATCACAACAGAAATACACAACATCACAAATCATTGTTAAAAGCAATGCAGTTAAGTGGAACCCTCACACAATGCAGGTGGGAGCGTATAATGGTGCAGCCACTGTGGAAAACAGTCTGGTGGTTCCTCAAAAGTGAAACAGGAATCTCTGCTACTCTATTCTGAGGTACATGCCTAGAATAATACCCAAAATAGGTATTCAAATGATACTTACACATGAATGTTCACAGTAGCACTATTCATAATAGCTAAAAGGTGGAAACAACCCAAATGTCTATCTACCGATGAACGGATAAACAAAATGTGGTGTAACACTACAGTGGAATATTATTCAGCCTTGAAAAGGAATGAAGTATGATACATGCTACAATACGTATAAACCTCTAAAACATTATGCTAAGTAAAAGAAGCCAGACACAAAAGTCACATATTAATTAGATGATTCTATTTACATGAAATACCCAGAATAGGTAAATCCATAGACAGAAAGCAGATTAGTGGTTGCCAGGATCAGGGAGAGGAGGGAAGAAAGAGATCCATAATGTTCTAAAAATGTTTTGGAACTAGATAGACATGATGGTTCCATAACATTGTAAATATACTAAATGCCACTAAATTGAACACTTTAAAATAGTTAATTTTGTTATGTTAATTCCACAATTAATAATAAACACAAATGTCCCCTCCTCCAAAAATGCAGTAACAGCCATGCTTCTTATCATCTGCTAATAACAGAAAACACTAAAATTGTTTGGCAGAGATCTCTTTATATTCCTTCGTTTCTTCTCTCCTGTAAAACATACCTGACTAAATCTATCATTCCCTTTCTTCTAGAATCTTCACTTCCATATGGCTCACACTCCATATGGCTACCCTATACCCCCATTCTCACTACCCCTCATTAACCTCTTTCATTTTGTCCTGAAAAACCTTAGTTCTCAGGGCAAAATGAGAACTGCTAATCACTTCCCAGTTAACCTGCTCCTCTTTCTGTGGAAAAATAACCCTTTCAATTTATCAAACTTTTCAGTACGTTAAGTCTGAAATGACGATAAGATAGCCAAATGGAAAAATCAGCAAGGTGGACAACCTGAGTTCAAGAAAAGTGGCTGATCATTATCAACACATTAGTGTTTGATGAAACCAGGTGCAATGTCAGGGTTGAAGAAAGAACAGGCTAAATGCTTTTGACCCATCGTACACCTAACCCTGGATCATTTGGTTTCCATAATCTTGCTCCAGGCTGCCAAGTATTACTGGAAAAAGTTATGAAATCCTTCAAAGTGAGTTCACTGCAAGTTCATATTGTTTCAATTTTAATTGAATACTACTCCTAAGTAATCCTTTTATTCGCTTATTGATTTATCAGCACAATGATTTCCCAACTATAAGCTTCAGACTCCCGGGGAGCTGCACAATTAGCTATCACAATGGATACCCAGAGGCATGCATTATATAAAGAAATATACACCTATATGTATTAACATTTTTCCAATGTGCAGATACTGGGGTTAATAAAATACAACGTCATGTGAGAAAGTACTAAAACAGCAGCTTTTTGCTAATACGCATTTTCTCAACTAACAAGCACTATAAACATAACTACAGTGATGTGGGGGGAGGGTTTCACAAACCGTTGTGAAGTTAAAAAGGCTGTCATCTTCAAAATACTGGGAACCACCGCCTAAGAGAATCTCCCACAGCACTTAAACATGCTTTCCGCACTCAAAGCTCCTAGGTACTCCCTGCCCACTTCCACTCCCAATTCTCCTTTCATTTTCTCAAGAAAATCAAACACATGCTCATATATCCCCTCATCTGCCATCCATCTGAATGTATTTTTTTTCACTACTTCTATATTTGATACTTTAGAAGTTACTGGTGTGCCTCTTCCCTTCTAAGGCTAATTCAGACATACACACCTGATCCCATCTCTTCCTTGGTCCCCACTACCTCAATCCATCAAACAGGTTTAATCTCTCCTTCAAAAGTTTTTTCCCTTCTACCTAAAAACATTTTCAGATCTTATTCTGATAAAACTTTACTTGATTCTACTCCATGTTCTAGCTGCTACTCTATTTCTTCCTTTTGCTGTCAACTTCTAAGGGCTGGCCTGTTATAGACTAAGCCAACTACCTATTTTTACAAATAAGATTTTGTTGGAATAGCCATCCTGTTTTTTTAGGTATTGTGGCTGCTTTCCCACAAGGGCAAATTTAAGTAGTTAGGAAATCCTATGGCCTGGAAACCTACAGTTTGTCTCCTTAAAAAAAAAAAAAAAAAAAAAAAACAAAACCTGGGTGGCTCAGTCAGTTGAGTGTCTGACTCTTGATTTCGGCTCAGGTCATGATCCCAGGGCTGTGGGACTGAGCCCCACATCAGGCTCCACACTGAGCAAGAACCCTGTTTAAGATATTCTCTCTCTCTCTCTCTCTCTCTCTCTCTCCCTCTGCCCCTTCTCGCCCACTTGTGCTCTCTCTTAAAAAATTTAAAAATAAAAATATAAATAAATAAATAAATAAAAAGAGGTCAAGTACTGGGGCTCCAAAGCATGACCTACATTCAATGCCGTCATTTCCTCTGAGAACAAGTGGGTACTATTAAAGGTTTTGGAGCAAAGTAAAGTACCATGAGCAAAAGGGCCTTTCAAGACTCCTAGTTTAACAACAGTGTGCAGGGAAGATATAAAAGATCATTTAGGAAATCACTCACTGCAAGAGTCTAGCATTAGGCATACAGGGAGAGAAACAAAGGGGACTTTTTAAAGGAATAAGCATCAAGATTAGATGCAATATATGACAGAGAAGACAAAGCTCACACCAAAATTTCAATCTTTGGTGATGTGGTTTCTCCTATAATCTACTGTAGACTTACGGCTTTTCAGAGTCTATCTTAGTGACTATAGAGTTCCTAAAATCTCAATACTAATTCCATATCCTCTGTGTATCAAGCATTCCCCATGCTTGCTACCTGGCTAATGCCTAGGTAAGCAAATCACTTAGGAAGAGGCAGTCCCAACAGAGTTGGCCAAATGAGAACACAGGACCAATGTCAGAGATGGATGGAGTACTCACCTGTGATACCAAGTAGAGAGAGAGGGGGACTAAGATTTCAGGTCCAGAACTGGCTCTAGCCAAACAGGAAGAAGCAGCTATGAATTTGCTTACAGTAGAAGCAGAGTGTCTTTGATATTCTGACATACTCTTTCTGATGTTCAGACAGACCACTATTAGAGCAGCCACTGGTAAGAGTCTCATGAGAAACAAGCCAAAAAACAAGACTGAAAGGTGAGGAATTAAATGGAGCAGACCCTATTGGTCTTTTGTCTAGGAAAAGCAGTCTTCCTTATTAAAGATGGTACTACTTTTCAAAATGGCCAACATGATACTAACCTTCATTTACAGAGTTTTCACATCCCACAAGATTGAGAAGGATATCATCATCTTTATCATCAACTTCACATCCCAGCAGCATCCAGTTCTCCACGTTATCACTTTCTGAAATGGTGCTCTCTTCCTCTTCACTTGAACTGACCTCTATAATCATGACCTCTCGGACTGTACCCGATAGCTCTTCAGATTTAGGCTTCTCAATATTCCTCTTGCATTTCTTATCAGTCAACTTATTAGAATGAAAAGATGCAGGAGGACCTTGTGTTTTTTCTTTTGCTTGGACTCTAAAATTCTTTCTTTTGCATCTGTAAATACTATCTTCATCAGACAAAGTGATGACCTCTGACCCATCTGATAGCTGGATGACCTCACTATCCGAAAGGATAATTAAGTTCTTCTGATTTGGTTTACTAATGGATGATTCAGAATTCCCAGAGTTCTCCTCTTCATGTTCTTCCTCTTTAATGACACTATCAAGATCTTGGGCATAATGAACTTGGCTGTAGAGCTGAAATTCCACCTCACTATCAACACTCAGTTCACTAGAGGACTCTTCACGATAAAGGTCATCTTCGTATGCTTCTATAGTCTCATAACCACCAAACATCATGGAAAGTCAGTAATCTTGATGCTGTAAAAGAGAAAACCATACAAAGAATGTATTTTAAAAGCTCAGATCATGCCTGTTTAGTGCATAACAATATCACCTTAGAGCTAACTTCTGTGAAAGCCATCACTGTTCTCAGTGACATATTAAAATACCTTTTCCTCTTAGAGTACCTTTTTTTCAAGGATTTCCAAATCCTGTTATGACCTACTCTTAACAATGCCCACCCCTCCCAAATGAAAATTACTACCAACAAATTGACTTACAGCTATTAGTGGAAACACAATATTTTGCAGGTGTGACAGAAAGAAAAACTAGGTTGACATCCACTGCTTCAGACACCAAACATTTTTTTCCCCTAAAATGTTAAAAATCACAAGAATGTTTTAAGTCATTCTCACTAGTCCATCCATTTTTCATCTCTTCCCTGGTTCTGGCTCTTCCTCTCATCTTTTCAGATATGCATTCTCACATAGAAATATCACTTCAACTTTAATGAAAATCCACTACAGGAAACAATCATATTTACTGTTTTAGTGCAGATTTTTATTTTCAATCAAAAAATTAATCTCATGACCTTAACTTGACTAAAAGAATACATAAAAATACGTGATAAGCCATGGTTTACTTTTGTACTAGCAATAAAGATGTGTGTGAAACACACACACCTAAAACTGAGGCAAACTCCTAGCTACAGGAGCACTTTATTTTCCTACTGTGGCATATTAAATCTTATTCACCTTCCACTCAGCTTAAACATCACTTTTCTGAGAAGCTTCCCTTGACCCACCAGACTAAATTAAGTGTCCCTTTTATAGGCTTCCATAGCACTTTACATTTCAAAACACTCACCACAGTTCTAATTACTAATTCAATGTAAATCTCCCACAAAAACAGACGACATAGCCCAGGAGAGCAGAAACTATATGCACTTTGTTAAACGCTGGATCCCCCAAGCCAAGCAGAGTAACTGGGATTTGGCAGGACCTGCATAAATGTCTGTTGAATTAACGGATAAATAAATAAAAGAATAATATTATCTGGCATTTGCTCTTCAGTACTAATAAATCTAGTATGGGCCTAAAATATGGAAATTATGGTGGGACAAAGTTCACAGTTGTCTCCAACTATTCCAACTATTCTCATATCAACCCAAAATCTACACAGATGTTTCAATGAGGTACTGATGGAATACTGATCCAAATGAGAGCTCTGGAAAAATAACTCAGGTTTTTTCCAAAAATCAGGGATAGCCTAAAGAACAATACAATGAAAATTTACTCTTTCCACGTCCTTTTTAGCTATACAAATGCAATTCAGAAAGACCAGCTGTTTTTAGTTTACCAATTTTCAGCCCCAAATGTCAGTGTTCTGATGGTAGTTTTGGTAATATAACCAGCTGACTCCAAGAAGCAAATGAACAAAAGCCAAAAATGCACTCCTTACACTGGAGTTTCTCTGTTCACAGAAATAAAGAAACCGTGTCATACACCTTAAACTTACACAATGTTATATGTTCAGTTATACCTCAACAAAGCTGGGAGTAAAAATGGTAACTTCTGAGCTAACAATACAGTATTGTATTCTTGAAATCTGCTAAGAGTAGATCTTAAAATGTTCTCACTGGTGGAAAAAAATGGAAGACAGTATGTGAGGTGATGGCTGTGTTAATTAATCTCAATGTGGTAGTTATTTCATACAACAGATCATGATATCGTACACCTTAAACTTACACGATGCTATTTGTTAATTATACCTCAATAAAGGTGGGGGTGGGGGGAAGAAACCAACTTTTAAATGCCTTTTTCTTCTAAAAGTTACGATACACCTGTTCCATTCTTACACTGTCCTTCAGGTTGCTATGCTGTTGTTGTCATACAAGTTAAATGTGGCTGTCTGAATAATAATGCTCATAGCATTTATCAGTTTATATTGAAATGTTAGCCTCAGAGCAATTCAAATAAAAGATGAATTCTTTCCTTTTTATTTAATAGGTAAATTAATTCTGAAAGAAGTCAAAGGAATTATGCTTCCTTCAAAATCCTCACTGGATCCATACTGATAAAACATAAATAACATAATTCCAGTGCAGCACAGAAAAAATTAAAAGAGCTAAATTACAGAGTTACAAATTTGTACTACTCTTGGAACCATCCCAAAGGAAAGGGATTAAGAAAAGAGCCACGGGCACACCTGTGAATGTATGCCAAAAATAAACTACAGAAATATAATAAAAACTGACTTCCTTGGGTCTAGGGGTTTATCTCTTTCCTTGAAATGTAGAAAAATGAATTTAACAATTTAGCCCCTATGGCCTTTAAGAGGATTTTGTATCTTCTGTACTTGAAAATTGTGCTCAGCATAACTTGCTCTGCTCTTTATGTAGCTTATGTATGCCAG
Source organism: Lynx canadensis (assembly GCF_007474595.2). NCBI lineage: Eukaryota > Metazoa > Chordata > Mammalia > Carnivora > Felidae > Lynx > Lynx canadensis. Next base: position 58,508,330 of record NC_044315.2, on the reverse strand, counting down.
GGTTAAGGTTTGCCCGAGGCTATTTTGGTTTATGTTTATGTACTACTTTAATCACATTCAAATGCATTTAATTTTTTTTAAGTATACACTCGCAGGACAAATATGAAATAAATAAACAAATACACACACACACATCTTGAACTAGAAGACTTTCTCAGCTTTTAATCATTATATACGATCTCAAGCATACTTAACTAGATAACATAAGGTCCCTATGAGAGCCACAAAATTTTAAGCCTCAAAGAGACCTTCCTGATTATCTCACACAACCTCCTCAACTTACACATAAGGAAATTAAAGCCCAAAGAGATAAGGAAGCCTATCCAAGGTTATGCAGCTGATTAAGAACATAGGTGGGACAGATTCACATTTCCCTCTTAGCCAAGTGTTCACTAAGACTTTTTTTTTTCACTTTTCCAAAATAATTTCAAATAAAAATTTTTTTTAAAAAGCTTCCTTCAAAGCTATATTTGGATTGGTTCTAACACCTAAGTTTATCTCAAAAATATCCATTTCACTTCCCAGTGGAGTATAAAAACTATGAAAGAGGCATTTTAATTGGAAGGAAAAGCATACATGTGAATTTATTATCACTTTACCATCCAAGAACCTTGCAAGTTGGTACTCAAGAGTACAGCAATCCCATGACCAAAGAAGATGGTTCTTAAAACCTAAAACACCCAGTTTGAGAATAAAATTTATTCATAAAATTAAAATGGTTTAACAAATAAAAAACAGGCATAGAGAATCACTGCAAAGACTCTCACCATTCAAAAGTGGGAGTAGTTTTCATTCACTAAAAATTTTTAAACTACACAACTTAAGTCTTATTTTAAGCTTTTATATTTTACTATACTATTTTTGAGGCCAATACTTTTCTGCTCTAACAGTCTACCAGCTGGTCATTCCAGACCTTTTGCTCTTATTTCCTTTCAAAGAACTTTTAGCCTAAATGTTTCTTCTTGATGACACAGGTATCCATTTCAACATTCAAATCACAGATTACTCCTTAAGTCCAATGTTCACTGGAAAGTGATTAATAGACATAGTTGATTTTCAACTTAAAATTTCTGACATACTCTATTTATATACTCTGCTAGCTATCCTGACAGTGACAGATTTGAAACACTATTAAGTTCAGTCTAGAATGAAAATCTCTGCCTATTCTTCAAATATAATTTTCACTCTGAAGCAAATCTGACTAGGGTAGAGAATTCAAATATGTGAAACGACACTCACAAAAAAAAAAAAAGGAGACAATACAAGATATTGGTGGGAGAAAGTTATGCTAAATTTATTCAGACAAGTCTAGCTGTTCTTGGTATACATAGTCTTTTTATGATAACTAATCCTATCTCAAAACACTTCCTTCACCTTTCTCTCAAACCTTCTTCCTTTTACTACACAGCACCTTACTCTTGTAGCCACTTTATAATCCTCACTTCCAGGTCTTCCTCAGTTCATCCCCTACCCTCAGATTCTGGAAAACAACAATACTGAACTGTCCCCCAAAGGGGGAAATATACACACAGCCCATTTCAGAGTCTTTGTATGTTACAGCGAAAGTATTCGAAACACAAAGTCAAGAGCTTTGGAATGGACAGTCACTAACTTGCACGCTCTCATTTTATGTATACAGAAACGGGCTCTCTGAGAAGCTTATTTATTCATTGAGCCTAAAGATCTCCTCACTGGACCCTGTAATGTGAAACGGAGGTAAATTCAGCCTAAACATGAGATTCCTAGAGTCACCAGCGATTCAGTGGTGGAGCCACGACTAGAACCGAGGCCTGCTGATTCCCAGCCACTTCTCCCACTGCACCTGCAGCTTTTAAAGTTGGAAGTTAACTGCGGGCTCACAGGATGTGAGGGATATAGCAAATCTTGGTGCACACAGTCCAAATCTCCCTGTTTTACATAGGGCAAGTAGCACAACCCCCTAAAATTTTCTGACCCCACAGTTGTAGCTGTTGCTTCTGACAGCAGAGACTGGAGTTGGGCTATTCGGTCCCCCACAGGCCAGGCTCCCTCAGTGAGGCAGGACCTCCGCGTTTAACTGACTGACCGGCTTCCCTAAAAAAAACAAAAAACAAAAAACAAAAAACAAAAAAAAAAAACCGGGAACTGGGGGAGGATAAAAGGCATGGGGTAGAAACGCCACCCACACCAAGGCCATGGGTGCCCAGCGTTTTTTGAACCACGACCTCGCCCCTGGCCGAGTAGGGAGAAGCGAACACCCCAGCCGGTCAGCCGAGCCGCAAGAGGCAGAACACGACTGAGGGGCCACGAGCTGAACCCTGCCACGAGTAGGGACAGACTGGGGGCGCGGAGGCCGGGGAGGGGACACGAGCTAATTCCACAGCCCTGCGAGAGAGGCGGAGGGCGGGCAGGGGTCCCCCGGCCGCGGGCGGCTGGGGGTCCGTCACACACATACTCACTGCCGCGGCTGCGACCAGGAAGCACCAACCAGGAACCAAAGCGCGTAGAGGGATGGGGAGGGGCGAGGCCAAATGAGGTAAGGAAACCGCGTCCGCGCGGACCCGGGAGGAGGGAAGGCACTTCCGGGGAAAACACAGCTCCCGGGAGTTGTCTTCCGTCCCCGCCTACCCGGCGAGCCCTCTGTGCGCATGCGTAATAACTGTTAACCCCTTCATTTCCCTGCTGATAATCTGTTGAGTTGCCTTCTTTGCTTTGCCCCTTCCCCTTCGTGACTTCTTTCAAAGATACCTAGGCTACATCTATAATGGGGTAACACTTGGCTTTAAAGACTTGCACGCAGGGGATGCTACTTAGTAGGCAAAATCAGGGAAGACCTCGCACCCTTTCTGTGCCGGCGAGGAAAACTACATCTCCCATGATGCCCCTGGGCGGGTTTCCGGACGGGCTCCGCCTCCTGCTGTCTTGACCTCCGGGGAACCCTCTTTGTGCCACGTGGCGTAGGAGGTGAGCTGAGACCCAAGTGGGTTAGGGTAGGGAGGACGGGTTCTGGAGGCCGGTTCCCCAGCGTACAGCGGGACCTCGACGAAAGAGAACCTTCTTTGAAAGAGCTTGGCCTTAGCGCTAGGTGATCTTAGGCAGGTCCCTTCCACCTCTAGTTTGAAGTTGAATTTAGTTAGTATTGGGATGATTCTGGCTTTCTCCTAGAATTCGGGGCAACAGATTTAACTCTTTGTGAGTCTTGAAGACATGCCTTTTTTTTTTTTTTTTTTAGCTCTACGCTCAACGTTGGTCTTCAACTCAAGAGTCAACATCTCTACGGACTGAGCCGGCCAGGCGCTCACGAAGAGCTGCATTCTTGATAAAGATTGAAGTTCATACTCGTCCTTTGGAAGCCTTCAGAGGCTACAAGATTGTGTTGGAAGCCTCTGTCTTCTGTTCCTCTTCTCACACCTTACTTTAATACTTAGCAATAAAAAACCCATCTGTACAACTTTACACAATGGCAAAGCACTGTATAGGTTGGTCTCGGGCAACAGTCCTGAAAGATAAGCTTGACATTGGTACTTCTTCCCAACATTTTTTGAGCATCTGTTAAGAAGCAGTGTTAGCAACTGTGGATGTAGTGGTTAAAAAAAAAAAAAAAAATTAAGTCTCTGGTCTCCTAGAGCTGAGTCTAGCTGGGAAAACAATACAATTTGGGTGTAGTCTAAGAGTGTGATCAGGAAAATAATTAGAAATTAAATTAACATGGTAAATGCTAGGAAGGAGGACAGGTTACAATGAAAAGGTAAACTTGGAGGAACCATTTTGCAAAGCAGAAAAAAGGCTTAGAAGTGGATCACAGAGATTACTAAATTGTTTAGGTAATGTGTATGGTGTAGAACAGAAGTTATCTCTAAAAAAATAAAGTGTTAAGCTTTTGTCAAGTGCCAGGCTTAATCTATAAGTGTATTATGTATAAACCCTTTTAAAAGAATGTTTAATGTTTATTTTTGAGAGACAGAGCTCGAGCAGGGGAGGGGCAGAGAGAGAGGGAGGCAGAATCTGAAGCAGGCTTGGGCTCAGCTGTCAGCACAGAGCCCAAGGTGGGGCTAGAACCCACAAACCGGGAGATCATGACCTAAGCTGAAGTCGGAGGCTTAACTGACAGCCACCCAGGCGCCCCTAAACCCTTTTAAATTATAAAAGCTTTTTTGAAGTTTTGATTTTTTTATTTTGAGAGAGAGCATGAGTGAGCATGCGAGTGGGGGAAGAGCAGAGAGAATCCATAGCAAAGAATCCGCAGTACACCGTTTTAAATTCTAACAACATTTTGGGATGCTTGGGTGGCTCAGTCAGTTAAGCATCCCACTTTTGATTTCAGCTCAGGTCATGATCTCACAGTTCCTGAGATCAAGCCCTGTATAGGGCTCTGCACTGACATCAAGGAGCCTGCTTAGGATTCTCTGCCTCTCTCCTACTTGCATGCACTCTCTCTCTCTCTCTCTCAAAATAAATAACCATCTAATTAAAAAATTATAAATAAGTTTTAACAACCTTTTGAGGTTGATTTTTATTTTTATTTTAAGTAATCGGTACACCCAATGTGGGGCTCAAACTCACAACCCAAAGATCAAGCTTTGCACAGTCTACCAAGTGAGCAAGCCAGGCTTCCCTTGAGGTTGATTCTTCATTCCCATTTCACAAAACAGGAAACATTCAGAGAGGTTGAGCAACTTGCCCAGGGCCACAAGGTTAGGAAATGCACTGAGTGACCATGCCCCATCCTACTATTACTCAAGCATTCAACAAAGATTTACTACTTACCATTAGTCAAAATGCTTTAGATACCCCCTTTTAGGTTATTTCATAAGACCTGTAGTCCTCTGGATGGCACTTCATGAGCTGACATCTGCCTCCCTGTTGACCACCATGCTAAATCCTGAGCAATCACCAGAAGACACTATGCTCTCCTATACCTGTGCCTTTGCAAAAGGCATTCCCAGTGCCTATAAAGTCCTTCTCTTTGTCTTTTAAATACACCCCTACCATACCCTACTGCACTCAAGCCCTGGGTCTTCAGGAAGAAGGCCTGAGTCAGCCAGACAGAATAGGCATTCCTTCCCTTAGGCTTCCCTACAATTTGGACAAATCTCCATCAAGTCAATTATACTGTGTTTGCCTTACAGTTGTCTCCCAGCTGGATTGTGGACTCTCTCAAGGCAGAAGCTTTGACATTTTATCTTTATATCTTCACAAGCTAACATGGTACTTAGCAGACCGCGAGCACTCATTAAAGGTGTTAAAGAAATGAAGGCAGGGGCGCCTGGTTGGCTCAGTCAGTTAAGCGGCCAACTTCAGCTCAGGTCATGATCTCGTGGTTCACGAGTTCGAGCCCCGCGTCAGGCTCTGTGCTGACAGCTCAGAGCCTGGAGCCTACTTCGGATTCTGTGTCTCCCTCTCTGTCCCTCCCTCGCTGAAGCTCTGTCTCTCTCTGTCTCAAAAGTAAATAAACATTAAAAAAAAATAAAAAAAAAAAAAGAAATGAAGGCAAACTAAGAACTAGATGTGGATTCACCAGCTGTCAGATCAGTGGGGAAACCTTGTCATGTCCCCAGATAAGTGGGATGCAGTGTAATGCTCTATGACATTAAGACGGGCATAAAGAGCTGCAGGGGTCCCAAGGATACAGAGATTTGTAGATGAGGAGAGTAGTGTATATATACACACTTGCCTTGACATGGTGAGTTCTCATTTAGATGGCTTTTAGAAACTGAGAGATCTGGTCTCCTATTACAGTAATGGGAAAACTGAAGCCAAGAAAGGAAGAGACATGCCAAGAGTCACCTAGCAACCTAGCAGAGGCAGAGCTGTGTCTATAATCTGGGTCTCTGAGTCTTTCCCCAAATCACACACACAGTAGTTCTGTTTCCACCTCCTGCAGTCTCTAGTCCACACTTCTTGAAATCATGGGTAGCAATATGCAAAATACCCTGAAGTCTCTCTTACAGAGAATGTTCTAGACAGCCCACTTATTTGAGGAAGGAAGCACCTGTTTTCCCCCCAAGACGGTGGCAGTACTACATCAACAGTGAGCAGCTGAATTGGGACGAGGGTCCAGGACAAAGCAGAAATCTGCTGCAGAGCAGACAAGATGGGGGATGTACTGTAGCAGGGTCCGGGTGAGTGTCGCATGTTACTGTCTTTACTCTTCCATTGCAGAGGGAGGAGCTGCCTTTTTTCTTTGGTTCCAGTTTATCAGTAATATCTAGTACCCCTGAGAACTAACTAATCATTTTGGCCACTCACTTAACAGTTGCTTTTGTATTTATTATTATTCATTCACTGAGAGCCTACTATGTAAGAGGACCTTGCTTGTCACTCCAAATATATTATCCTCTCTCCCATTCTCGAAATGACTCTGTGAGGGAGGTGTTAGCCCATTTCACTGGTATGGAAATTGCAACTTGGTAAGGTCAGGTGACTTACTGTAAATCATACAGCTGGGATTCAAACCTAAGTCTTGTCTGAATCCAAAACCATGTTCTTTTCTATGCCCAAAGCTGCCTTTCAGAACTAAACTCTTTGAGGCGGAGACTATGATGACCTACCTCTATCTCTACACCCAGCACCTAGCCCAAGGCCAAGCACTCGGTAGGCTCACAAAGAACACTTGTGGAATAAGTGGGTTTAGTATGGAGTATCCGCTAAATGAAGGCCTGCGTGCAGTATGAACGATGTTGTGGGACAGCAGCAGAGGGAGCAGCTGGGCGTTTAGAAGTGGAGAAAGCCTCCCTCTGCAGAGGGGGACGCCAAATAAGTGGTCAGTAAGAAAAAAAAAAAAAAAAACATCAATCCAGCATTCTAACGGCAAAGAATCCTAACAGGCAATTCACAAAAGAAATCCAAACAGCCATGAACAATGATAAGAGGTGTTCAGCATCACTAATAATCAGAAAAATGCAAACAATCTCATACACAGTGGATGAGAATACAAATTGGAAAAGCCTTTGAGGGAAGCTATCTGAAGTATCAAAATTATAAATTAGCTATGTCCTTAGGTGTATGTACAAAGATTGTGATAAGAAAAATGGAAACGGCATAAATATTCATTAATGAGGAATAAAATACTTTGTGGCTTTTGGCTCAGAGGAGGCCATCCCGATTCTGGCTTATCAGACACCAGCCACCTCTATCATGCCACCTAAGTTCAACCCCCACAAGATCAAAGTCATTTATATACCTGAGGTGCACCAGTGGGGAAGTTGATACCACATCTGCATTGGCTCCAAAAATCGGCCCCTGGGTCTATCTCCAAAAAAGACTGGTGATGACATCACCAAGGCAACCAGTGACTGCAAGGGTCTGAGGATTACAGTGAAACTGACCATTCAGAATGAACAGACCCAGATTGAAGTGGTATCTTCTGCCTCTGCCCTGATCATCAGAGCCCTCAAGAAACTGCCAAGAAACAGAAAGAAGCAGAAACACATTAAGCACAGTGAAAATATCACTTTTGATGAGATTGTAAACATTGCCCAGTAGATGTGGCACAGATCTTTAGCCAGAGAATTCTCTGGAACTATTGAAGAGATCCTGGGGACTGACCAATCCGTAGGCTGCAATGTTGGTGGCCGCCACTCTCATGACGTCACAGATGACATCACTAGTAGTGCAGTGGAATGCCCAGCTAGTTAAGAACTACAACGGAAAACATATCTTTTTTAATTTTCTTAAACATTTATCTACTTTTGAGACATAGAGAGACAGAGCATGAACAGGGGAGGGTCAGAAAGAGAGGGAGACACAGAATCCGAAACAGGCTCCAGGCTCCGAGCTGTCAGCACAGAGCCTGATGCGGGGCTCGAACTCACGGACCGAGAGAGCATGTCCTGAGCCAAAGTCGGATGCCCGACCGACTGAGCCACCCAGGCGCCTCACAAAGGAAAATATTTCAAAGGATCATTTGACGACCAAAAAGAAATAGAAAAATGAGGAATAAAATAAACAAGGACACATTGAGGGGTGCCTGAGTGGCTCAGTCGGTTAAGCGTCTGACTTCAGCTCAGGTCATGATCTCACGGTTCATGAGTTCGAACTCCGTGACAGGCTCTGTGCTGACAACTCAGAGCCTGGAGCCTGCTTCAGATTCTGTGTCTCCCTCTCTCTCTGCCCCTCCCCTACTCATGCTCTGTCTCTCATTTCTCAAAAATAAATAAAACATTAAAAAAAATTTTTTTTAAGAATGGGTCAGAATTTGCTAGATAGAGAAGGCAGGGGAATCTTCTGGCAAAGGAACAAGATAAGGGGAGGAAACTGACAGATGTGAGTCTCCTGCACTGAGAAACAACCAGTGGCTCTGAGTGTCCAGGACACATCATGAGGCAGGGAGAAAGGGAGACAGAGGAGAGTAAGCAGGACCCACAAATGGACACATTTCCATGCCACCTAATAAGCTTTCTTTCTACCCAGCCTCATGCCCTGCAAAAAATAACTTGAGTACTTTGGCTGCTCATTTCATTGGTGATTTCTCTTCCTACCCTAAAAAAAGAAACCCTAGAATAATGACTGAAGGGGACATCTAGTACAATGCCCTCATTTTGCAGAAGGGAAAACTAACGCTTGGAAAATAAAGAAACTTGCAGGTTCCCAGCAAAAGTTTGTGTTAACAGTGGCTTCCAGTTCACAATCCAGCATTCTTTCTGTTGCACCGAAGTCTGAAAGGTTGAAGCAGAAATAGAGGCTGGCAAGTGAAATGAGTGAATGTTGCCCTTTAAAGTTTGGATGTTTTGGGGCGCCTGGGTGGCTCAGTAGGTTAAGCATCCGACTTCAGTTCAGGTCACGATCTCACGGTCCGTGAGTTCGAGCCCCGCGTCGGGCTCTGGGCTGATGGCTCAGAGCCTGGAGCCTGCTTCAGATTCTGTGTCTCCCTCTCTCTCTGCCCCTCCCCCGTTCATGCTCTGTCTCTCTCTGTCTCAAAAATAAATAAACGTTAAAAGAAAAATAAAGTTTGGATGTTTTGTATTTGCCACAAATACAAACTTAATGTCTGTATAATTTTAAAATGTAATTATAGAAACTGTTATCACTTAAAGCCCATGCCTTGCAACTGGGAAGTGATATTCAATACAGGCTTTGAGTCTGAAGCAGCAATCAAGGTGATTCTCGGGAATTCTCAATGACATTGGTACCCATCTGGATTTGTTGAAAAGTTTAACATCCTTTTTTATTATTCATGATTTTGCAGTTCTTCAAATTGCAAGGTGATGGAGGGAGCACGCAATTTTCATCCAGGCTATGAAATCATTCTTGAAAATTTGGACCTTCGTATAGATGGCTTTTAATTTTTCTTAGAGACCTCTTTTCCTTATAAAATCATGAAATTTTAAAATATATATGCTATAAATTAAGCTATAAATTAACCAATGATAATGGTCACATTACAATAAAATCCTAGGATACGGAGCTAGTATTTCAAGAATTCTATACTCATTTGTTATTATCCCTAGTTAGAATTGTATTCCTCAAGGCTCAGATCTAAGTGAGTATATAAGGACCATTGACTAGCAAGCCCATTGAGATTCTAATTTATTTAAGAATCATTAGATTCCATACAAGAAATCTCAAGCATATCATCAGTAATGCGTTGAGAAGCAGCACACTCCCAAAGGTATGCCTTTATTTTAAACGTCCAGGAGCCCTAAACCCACAGATTCTAATGCATGAAGGGACACACATACCCAGAAAGGGACTAGCTTATTCATGTCTCATTCTATGAGGGATCTGCTTTCTTTACCTGCCTGCCCCAGACTCCAGAATCATGCCTGTAATTTTCAGTCCAGACATGTCTTTGTAACTACATTAGCATGAATTATTTTACTCAGGACTTTAGATTGACAACAGAAAAAAATTAATTGAGAATAATTAATTGAGAATAAGATTGCCCTATCAAATGAGTTATATACAGTTGACAACAATCAACTTAAACACAATTATATAAAATAAATTATAGATGTCATGCTTTGTGTCTCAACCATTAATATCCATTGTTTCTTACTAAATTGGTGAAACCACTAGCAAGGTGGGGCTTAAAATGACTGTCTCTATTCTGATAGAGTCCATATCTTCTACCTCTACCTTCATTCTGGATCTGATATTCTTTCAAGACTGATTCCTGTGTGCATTTGTGCCGTATTTCTCTTGCATCAGACCTATTAATTGCAGAAGATGCTAATCTCCCTATCTGCAATACCTCACACTTCACACTTTCTGTACAATCTTCAACAACTATATTTGCATGACCCTGGCAATCCCTATTCTTGCTTTGCTACTAGACATTAAAATCCTAGAACTACTACACGTTTTCGTCAGAATGTTCAATGCGTCTCTCTCTCGAAAAGACTTCTTTCCCCTGCTGTGCTGTTGCTCTCAGAACTTACTCTCTAACCTTGTCTCTTCTGTGCCTGTGCTCAGCTGTTGGGGCACAGGCAGAGTTTTTATCATCTGCTTCAGTTTCTTGGCACAGGGAAGAATCTATATACCTGACCGAACAGTACCCTAAAAAAGCTTTAGGCTGCTTAGCAGACCCAAACTCCGATTCTGCTCAGGTAGTGTTATCAAGGCTCCAGTTTCCCGTCTTCAAGGGCCACCTGGGCAAACATTGACCAGATTAGACCAGGATAGAATTGTGTGAAATGGGACCAGGAAAGCAGTGGGCAGGGATTGCTGGGAGCTACTAGGCAGTAGAGGGTAAAAGTTACATATCTCTGGGGGGGAAAAAAAAAAAGCTATAGGCTGCAAAGAGTACTGCAATCAAGTGAGGACCAACAGGTAAACACAGACTATCAGGACTAAAATGGATCTCATGTGGTATTGAAGAGGAATAAACATCAAAAGTCAGTGTGTATTTTGGTGTGTGATAAAGATCACACTTCATGGGGCGCCTGGGTGGCGCAGTCGGTTAAGCGTCCGACTTCAGCCAGGTCACGATCTCGCGGTCCGGGAGTTCGAGCCCCGCGTCAGGCTCTGGGCTGATGGCTCAGAGCCTGGAGCCTGTTTCCGATTCTGTGTCTCCCTCTCTCTCTGCCCCTCCCCCATTCATGCTCTGTCTCTCTCTGTCCCAAAAAATAAATAAACGTTGAAAAAAAAAATTAAAAAAAAAGATCACACTTCAAATCGGTGAAAATATGGAATATTTGATAAATGATGCTGAAAAAAACTGCAAACATGAAATTAGAGCCTACCTCCATTCAAAAAATAAATTCCTGACAAATTACATATGAATTAGAAAAAGCATTTTAAAATGTAGTACTTTAAGGAGAAAGAAAATAGGGGCGCCTGGGTGGCGCAGTCGGTTAAGCGTCCGACTTCAGCCAGGTCACGATCTCGCGGTCCGTGAGTTCGAGCCCCGCGTCAGGCTCTGGGCTGATGGCTCGGAGCCTGGAGCCTGTTTCCGATTCTGTGTCTCCCTCTCTCTCTGCCCCTCCCCCGTTCATGCTCTGTCTCTCTCTGTCCCAAAAATAAATAAACGTTGAAAAAAAAAAAATTAAAAAAAAAAAAAAAGAAGGAGAAAGAAAACATTAAAAAATTAAAAGGCAAACCACAGAATAGGAGAAAATATTTCTCTCACATATACTAAACGATATTAACCATAACATATAATGAATTCTCACAAGTCAATTAGGAAATTAAATGTCACCATAGGAAAAGAGCCAAGGATTCAAACAGGTACTTGTAGACAGAGAAATAAAAACAGTTGGTTAACATGAGATAATTCCTTTATTTTTATTGTTTTTATGTTCATTTATTTTTGAGAGGGAGAGAACATGTGCTAGTGGAGCGGAGGAGGGGCAGAGAGGTAGGGAGAGAAAGGGAGGTCCCAAGCAAGGGGGTCTGTAAGCACAGAGCTGGACGCAGGGCTCAAACTCTCAAACCATGAGACGATGATATGAGCCAAAACCAAGAGTCGGATGCCTTAACTAACTGAGCCACCATGGGATAATAATTGATCTTCCTAATAGCCAGATAAATGGTAACTAAAACATAATGCAATTTTTGTAAATCAGATTTACGAATTTTAAGATTGATAATAACTTCATTGTTTCATTCATTCAAATAAATGTTTATTAAGAGTCTACTATGTGTTGTTCATGGAAAAATGATGAGAAAAAGAGACCCAATCCCTGTATTTATGTGTTTGGTTCAAAAATGAGTCTATGCTACTCTTATAAGTGGTATATAGTGGGTCATATATATTTTTTTAGCCATTCTGCCAATCTCTGTCTTTTAATTGGTGCATTTAATCCATTTACATTTACTTTTTTAAAGTGTTTATTTATTTATTTATTTATTTATTTATTTACAGAGTGCTCAAGGGAGGGGCAGAGAGAGAGAGGGAGAGAGAGAGAGAATCCCAAGCAGGCTCCATATCATCAGTGCAGAGCCTGATGCAGGGTTTGAACTCACATACCATGAGATCATAACCTGAGCTGAAATCAAGAGTTGGACAGTCAATGGACTGAGCCACCCAGGTGCTCCATTAATCCATTTACATTTAAAGTGATTGTTGACAATGCAGGTCTTACTTTTGCCATTTTGCTATTTGCTCTCTACATTTCTGATATCTTTTTGTTCCTAAATTCCTCCAACACTGCCTTCTTTTGTTTTTTATTTATCCTAGTATAACATTTTGATTCTCTGTTCATTTTCTTTTCTGTAAATTTTTTAGTTATTGTCTCAATGATTACCGTGAGGTTTACAGGTAACACCTAAATTTATATCAATCTAGTTTCAATTGATACCAACTTAGCTTCAGTAGCAAACCTAATCTTGCTCCTATCCAGCTCTCTCTGATAGCTCTAGGAGAGAATCCTTCCTTGCCCCTTTCTAGCTTCTGAGGTCCTCAGCAATGCCTGACACTCCTTGACCTGTAGATTCATCACTTCAATCTCAGCCTCTGTCGTCACATGGCCATATTCTCCCCACGTGCCTCTCTCCTCCTCTTACAAAGCCACCAGCATATTAGATTGGAACAGGGGCCTACCCTACTCCACTGTGACCATATCTATACAACTAATTGTACCTGCAACGACTCTATTTCCCAAACAGGTCACATTCTGAGATACCACGGGTTAGGACTTCAACATATCTTTTTGGGAGACACAATTCAACCTATAACAACATATCTCCATCATTTTGAAGGACTCACCTCTACCTCACTGATTCATTGCAGTCCTGGAAGAGAAAGTCCTACATTTAGAAAGAAAAAACAAACAAATAAAAGAAAACAAACAAAAAAAATTAGAACGTTGTGTTAAAAGAAAGCAAAAGGTGAGCAGGAAATAAAGAACCCTACACTGGAAGCAAAGGAGAGGGGTGTAGGGCCGGGTATGACATGGTTTTACTGTGTGAACATTTATCTCTGTGCACTTTAATTTCCTCACCTACAAAATAAGGAGCCAGACTTAATTATTGCAAAGGCAGGTCCCTTTGGGTTCCCAGATTCTAAGATTCTTCCGCATATGCATTCAGTGTTAAAAGATCGTTTGCAAGTGATACAATGGGCTCCAATCTGTTTAAACTGATTCCTCAGACCGCTTATGCTCAAGGTCTCTCTGGGTTCATTTCCAATTACTTTCCTGTTGTCCGTGAGATAGTTTAGTTTATTTCAAAAACATCTGGAGGATTCACTAGTCTTAATTCCAAGTGTCAAATATAAAGGCCCCATTTAAAGCTCCATAATTAGAGCCAGATGTTTCTTCTAATGCAATTAAACGCTCTCATCTAATCTCGGTACCAGGAAGAGTGCGGGGTTTCCTCTCAGAAAGATGCACATTATTGGGGTCGAGGGGGAAGGAGGGGAGCGGGAAAATTGAGGGTCGTGCTGTATGGTCTCCCTCATCATCCCACCTGTGAATGTGGCTCCCATACATCCCTTCCCCCCCCCCCCCACTTACCTGTAGCAAGTGCTCCTCCAGGGCAAGCACTCTGTCTTATTCACCTCTGAGTCCCCACACACAGGCATTAGCCCCCAAACCAGGACCTGGCCCAGGACCAGTGTTCTGGGGAGTGAGGGAGGGAGCAAAGGAGGGAAATCAGTCATAAGATGAGTTTCATTACTGCTCTACTCCCACTCTACTCAGTCCTCTAGCCCCCTAAACTCAGATCTAGGAAACTTCTTTTGAAAAAACATGTGGTAGGGGTGCCTGGGTGGCTCCGTTGGTTGAGTGTCAGACTCTTGATTTTGGCTCAGGTCATGATCCCGCATCTGGCTCTACACTGGGTGTGGAGTCTGCTTGAGATTCTCTCTCTCTCTCTCTCTCTCTCTCTCTCTTTCTCTCTGTCTCCCTTTGCCCCTCTCCAGCTGGTGCAAGTGTGCTTTTTCTCTCTCAAATAAAATAAGATTAAATTAAATTAAATTAAATTAAATTAAATTAAAAAACATGTGGTAAATGTATATAACATAAAAAGTACCATTGAACCATTTTTTTAAATTATTTTTTTAATGTTTATTTTTGAGACAGAGAGAGACAGAGCATGAATGGGGGAGGGGCAGAGAGAGAGGGAGACACAGAATCGGAAGCAGGAAGCAGACTCCAGGCTCTGAGCTGTCAGCACAGAGCCCGATGCGGGGCTCGAACTCACGGACCGTGAGATCATGACCTGAGCCGAAGTCAGACGCTTAACCAACTGAGCCACCCAGGCGCCCCAACCATTGAACCATTTTTAAGCAGATAGTTCAGCGGCATTAAATATATTAACGTTGTCGTGCTACCATCAGCACCATCTATTTCCAGAACACTTTCATCTTCCCAAACTAAAACTCTGTGTCCATTAAACACTGACTCCCTGTTTCCCCCTCCCCTAGCCCCCGGCAGCCACCACTCTACTTTCTGTCTCTGTGAATGAATTTGACTCCTCGACATACCTCATATAAGTGGAATCGTATAGTATTTGTCTTTCTGTAACTGGCTTAGCATCCTGTCTCTGACCATAATGTCGTCGAGGTTAATCCATGTTGTAGCATGTGTCAGAATTAGGAACTGCCTCTTCCCCAGAGCCTCAGAACCCGTAGATTCCCTTCCAACTCTGAGATCTCCTATCTCTGTAGGAAGACATAGTTTTTCTGGTTAAATAAGAGCAAGGACTAGCCTAATCCAGCCTCCTGACCTTCCTCGTGCTTTCTTTCCAACTAGGCTTTCGGGCCTCTTTGGCCCTCATTCATTTATTCATTTACTAGACACCTACTTGAGCTCCTGCTCTGTCCCAGTCCTGCTCTTAGCTTCTAAGACAGACGTATTATGAAGTTCATGAGACGCAAGAATGAAGGATTCATATATAACTGAAATAATGAGAAACATCTCCAGAAGCAACTCCATGAATCTCGTAAGAGGAGTAAGTGGCGAAAGCACTTGTGGAAAAACCAGGACAGGAGAGGAGCATGCTAGAAAGGAGGCAGGGCCAGAGCAGACCCCTAGAGGCAAGACTCAGCCTCATGTGTGGGTGAAATTGCACGTGAACTGCCTAACTGGAGCACAGCGTGTTGGGGGATGTAGGGAAAGGGGGAATGTACCATGAAAGAATAGTCTGGGAAGCTCTAAAGGAAGGCAGAAGCCAGGTCTCAGAGACCTATGTATGCAACATAGGGAATTTGGCTTTCTTCTCGGGATAAGCAAAACCCACGAAGGTTTTAGGAAAGGTAACATGGTCAAATGCATGTTTTATCTAATCTGTCTGCTAGTAACGTGAGACTAGAGGTAAGACACCAGTTAGGAGAATGTTGCCTTAGACCAAGTGGAGTGACCCAGTCATGGTGAGATGGGGCAATAATGTGCTTGACCTAGCTCATACCAGCTCGTGAGAGCCAGTTGTCAAATTTTTAAGAATTTTGCAAGTTGGTTGTTAAACATAGTCACTGTTAAAAATTAAATTATGTAAACTTACAATTAAGTGAATTATAATTTAAAATGGTAATAAATACTCAACATTCACTACTTCCTAATTATTATATTACCTTTGCTGTTCCAGAAGTTTATGTCTATCCAATCTATGCAGTAGAATATGCTACTGCTCTGCTCTTCCCAATGACATCACACTAGTAATTTGAAACTGGCCATTGGGGGAATATTTTTACCAGAGGAATTAGTAGCTGCTTGAAATCAGGACTTTTTCCCCCCTGAGAGCCAGTTATTAAACATTTGGTGCCTGGCTGTCTTGGTTGGTGGAGGGTACGACTCTTGATCTCAAGATTGTGAGTTTGAGCCCCACTTTGGGTATAGAGATTATTTAAAAATAAAATCTTAAAAAAATTAAAAAATAAAAATAAACAAAAGACATTTACCAACACACCACTGGATGTGGTTACCACAGTGTAGAGAGATGCACTCAGAGAAAGGGGAAATAGTAGAATCTTCTGGTCGCTACCTGGGCAGACAGAGCCAATGTGCTAGTTAAAAAAAAAAAAAATCGCCTAGTTTCAGTAGGAAAACTACTAAGGCTAGTTTCAGTAGCCTTCCTCCAAGGGGGCACTGTGCTGATCTAAAATCCATCAGGGACCTTGCAGCACAGAGCAGGTATTCTTTTAATTCTCAAGGATTTTGCTGATTCTGTTCAGGCCGTTAGTGCAGAGCCAAGGATGTTATTTTGTTGGCCAGTAATTTACAACCAAGGGAAAGTAGAATGACAAAAATCCTGTTTTCCTCCCACCTTCCTGAGGTTTTGATTGAATAGGTCTGGACATCCTCAGAAAGTTTTAGCAGCCATAGCATGGGTATAATAAGATTATATTTTCATATTACAAATAATACCATCACTTTAGATTGGAAATGGATGAGAGAAGGAGGGTGGAAGCAGAGGCAGGGCAACCAGTCAAACAATTGTTACAGTCACGCTGGGGAGAGGTGACAAGAACTGAATTGGGGAAATGGCAATGGGGGACTCAAAAGATGTGGGAGAGGTAGAATTAACAATGCACAGATGCCTGGCTGGCTAGTTGGTAGAGCACACAACTCTTGATCTCATGGCCATCAGTTCAAGCCCCATGTTGGGTATAGAGATTACTTAAAGATAAACTTTTTTTTTTTAATGTTTATTTATTTTTGAGAGAGAGAGAGCATGAACAGAGAAGAGGCAGAGAGAGGTGGAGACAGAATCTGAAGCAGGCTTCAGGCTCTGAGCTGTCAGCACAGAGCCTGATGCGGGGCTCGAACCTATGAACCATGAGATCATGACCTGAGCTGAAGTCAGACACTTAACCAACTAAGCCACCCAGGCACCCCAAGATAAAATCTTAAAAAAAAAATACACACCAGTTGGTTGAATGTAGAGAAGGGGAAGAGTCATTGGGTAGTGGGTAGAACCATTTATTGAGACAGAAACCAGAGGAAGAGCAGATTTTTTTGAAGGGAACCACTTTTAGACTCATTGATACTGAGGTGCCTTTGGACATCCAAGTGGTAAAGTCCAGAAGGTGGTTGGACATAGAGGAAAGGTGCTCAAAAGAGAGTATGGCATGTATATGAGTTGTATACTTGGGAATCTTCAGTTGGACATGACATTTGAAATATTGGAAGGAGGGGTGGCTGGGTGACTTAGTTGGTTAAGTGTCCAACCCTTGATTTCAGCTCAGGCCGTCATCTCACGGTTCATGGGATCGAGCCCCATATTGGGCTCCATGCTATTAGCAAGGAGCCTGCTTAGGATTCTCTCTCTCCATTGTCTCTGCCCTCACCCACTCACATGTGTGCACACGCACTCTCTCCCTGTCTCTCTCCTTCTCTTTCTCTTAAAATAAATAAATAAACTAAAAAAAAAAAATGTTGGATGGAAATGAGCTTATTTAGGGATGATATATAGAGTGAGAAGAGATAAGGACACAATTCTGGAGGTTGGACCCCAAAGTTTAAGAGGCAGACCAAGGAGCCAGCAGCAAAGGATCAAGGGGGAAAGATCAGATACCAGGATAACATGGTAAGAGAAGTAGGAGAAAACTGGAAGGCAGTGGTGACTTTTAGAAGAGTTTGGGAGACAAGATTGACTATGGTGTCAGATAACACCAAGTAAAAACTAAAGAGTTCACCAGACACAGCAGTAAGAGGTGCCCAGAGTCCATCTTCAGAGCTGTCCGAGTGAAGAGGTGGGAACAGAAGCCCGAGTGCTTGAATTTGAGGTTACAGAGAAACATGCGGTAAGTCTTTGAGGGGCATACTAGAGATAGGGAGTAGCATGAATATTTGGGGGGGAGTGAATGCCTGACTGGCTCTGTCAGAAGAGCATGTGACTCTTGATCTCAAGGGCTTGAGTTCAAGGCCCATGTTAGGTAAACTTACTTTAAAAAAAAAAAGATTTGGGGAGCTCTTGTGATGTTTTTAAGTAGGAGATACCTGACAGCATGGCTGTTGGAAAGTGAAGAAGAGATTGGAAAGGCAAGAAAGACTGGAAATGACCAATAAAGTGACCTTTCAAGGTAGACGGAAGGGATTGGAACTGTCAGTTTCTTGAGTAATGAACACACGAATCACCCGGGGATCTTGTTAACATTCAGATTCTGATTCAGTAGGTCTGGGGTGGGACTTGAGATTTTCCATTTCTAACATGCTCCCCGCTGAAGCTGATGCTGCCCGTCTGTGAACCACACTTTGGGTAGCAAGGGGCTAGAGTTCTGAATTGTAATTGTGCATTCTTTTGTCTGTCTCCTTCCCTAGACTCTGAAGCAGAATCCTTCCAGATAATCCCTATTGTCTAGCACAGTACCCGTCACATAAACGTTTGTTGAATATATTGAATATACGAAGATTAAAAAGTAGGGAGGAATCCTAAAAGTCCAATAACACCAGAACGGACAAGTAAACTATAGTACGAGTATGCTTTGGAATGTTCTTAAGTAATTAAAGCGATCATTGTAAAATCCATCTCATAATATAGGGAAATTGCTACAATAAAATTTTAGAAAGCAGGTGAGTTTTTACTTATATTTTGATGGCCACTCTATGGAAGTATGCATTTGGACAAGAACTAGAACGGAACAGAAAGAACATGTTTGATACGTTGGAGCAAAAGGATCATGAATGAATTTTTACATTTAGATTTCTGTCAATGTTGTCAGAATTCAGGCAAAAAAAAAAAAAACCCTCTGTTCACATGTGAAAGAAAATCAGACATGGATATTCTGTGGAAAATCAAAACAGAGAGGAATAATCTATACACATGGTAGCTTCGATTTTGGATTGTATGTATTTTTTTTTAATATATATATTAACTTCTCGTTGCACATTCTTTTATTCTGACTTGACAGGTTCTCCCTTCCTTTGTCCCATCTTTCCTTCCTTTCTTTCCTTTCTTCATTGCTTCCCCTCTCCCCTCCCTCTTTTTAAGACATTGCTCCCTTAAGGAATTCCCATTCCCAGTGATCTCTCGTCAAAGGAGCACATGAATAGCTGACATTATGTAATGCTTTGACACTTGGCATTCCCAAGGCGTTACCCCACCCCTGATGCAGAATAAGTTGTCAGAGCATGAAATTGGTATTTTTACATATTCTTAATGTACAGATGTCAGTCTGAAAACCATTCACTAGTATTATGATTACATTCTTTGTCTCATTTTCTTTCTATGCCAAGATCTGTTCCTGTGATTTCATTTCTTTTGGGAGTTTCAAAGAGGGAAGACAAAACTTTAATAATCCAGCTTACTGACTCTGCCAAAAGGTAAAAGTAAACTTTTAAGTGTCTCACCATCTCTGGCAACGATACTTCTGGCACAGGAGCAAATATGTAACGAGAAGGACCAGATGTAAGCTGGATATACAATCAGTGGCCCACTTGATGGTGCCAGATTCCTCAGTGTGTTCCAGATCAAATCTGCTTACAGTGTACAAGTTTGTTTTTCTGTGTTCATCACACAAATGAGTGGCCTGGGCTTATGGGAGAAATAGCATGTCTAAAAATAATAACCTTGCAGGGGCGCCTGGGTGGCTCAGTCAGCTGAGCGTCCGACTTCCACTCAGGTCATGATCTCACAGTTTGTGAGTTCAAGCCCCTCATCGGGCTCTCTACTGTCAGCACAGAGCCTGCTTCGGATCCTCTGTCCCCCTCTCTCTGCCCCTCCCTCACTCGTGCTCCCTCTCCCTCAAAAATAAATAAACCTTAAAAGTATAAGAATAATAACCTTGTAGAAAATACACAAGATAAGAACCAGATGGGTTTTAGAGACAGTCTCATCCATCTTCCCATATATACCCCTAGAAGATCCCTGACAGGTGAGAAACCAGTCTCTGTTTGAACACCTTCGGTACCTCACAAAGCAACCCATTTCACATGTGGCAAATACTGTTCAGCATCCTTTCTTCTTTCTACGAACAGCCCCAGCTTCCTTTGGGGAAACTGCTACTTCTTCATTCCATGTGGTTCTGACAGGACAGAGGTGATGTGCTGCTCCCTGGCCTGTATTCCCTCGCATCCATTCCTCGCTTTTTTCTCGTCCCTCTCTGTACTGCAGGGGGGGCCCACAGGCCCTCAGTCCCAGGCTCTCGGCTGGGGTTTGGGTGAGTCTGACCAATGGGAGGCACTGGTAGGAAACTGGAGAGGGAGGAAAGGGAGAAGCCAAAGTATTTCTCCCCCCTCCACAGAGTGGGAGATGGTCAGGTTCCTGCACTGCAGTAACATTTCTTTCACGGCTCAGATCCAGCTCTGGTTCACAGACCCACCATGGTCCCAACTTCCGCTGGGTGACCCCAGCAATACCATCTTTTCTCTTTATCCCTCCAATTTAGGATTAACAACAGCTCCTAGCTATTGGTGATATTGGAGCTGTTTCATCATTCTCAGGAAGGCTTCTGAAGCTCTCCCATCGCTTGCGTATAACCAATAAACTCCCTTTGTTCAGAGCAGGTTCTGTTTCCTGTTTGGATCCTAACTGATATGGTTCCATGTGTGATCAGACCTGACAGTCATAGTTCCTATTTTCAGCAGATTGGCTGAGGGAAGACATAGCACGCAAGCTAGATCTGTTAGAGTCCTTTCCTAGGGCTGTATGTGCGCTTTTCAATGGGGGTCGCTAAGCTTGGACTGGGTAAGATTGGAATCTGCAGCTATGTCTATGATGCCCATCTGCACAGCGGGAGAATGAAGTTAGCTAGAGAAAGAACTGGCATAGGGAGGGGAGACACCCAATGGCACCATCTTCAAGTTCCTAAAATCCCTGAAGCTCTACCCTGAACTATCCATTCACATGAACCAAAGTGGTCTCTTTTTCTCATAAATTTCCTTGACTTGGGCTTCTGTCACTTGCAACCCCAAAATAAGCCTGACTAACAGAGATTTAGTTGGTAGAAAAATATTCCCTTGAGAACCCCAAATCTGCTTCTCCATATCCTCCCCATTATCAGCCTGGTTCTCAGGATGGAGAAGACAGCATTCTTGGCTCCTACCCACCCTATGTAGCTTTTTCCAACTATAGTATGGATCAAGGACACCCCACTATCTCCCCTCCCTGTCCCTGAAGTTCTCCTTCTCCCCTTCCCCATTGCCTGATGTCTCTACTGGCTTCCAGTGCTTCCCTCAGGCAGTCTTCAGACATGCTACTGACTCATCCTTGACTCCTCTCTCCAAGATATGATATGGGCAGCCCCTAGTGCCAGGGGCTGGTCAGAAGCTCTCCTGACCCTCCCTATCAAATAAGGGCATTTGATGACTCTCTTTTCATGGTACTTTGGGGACTGAAGGCAGCCTTTGTGTTCCCCTCACCTTCCTTTTCCTCTCAGGACCTTAGAACCCTATGGCCTTCAAGCATACCTTGCATTTTGAGGTCTCTGCTCTCGAGTAGCCTGGCAATAATCTCCACTGAATGTGTTCAGAATGGTCACCAGGGTGCTGTGTCTTCAAGTGATGGGTTTTACACCACCACTGGAGACCCAGAGCAAAAGATCTACAGATAACCTAGGGATGATCCAATGTTCACTGTTCCTTGAAGGCAGCAGCCCAAGTGACCACAAATCCACTAAAACATGGGCATCTTCCCAGTTAGGGAGAACAGCCACCTGGCATGACCATTTACTGGGCACTCTGCCAGACCTGTATTTACTTTTTACTTTTTAATCATTATAACACACTGTGCAAAGGGGGCGTGGCTGCCCCTATGTTTCAGAGGAGGAAACTGAGACCTAGAGAAGTTAAGCAACTTGCTCCAGCTCACACAGGTAAAGGGTGAGGCTTAAACAGGACTTGAGGAGCCATCCCCCACCCCTCTCCCTTTTCCACCACTGCATATGGCTTTAGAAACCAAAGAAGAGAGAGAGAGACTACCTTTCCCTGCTGCAAAGCCCTGATGTGCCCCGCTGGCTGTAGACATGCCAGAAACTCGGTGTAGGGTGACTAAGGTATTCAAGTGGGAATGGATATCTGTGAAAAGAAGGTCTAGAAAGATGGATGAGTGAAGAGATTCCAATTTTAAAAGTGTGAAGCAAGTGGCCAAAACATGATTTGGGCTTTGATTTTCAGAGCACACCTACCTCAGGGCATGTTGAGAAATCTTCTCAAGCAGTGAGGAACACCTAGAGAGCGAAAGGGCTTACTCAAAACCACACAACAAATTAGATGCTGAGCCTAGAGTGGATCCAGGGCTTTTGACTGGATCTCCTTTTTGAAAGGAGAAGAGCTGAATCCTGGGCAGCACCAGTCACTTCGGCCAACATCAGCTTCAGATGCTGATGGGACACTTCTAGTTCCCTCCCCATCCCACTCCACCCTTACACACATGGCGGCCAGCCAGACTCCCTCAAGAATCTTGTTGCCCAAGGGCACCTGGCTGGCTCCATCGGTAGAGCATAGGATTCTTGATCTCAGGATGGTGAGTTCAAGTCCCACACTGGGTGTAAAGTGTACTTAATAAAAAAATTAAAAAAAAAAAAAAAAAAGAATCTTGTTGCCCAGCATGCAGATCCTAGACTCTAAGAACCCTAGAAGCTTCTAGCTCAGATCCTTCAATCTACTGCAGGAGTGAGGCCAGAGAGAGGATGAGCATTTCACAGTCACTTAGTGAATAGTCCAGGCATTCAATCACCAAACATTTATCAAGAACTTATATTCTGCTGGGCTCTGTGCTGAGAGCTCGGAATGCTGTGCAAAACCAGCCTGCCCCTCTGGAGTTCTCAGTCTAGAGGAGGGGGAGAGGGAACAAACAATTAAGTAAGTTAATTAGTCAATTATAAATTATGTTGTATGCTATGAATGAAACCATGAGCTACAATTGAAAATAACTGGGGCGGGTGGGAGATCTTTTCTAAATAAGGTCGCTAAGGGAGGTCTCTCCAGGACATGACCGGTAAGCAAAGACTTGAAAGATGAGAAGGGGCTGGGTGTGCAAAAAGTCAGAGAACATTCCAGGCAGAAGGGGTAGTATGAAGCAAGATTCTGAGGTAATAATAATATATAAACATTTACGTAACACTTACTAAATTCCCGGTACTAGTCTAAGCACACTACATATATTACTTCATTTATGCTTCGTGACAACTCTATGAGGTAGGCAATATCATCACCTCCATTTTACAGATGAGGAGCTGAAGCACACAGATGCTAAGCAATTCACTCGAGACTGAGCAGCTAGAGAGGGGTAGAGCTGGGATTCAAACTCAGTAATAAGGCTTCAGAGCCTACATGTTCAACCATTTCACTGACAAATTTGGGGCTGAAGCCCAAGTCCCCTGACTTCTATTTCAAATCTTATTCTATGGGTATATCCATATACGTAGGTGTTTATACACACGCACACACACACACACACACACACTCCCTGAATTTCCCTTTCAGGAATCTGAATATAAATAAGGGACATCCAAAGGCCCCTTCTTCAACTAAGAGTTGTTAGAATTGTAATTCTCTATGGCACTCCTGTGTTAGGCAGTGGGAATGCAAAAACAAGTAGTTCCCACTGTAGAGGAGCTCACAGTCTCATGGGGTTGGAGAGGGCATGGTTCAGAGCAGTCTTCCCGAAGGAGGTGACACCGAGCAGTTTTTCTGGAAGCAATGGAGAGGGAAGGGCAAGTTGGACGAAGGGAACGGAAAGGGCAAAGCCACACTGATGTAATGGAGCTTGGCTCAGCTGAGTAAATGCAAAGCCTCTGGTATGGTGTGTCACAGACAGGTCCAGAGGGAGATGTACAAGTGAGAGCTGAGCAGGGCCCAGACCACAAAGGGCCTTGAATATCATGCTGAGGAGTTTACACTTTCCCTTAAAGAATCAGAGAGCTATAGAAGGGTTTCAAGCAGCATTTTGCTTTTCATCATTTTAAGCCCACTGCACCAGCTGTTATTTTCACACCACCAAAGGAATACATATTTTTAAAAATTTATTTATTTAAGTAATCTCTATACCCAATGTGCGGCTCAAACTCATGACCCTGAGATCTAGAGACCCGCACTCGCTGACTGAGCCAGCCAGGCGCCCCAAGGGAATAAGTATTCTGACTTCTCTGTTTTCCCATCCTCTGCTTCCTGTCTGGTGCCTCTCACTGGCTGAACCCAAAAGGAAGTCGAAGGGCAAGAAGTCTTAGTTGATGAAGTCTACAGAGGTCAGCTTGCCAGGGTACCAAAAAGGGGGGGGAGGGGAGAAGGGTAAAGAGTGGGTTTGGAAGAGCATCTGTTTCTCTTGAAAACATTCAGCACCTTTCTGAAAGGTTAAGAATGACAGAGAAGATAGAGAAATTCTAGACCTGAAGGCTTCATGGGTGGGGAGCATCTGAACTGGGCCTTGAATATCTTTGACTTGTACAGATAGGAAAGGGGTCTTCCAGGAAAAGGAAAGTGCACGAGTAAAAGCTCCGGGAATATTCAAGGAGCCATAAACTGGACAAGGCAGAGCAGAAGGCCACAAAGAAGAGGAGGGAAGCGGTATTTGTGTACTGGAGGGTGGCATCCAGCAGAAAGGTGGACCATGAACAAAGGCAGATTGAACTGGATTAGGAAAGCCCAGACTCTGCAGCCTGACTGCCTGCTTTGAAACTGACTAAACTATCTACAATCTGTGTGATGGTGAGATGGTTACTTAACTCTCTGCTTCAGCTTCCTCCTTTGTAAAATGAGGATGATGCTAGTGTGCACATAGCAGTACCTGCCTTGTAGGATTGTTGTGAAGATTAAATGAATTAAAATATAGGAAGTGCTTAAAACAGAGCCTGGCACCTAATGAGTGTTGCATAAGAGTTAGCTGCTGCTGGTGGTGGTAGTGGTGTTATTGTGAGGACTATTTGCCTTTAGCCCTTGGGTTTGGGTATAGCTCCTGGAATGGGACCCAGGATCTCACGATGTTCCTAATGCAACCTGAGCACACAGATTCCTCATCCCCAGCATGACCTGGCTTGTTTGTACACCTATGAAACCTGAATACGAAGAATGTATAGAGAGGGAAGGACAAGCTGAATGAAGAATGTATGAATGAGTGCAGAGCAAAGCCATCAAGAGAAACGCATTACTTTGTCTTTGTTTCAAGGCTACGGTAAAGTGATCAAAGAAAAAATGGAAAGGACGCAGGGCTGGGGAGCAGGAGACCCCGGTTCCTACCTGAGCTCTGCCACTAATTCAGTAGGTGACCTTGGGCACGTCCCTTCCACTGTCTGGACTTTATTTTGACCCTCTGTAAAATGACGGGGGAGGATTATGATGATGTCTTAGGGGCTCTCTTCCAGCTCTATCATTCTGTAATTCTAAATCCCTTTATAACAAACTCTAGGAGAGGAGCTTTGCTCTTGCAAATGGAGTGTAAAGTTAATCCTGCCTGTGCTGAGGCTAACTAATGTGCATGTGTGGTTTATCCTACTTCATTAAACCCTGACTCCCCACAGAGCAATGCATAACGCAGCCCAGGCAGGTAATACCAAAGTGGTGCTGAACTGGGTCTCCTAATGGAAAATGATTTCCCCCCACTCTCTCAGGTTTATCGACACAAAGCCTATAACCCCCATTTTCCACACTGTTACTTTGCCACACGTGTAGATTCAGACCCTGTCATAGGTATAGCAAGTCGGGTCCTGATACTGATTTATGTGCACCACAGCCCACACCACCAGCAGATGTGAGCAATGCCATGATTTTACATGGGAGGAAATGGAAGCTCAGACAGATCAGTGGACTTGCTGGGGGAGGCACATGGGGTGGTGCATGATGGAGGAATTGAGGGTAGACCTGCCGTTGACCAAGTTTTGGAATGTTTGCTAAGGGGTGGGAAAAAAAAGGAAAGGTAACTGGAAGCTCTGAGGCTAAACTTTTGTGAAAATTTGTAAAAATCATTGTAGGGGCGCCTAGGTGGCTCAGTCGGTTGAGCGTCTGACCTCGGCTCAGGTCACGATCTTGCAGTTTGTGAGTTTGAGTCCCACGTTGGGCTCTGTGTTGACAGCTCAGAGCCTGGAGCCTGCTTCAGATTCTGTGTCTCCCTCTCTCTCTGCCCCTTCCCCACTCGTGCTCTGTCTCTCTCTGTCTCTCAAAAACGAATAAACATTTTAAAAATTTTTAAAAAAATCATTGTAAATTCCCAAGTCACTTTTCCCCAAGACGAAAAGACCCTTTTTCTACAACAATCTAGATTGTCTCTTGAGGATAAAATTGAATAGTAACTGTCTTGGGCTCCTTCAATTTTTCTTCTTGTATTGTGAAATACAGTCCAGATCCTGAAAAAAATGTATAAAGTACAGAAGACCATTTAATGAATAATTAAAAGTGAGCTCTGGCAACTCCCACCCCAGTCAGAAAACAAAGTACGATGGTGAGCGAAAGAGGCAAGACACAGAGAATATATCCAGTATGATCCCATTCATATGAAGTTAGAATACTGACAAACTCAATGTGTAGGCAGAAGTAATCACTCCCACACAGACCTGGGATGCCTTCTTCCTCTTCCACCTCACTGAGCACAGAACTCACTAAAGACTAAGAGGCACAGAGACACTGAATGTTAGAGCTGGGAGCCACCTCGTGTGACTTCAAATCACTCATTCATTCATTCATTCATTCCTCAGATGCTTTGGGGCCTCTGGGCTGGGAATGGTGGAGTATATAGCATAGAGGTATCTTGCACAACTATGGGCCCAAAGGATCAACGAAAGCTGGAATGAATTGAGTCTGAAATGGGGGGAAGTAATAAGGGTCTTGGAAGTGCCTGGCTGTCAGCCAGGACATAGCCTTGCCCTCCTCTGAAAAAGAGCCAGCTGGGGCAAAACCCATCACGAGGGAGGGACCGAGAGAGACTACCCTGGCCTCAAAAAGAATGAGTAGGCTACTGTGGATGACTGCAGTCAAGCCTTCATACCAATCTCTGTTCTCAAAAGTCAAGTGGATGGCGTTTTATGCACAAATGGATGAATGCCGAAGCAGTCAGAAATCAGGCTCCAGAATGTCAGAGAAGAAGGATCCGATGCCCTTGTTCTGTGAATGAAGCGAATGAGGTGCAGAGTAAAGTGACTTTTCCACAGGTCATGTGGGGAGCTTGAGGGGAACCAGGACTAAAATTCAGGTTTCTGACTCCCTGAGCAGTTCTCTTCCTCAGCCCAGACCAGAAGAATAGTATTTTTCAAGATGAATTTTTAGTATCATAGGTTTTTATGGTCATGAAATCATGGAGAACATAAGAGCTGGGAAAGATCTTAATGATAATCTCTCTAGTCCAGTGCGTCCAAACCAAGTTGGTCATCAAATCAGCTGGGAAACTTATTTTTTTTTATTTTTATCAAAAAAAATTTTTTTAATGAGCTGGGGAACTTATTTTTATTTTTATTTTTTAATTTTTTTTTAATTTTTTTAATGTTTGTTTATTTTTGAGACAGAGAGAGACACAGCATGAACAGGGGAGGGGCAGAGAGAGAGGGAGACACAGAATCCGAAACAGGCTCCAGGCTCTGAGCGGTCAGCACAGAGCCCGACGTGGGGCTCGAACTCACGGATTGTGAGATCATGACCTGAGCTGAAGTCGGACGTTTAACCCACCGAGGAACCCAGGCGCCCCGCGAACTTATTTTTAAAAATACAAATTCTGGGGGGCTTCTGGGTGGTTCAGTTAGTTAAATGTCTGACTTCAGCTCAGGTTTGTGAGTTTGAGCCTTACATCAGGCTCTCTGCTGTCAGCACAAAACCCACTTCAGATCCTCTGTCCCCCCGTCTTTGCCCCTCCTTCCCCCTAACATACATAAATATTTTAAAAATATTTTTTATAGTTTATTTATTTTGAGAGGGAGAGCAAGCATGAGTGGGGGAGGGATAGGAAGAGAGGGAGAGAGAGAGAGAGAGAGAGAGAGAGAGAGAGAATCCCAAGCAGGCTCCATGCTGTCAGCACGGAGCCCAATGTGGGGCTCGAACCCATGAACCTTGAGATCGTGGCCTGAGCCAAAGTCAGACACTTAACTGACTGAGCCACCCAGGCGCCCCAACATAAATAAATATTTTAAAAAATATAGATTCTGGGACCCCAGGCCCCAGGGATTGGAATTTAGTGAGGCTGGGATTTTAGGAGGACAGCGTGGCCATCTGTAATTTTTTAAAGCCCCTTGTTGATTCTGATGATTAGCAAGTGGGACATTCACAAGGTTCAACAACTGTCTCCCATGATGGAGGGAGGTGAGGCCCAGATTAGAGAAGGCAGAGTATCTGTACGAGGTGACATCTCATTTCACCACACACTCCTCAGTTATCCAGGAGACGACTGAGTCAGACTGCATCTCTAGGAGCCTTGATTTGTTAATAGTGTTACCCCCAACACTGTTTTTGTGGTTAACACATTGTGTTTTTTTGAAGCAGCTTAAAAGATTCCTCGCCACGCGGCAAGGCACTCAGCTTTGTGCAATGTTTACAATGACTTTGTTGTTCATTAAACAAATTTACTCAGACTAACCCAACGATGAAAAAAAAAATCGTCTTGTTTACAGTGAGATCCTGACAAAAATACGTGTAGCAAAGACAGACAAACACACATAAACCTGGATTGCCGAGTGGGACATGATTTGCTGCTGCATCCAATTTTTCTCATTAGAACTTGTTTTATTTGAACATGACTCAGTACCCCGTGTAAATGCAAGGCTGTTAATCTTATTACTATATGGAAAACAAATTAATTAGTATGCATACTATTGGAGATGAGTTGTAAGGTCGGTGTTGGAAAGATTAGGAAAATACACTCATTACTCCAAATGATATCTGATATACACGTCTGACTTCCACTTTAAGATCGGTTCCATTATATGGGCAACAAATATAGCTAATAAAAATCAAGCCTTTGTGCTCAGCATCTAAATGTTGGGGTTGGCCAGAACATGCATACTGGCCTTCTTTGTTTTAAAACAAAGGTCAGTGTGATGAATAACTGCTTGTCACTCTCCCTCTCCCTCTGCCAAGACTCACCTGCAGCCGGTACCCTTCTCAGGTCCAGGCTCCTGCTCCAAACGAAGCCCTACTAAGTGACCTCCTCCTTCTTCTACATGGCCACCCAACTGCATACACTCTTCCGTGAGCAGTTCCTACCTTTTTGCAGTGATCATAATGAGCCTCATTTTCCCAGGGGACTGTGTGCCCCTCAAGGGTGAAGACTATATTCCAACGGGACATTCAAATGCATACTGATCAAAATATCATACTACAAAGGGAAAAATGCAAAGAATGAGGAACCTCTCTATGTACCAATGGGGAATAATCACCAAGGTATATTAAGCGTACCCATATGGACTACACATATGAACATACACTGGCAGGTTCAAAGAGAGGGAACGGGGGTGGGTGGGGGTGAGGGGGAGGGGGATAGCTGAGGGACAGAGATAGGAAGAGACTTTTCCTCAGGTTCTTTTTGTACCTTTTGAATTTGAGCCACATGTATATATTAGTGAGTCAAAACAAACAAACAAACAAATAAGTCAATAAAATATTAAATTTAAAAATAAAATCTAGTAAAAAAGGAAATATTTGCTCAAAAGAAACCCCAAAACACCAGAACAAAAATAAAACAAATAAATATAAACAAATGTCATTTGGGGTATTAAAGATTTTGGGAAGTCCTTTAATAAGTAAACCTGTTTAATTTTAACTCTGTGTTACCAGACTCATGTCACCAGAGAGCTCCAAAAGAAACATAAGGTATCCAGTATTTCCCAAGTGATTTTGACCCTACAATCCTTTTCAAAATATCCAATTTTACTGTCTCACAAAACACAAGTGACCCCACTAATGTGCTCTAGGAAAACTTTTTTTTTTTTTTTTCGGAGAGAGAGAGAGACAGAGAGAGAGAGAGGGAGGAAGGGAGGGAGGGAGGGAGGGAGAGGCAGAGGGAGAGAGAGAATCTGAAGCAGTTTCCAGGCCCAGGCCCAACCCAGAGCCCCACACATGGTTTGATCTCACGACCATGAGATCATGACCTGAACGCAAATCAAGAGTCAGATGCTTAATGGACCGAGCAACCCAGGCACCCCTAGGCCACATTTTAAATCAGAGGGTAGCAGAGAGAGTGGATACTGAGTCTGCTGCCAACTCCCTGAATGGACCTGGACAAGTCCTTTCTCTTCTCTGGGCCTCAGTTTCCCCATCTCTAAAATGAATCAGCTGTATGAGATTCTTTCTAACATCCCTCCCAGCTCAGGAGTTCAAAGATTCTCTGGCAAGAATACATCAAAGAGAGCCCATCAAAGAGAGCCCCAGTAGCAACTGGAGGCAAGGAGGTTTATGAAGTTACAAACTTACCTGATATGAATGTACTGTCCTAGCTTCTCCCCAAACCCCAGGGATAACAAAAGCAAAACAAAGCAAAGCAAAATGAAACGAAACAAAACAAAACAAACCTGAGAATCTTCCAGGAGGTTATAAGAAACCAATGAAATCATCTTTGGTTCACTACAGCTACTCATAGTGCCAAAGGCAAGACCATTTTTCTCTGTGCATCCTTGGGCAAAACCATGAGTTGAGACTCTGTCTCCTCAGCTATAAAGTGGGTATAATAATTGCTTTGCTGCTTTCCCCAAAGTTTCGGTAAAGGCATTTAATTTATGACAGCAACAAAGAAGAGAATAGACAGCCAATGACAGTTCTGTCAAACCATTTATTTTAATGAGTGACAATGTTGCTTATCAAGTTATCTTTTATTTTTCAGAAGATTTCCCTTGGGTAGTACGAAAGTATCATACTCATACTCATCCATTACTGGAGGCAAAATAAATTTATAAAAGCCTTTTGCAAAGTGATTTGTCCATATATATCAAGAACCGGGCAAGTTCTTGAACCAGCAAATCTAGATCTGGGGATTTTAGGAAATAATAAAAAAAAAAAAAAAAAAAGGAGACAGAAGTATGAAGACGTGAAGTTTGGGATTATCTGTGATAGTGAAAAATTGAGTCTTTTTGAAAGTATGCTAGGAATGATATATCTACTTAAAAAGGGTATTAAGCAGCCATTAAAATCATTATTAAAACATTAAAAAAACCAGAAGCCCATTTATTTTTATTTTTTTATTAAAAAATTAAAAAAAAATTTTTTTTTAACGTTTATTTATTTTTGAGACAGAGAGAGACAGAGCATGAACGGGGGGAGGGTCAGAGAGAGAGGGAGACACAGAATCCGAAACAGGCTCCAGGCTCTGAGCTGTCAGCACAGAGCCCGACGCGGGGCTCGAACTCACGGACCATGAGATCATGACCTGAGCTGAAGTCGGATGCTTAACTGACTGAGCCACCCAGGTGCCCCTAAAACAATTTTTTTTAATGTTTATTTATTTATTTATTTATTTATTTTAATGTTTTTTTTCAACGTTTATTTATTTTTGGGACAGAGCGAGACAGAGCATGAACAGAGGAGGGGCAGAGAGAGAGGGAGACACAGAATCGGAAACAGGCTCCAGGCTCTGAGCCATCAGCCCATAGCCTGACGCGGGGCTCGAACTCCCGGACCGCGAGATCGTGACCTGGCTGAAGTCGGACGCTTAACCGACTGCGCCACCCAGGCGCCCCTAATGTTAATTTATTTTTGAGAGAGACAGAGACAGAGTGTGAGCAGAGGAGGGGCAGAGAGAGAGGGAGACACAGAATCCGAAGCAGGCTCCAGGCTCTGAGTAGTCAGCACAGAGCCCGATGCGGAGCTTGAATCCACAAGCTGTGATATCATGACCTGTGCCATAGTTAGACCCTTAACTGAGTGAGCCATCAAGGCACCCCCATTTCTTTTTAAATAATTATGAAGACCAGGGGCGCCTGGTGGCTCATCAGTTAAGCATCTGACTCTTAGGTTTCAGCACAGGTCATGACCTCAGGGTTCATGAGTTCAAGTCCCACATCGGGCTCTGTGCTGACCTCACGGAGCCTGCTTTGGATCCTACCTCTCCGTCTGTCTCTGCCCCTCCCCTGCATGTTCATTTCTCTCTCTCTCTCTCTCTCTCTCTCAATAAATAAATAAACTTAAAAAAAATTTTGAAGACCATGTGGCATTATAATCATAAATTGTTAAGTGAGAAAGCTGAATACAAGCTGTAACCACACTAACAAAATCCTTATGTAAATTTTGCCAGCATGTAAATAAGGGCATAAAAGGAAAGCTGAACAGTTCATTTGTTAGGATGGTAGGATTATGGATAATTTTCTCCCCTTTTAATTTCCTTTATTGTTATAACAGTGTAAACCACAAAAAAAAATCTGGAAAAAAATACAATGAAAGCAACAGATAGGTACATTTTGTCATATCCTTTGTAAATCCTTTCAGTGAAGAAAGGGATTAAATGTGGTTTACCATAGAAAATGATAAAATAAGAAGCACATATTGCATTTCTTCCAGACCCTCCTACCCTTCTGGGAATAAATTAAAATATAAACACCAGAGTTGATTTTTTAAAATCCAGGATTATCTCATCATTCTATTTAAAACATATAAAGAAAGAAAATGCACTCCTTTTTCTTTTGGATGAAAAATTTCCTCAGCCAGTTTCCATATGTCTGTTCTCTGTTGGTGGAGCTTGGGTCCTGACTCCTACCTTGTGCATTTCCCAACTTGTAGGACCTCCCTCTGGATGTATAGACAGTGGTGGAGAAGGTCCAGTGAGACTGAAGGAAACCCAACTGCTCCTGCTTTGAGAAATGAGCACGCTAATTCCTGCCCAGGCTGCAACCTGAGTCTGTGGTCAGGCTCCCCTGAGATAATGTGTGTAGGGTGACCCAGAATCACTTTGGAAATCCTCCGGAACTGCATACAGTTGGATCTTTTTCCTTTGGGAGTCAGTGCAGCATCATGAAGGACACACAGGGGTAGAATCTGGGTGAGGGTAAAGGTAGGTGCTGGAGGAGTCGTGGGTTTTAGGGAAGTAGTATAATTTGACTGTGAAGTTAGAACTGACTTTCAAATTCCATCTCTGCCATTTCCTAACCGGATGGTCCTGGGCAAGTCTCTGTGGCTTTACTTAACTCATGGTGATAATGTTGTAAAGCATGGTGAGCAGTAAGTAGTAAGCACTCAGGAAATGTCAGGAACTCTCATCAGTCCTGCCCCTCCCAGTAACTCACTGTGGAAACTTTGGCAAGTCTGTTTCCTTCTCGGGGCCTTAGTGTGCCCATCTGTCAAATGGGGCAAGAGGTTGGATTCAATGGCTTCTCAGGGCTGTCTTTCTTAGCATAGACAGGCCAAGTCTGTGGTGTCACAGTGGTGGTTGTACCAATGTCCTTTTAAAGATAAAGTTACACAGGAATCTGTAGCCCGTGGGGATGCAGCCATGGAATTGAGTTTACAGAAATGTTCTGTAGACTGGCCTCTCAGCCCCATAATCCTGCTCCTGCTTTACTCCTTTTTGCTTTTTTTTTTTTTTTTTAAGAATCTTTTTTTGGGGGGGCTCCTGGGTGGCTCAGTCGGTTAAGCGTCCGACTTCAGCTCAGGTCATGATCTTGCGGTGCGTGAGTTCAAGCACCGCGTCGGGCTCTGTGCTGCCAGCTCAGAGCCTGGAGCCTGTTTCAGATTCTGTGTCTCCCTCTCTCTCTCTCTGCCCCTCCCCCGTTCATGTTCTGTCTCTCTCGGTCTCAAAAATAAATAAACGTTAAAAAAATTTAAAAAAAAAAAGAATTTTTTTTTTTGGTTTGTTTTTAGAGATAGAGTGAGAGTGCATGTGTGCATTCGTGAGCATGCTCGTGGGAGGGGAGGGGCAGAGGGAGACAGAGACACAGAGAGACAGAGACAGAGACAGAGAGAATCTTAAGTAGGCTCCACACTCAGCTTGGAGCCAGACTCAGGGCTCCATCCCATGTCTCTGGGATCATGACCTGAGTCAAAATCAAGAGTCAGATCCTCAACTGAATGAACAACCCATGTGCCCCTAGAGTTATTTTTAAGTCATCTCTGCACCCAACGTGGGGCTTGAACTCATAACCACAAGATCAAAAGTTGCATGCTCCACAGACTGAGCCAGCCAGGCGCCCCCTGCTTTACTCCTGAATGTGTTTTCCCTAGTTGACATTATAAGACCACCCTTTTAGGTGGGATTATTCATCCAATGACATAGGGAGGATGTTGAAACCCCCCTTGCACTGTCTAAGCTGATATTTTCACAGGAACCTTCACTGTGTTACCTTGTTTGTTCTTTCATGAGGGCAGTGACCCCCAGAGGGCAGAACTAGGACCAATGGACAGAAATTACATGAAAGCTGACGGGTGCTCAATGAAGGAAAGGAATTCTTGGCAGCCATTCCACAATGAAAAGAGCTAGTGAGCTCACTGTCCCTAGAGGTATTCAAGCGCAGGCTGAGTGTTTATTGGGATGCTATAGACAGGCCAGGCTAGATACAATTCATATAATTAAATGAGGTCCTCTACTCCAAGTGCCCATGCTATTAATGAACTATTTACTGATTTAATTAGTAATACATTAATTGATGAACTACTAGCTGTACCATCTAAGAGAATCTGGCCTATTCTAGCTGCTCTCTGAAGAGAATGCTCACTGGAAGACTCCTGGGATTGGGGGTTTGTGGAGAATCTGACAGAACACATGACTTATGACTCATCTTTCTGCGCCTTCTTTCCCACAGAGTGAAATTCTATAATGTACAGGGTGTGTGTGTGTGTGTGTGTGTGTGTGTGTGTGTATACAGTAGACTTCACCTCATTAATGCACTATTGACTGCAATTATGCCTTTTCATTTTCCCTGTAGGATCTGAGGTTTTCTTCCCCGTTCAGCTCTGCCCAGCTGTGTGTTTTTCCCCAGCAATTCTAGATCCGACATTGTCTTTTCAGAAATTTAGCAGTGGTATCATGACAGCTGTTAACCAATGGCTCTCAGATGTGCTTGAGTTGAATTTTTTGCCTGCTGGCAAAGGATACTTTGAAAAGACTGGCACATTTTTTTTAAACATGTGAATACTGTCTGCCTCCTCCTATACAAACCCTCACTCACAGCTCCTGTCAAATGCTGGGCCATTGGCTCCTCTACCAAAGGAGAAATATACTTAGTCAACCAAAAAAAAAAAAAAAGATTTTCTTTAAACGGCACTGGGGGATGTAAACCCATCTTAACAGCACCTCATGAGATAAGAGCCTAGAAATTCTGTCATTTGATATTCACAAAAGCCCAGAGAGGTGGGTTGAGTGGGTGCCAGTTAATCTCCCCAACACACAGGTTAGCAAACTGAGGGGCAGAGAGGCGAGGTCACACTGCTAGGATGTGGTAAAGCAGGAGTTAGAGTTGTGGACTACAGAGGCTCAGTCTATAGAGGATCATCCCTTCACCACATTTATTCATTCATCAGACTCTCGATTTATGTGCAAGTCCTGTGTTGTTCTGGGGTTGCAGAGACAGATAAGATACTGTCCCTGCTCTCATGAGAGAAAGGCACAAGGACAAATTGCTATGATAGTGTGACGAAGGCATTCGCAGAGGTGTGGGACCCAGAGGGACTCTAATACACTCACTCAGGGAGTGAGTCTAGGCATAATACAGACACAAAACCCCACAGAAGCAGGTAGTAGTAACCTCTGCTCAACCAGAGAGGCTCAGCAAGAAAGAGGTTCTTGCAATGTTCGGAGGGAAGGTGATATGTTCCCATGGGAATGGTAGGTGATTGGGCCAAATCTCAAGGTTGCTCTAATGCAGTTCTTAACTGTTTCTCCTTGGGGAGTCCATTTTCTCAGCTCCCTAGTTTGGTCACCAGGGAACACTGTGTACTCCTGCCCTTCCACTTCCTAAACAGGCCAAGCATTGTCTACCTCTAAGCTATTGGTCATACTGAACCCTTGGCCTGTAGCAAACACCTTTCTCCCGATCTTCTCCAACTCAGTCTTCCAAGCTTAGATCAAATACCACCTCCTTGAAGAAACTTTCATAGATTCCCCCTAGTGGGAAAGGACTCTTCCTTCATTTTCCTAACTGTATTCAATTAAAAGCTCCATCAGGTTCTACCTTATATTATAGGCTTATTTCTCTCACCTGACTGTGAGCAACTGGAGGGCAAGAGAGTCTTGTCTCTCTCTAAGCCTAAGCACTGGACTCTTTTTGTTGAATGGAACAGAATGAAAAAATGGGAGGAGGAGACAGTTCTCTGGTTCTTTTGGGACACATTGGGGATGGTTTGCAAAGAGACTTGCTGGTACTTTGGGCATCTAAGTACTGTGATCCTTACCAGCTCCAAATTCTCAATGTTTGGATAGGTGGAGGCCTGGTGAAGTGGGGGGTGGGCAGGAATCAGTAAATCATAGGGATTCAGTCCTTGCCCTGGAAAAGCTTTTAAGTCAGTGTTTTTCAAAGGATGGTTCAGGTACCTCTTGCATCTGATTTCCCCGAGGAAGTTATTAAACATTTGGGTTCCAAGCTCTGTCCCATATCACTAAAGCAAGCTCTCCAGAGTTGGGGCCCAGGGATCTGCATGCAATCCTTCTCACACTGAAGTTGAGAAGTTACTGTTATTAACAACCAGAATGGCATACTGCCAGAAGAGCCGAGGTCCCAGAGGCGGAGCCCTGCCCACGGGAGCTCATAGCCTAGGAAGATGGGGGAGGACTGGGCACACATACTCATTTGCCATTGCACAGGGAAACAGGAAAGGGAGAACTCAGGGCTATGTGGCCTGAGCAGTGAGTGGTGGCCACCAGTGGTAGCTCTGGGAGGGTGTCCCACAGCTGGAAGATTTACTAAAATGGATGAGGAACATTGCAGGCTGAAATTCTTTTGTTTGTCCCCAGGCTGGCGTTTTTTCTGAACTTTGCAAATTTTCCAGGTCAGACCATGAAAAGTCGATACAAGTTAAGCGTTCTTGTGTATGTCTCCTTTGGTCCTGTAGCTTTTCTTTGAACTGCCTTTGACCCTTGGGGTCCATTCACTCCTCCAGTAAGGGGAGAATACCTGCTGCCATTACTCTGGCCATCTTAAGGGATGTATGGCAGGAGTTTGCCCACCTTATCCATCCTCCTCCTTACTTTGCTCCATTCCCCAAACCACTCTGAACTCCTTCCCTCAGGAGCCTTTACCATTCCTGTCCCCCCACGCAAGCCCTTGGTCAATGTTGTTGCCCTCTTCCCTGACACCCGTGACAGCGGAGGGCACGGGGCTGGCCCATTAGGCCAAGGGGACAGGGCACCCCAGCACTGCAGGCATCAGATACTCCCACTGGGTCCGGAGAAAGAAGGGAGGGCTATCTACTCGGAGCATGTGGCCCTTCTGGCCCCAGAAGCACGCTGCTCCCCCTCCCCCATGCCTGCTGGGCAGCAGCTTTCCCCTGGGTGGCCAAAAGGGCTTTAGGGACAGAGCTTTCGGTGTCTCCGAAGCTGCCACCGATGGCACAACCCGGGCATCCAGCCTGCAACGAGGGCCTCAGAGGAAATGGAGGAACCAAGTGCTCGCTAAACGGGGGCAGGCTTTGGTGAAAGGAGCCCACACAAAACCTAGCTCTGAGCCTAATTAAAAAGAGTGCTTAATCCCTCCCCCAACAAATGCTGATCTCCCACAAAGGAGAACAGGAATGCCAGTGGCCAGGAAGACCCGAAGCCTTAAAAACAAGCGCTTCGGGCTGTGCTGGGCAGCTCCTCTAGGATCTGATACAATCACTATTGTCAGGGAGGGCTGTTTTTCCGTGTTTTTGTATCCTTTTCTTCGCATCTTCTTTTGCCACCTAATTTCATGCATCAGAGGTCAAAAGACAAAAGGTCAGTCCTGGTTTAGAGGCAGCAAACTCCCCACCACCAGGAACGTGTATCCAAAGGAGCGCTTTGAGGCACCGCCTGCAGACACCGGCAGGTTTTCATCCCCGCCTAATTCTCTTTTGTCACTTCATGGGGTACACGAGTCTACGTGCAAATTGCATGAGAAATGAGACACCAACTGCTGTACCAAACTCGGAAAAAAAATCGGTCCCCCTTTCAATTCACCATACTATTTCCAACTAGCACCTTGTGGGTAAGAATTTGTGCCTAACAAGAATCCCGTCTGGGGCTCTTAGCCTGCCTATCCACAAACCTTTATATATACATATCAACTTACACTGCAAATAAAGACTCGGAATAGATAGTCCTTACTTGTTTTTCTGGGAGAATTTATAAAGATCTCTCTCTCCAAAACATTACCAACGCTTGTCCTAAAAAATTGCTTTCATTGAAAATTTAGCAGCATTTTTAGTATGAGTGATTTGGTATGGTTCTTTTAGTATGAATTTAGTAAGAATATTTTGTTCTAGACCTCCAATTTTTGTCGATGCCCCATTTTGGATTCTCAAGTAGTAGTGTATTGCTAGTTTCCCTATGTGATAGGTGGGCACTTAGGTGATTATAAGGAAAATACAGTGTCATGATTTCCCATTAGAAATATTTTCATGATTTAGGGGGAAAACAACTTTCTTGTTCTGTGTTTCATAACCTCCTCATACCATCTTGATATGCCAAATGGCTTTCATCTGATTGAAAGTAAATGAGGGGACAGTTTTAATTTTTCTTTTTGTAGCCAATTTTTTAGCCAGTTGCCATTCAATGTCTGAAGGTCTGGCCCCCACCTCCAGGATTAAGTAAAGGAGAAGTTAAACACTTTGGGAAGTGTCTCTGGTCACTAGAGACTGGGGCTGGCTGCAGGGCTCACCTCAAAGGCCCTCTGGACCCAAATCCAGCCAGCTCCCCTTGCATCTCACTCTGGGCTAAGTCCTGGAGAAAGCTACCAGCAAAGAATAGCTGGTCAAGTTGCTAATAAGAGGTCAGCAGCAGCAAATCTGAAGGGTTTTTAGAGCTCAGTTTTATTACAGGCATGTTCTCAAATCCAGACTTTATATCCTGCAGTCCCCTCTCTACCCCTTTGACTGCCCCTCAAAAGGAAGAAAGGAAAAAAAAAAGCAGTCCACAACCTGCCATGAATCTGAGGTATTCGCTTGGCGATTTGCAAGGTCACTCTACAGGCTCCAGGGAAAGCGCTCCAATCCTGCTGTGATCCTCTGCCATAGCTCGGAAGTTATCACAGAAAAATGGAGAATGAAGTAAGTGAGAACATTAAAGGGCCTACTTACAGGCGCGCTTCACTTCCGTTTAATAGCCTGATCTATGTCCAAAAACTAAAAAGATCGTTTAACCTGTGCACTCACTCAAAATCGCTTGTGAAGTAGGCTCCTTTATGTTCCAATACTTCACGGGATGAAATTATATCACATTTAAATGTTATTGGTTTAAAACATTAAATAGGATGTAAGTCTAGGCTGGCGCATGAATATTTAAAGCTCACATTACACGGAGAAATAGCAGAAGAAAAAGGGGAGGGAGAGCTAACAGTTCATCGTATATTGATAGAAATAAAACATCCTATGTATTAACTTTCTTAAGCAAAATAAGATTTTATTATTTACAAATTATGGCATTGTTAAATTTAAGGGGAAATATAATAAGAAATGAACTGACTTAACGCTTGTTCTCAATGTTAAACAGAGTGCCAGTAAATCTTTTCAATGCCTCGTTTGGAATTCTTAGGTAATAGTGGAATGCTGGAAAATGTTGGCAAATGTTAAATACAACTGACTGCCGGTTTTCCATATTCACGTATTGCAAGTGTAACTCCAAGAGAGTAAATTTTATCTCAAAATTCTCCTAGAGTTTCCTTCAAACCTCGTCTCTGTGCATATGTATACGCCATATACATGACGTCTGCCATGTGTACCTGTGCACTAGAAACCAATAGTGGAACTGAATTGGATTACTGGATTGAGTTGAAATGAACCCAGCCAAACGACCCAGGTCTGCCCTCCCCGAGGCTTCTCTCAATAACACCTTTAATTAAAACAAGAAAAGCAGTAAAGTAAAACAACAATAGCGATAACCCACCACGAGCGCCAGGTTCCCCGAACACAGCCCCATCGCGTTTTCCAGCGCTACCCGAATATTCCCGGGTGGCGAGCCGCTAGTACATGGTGCCCTAGAGAACCAGGAGCCAGACCTCAAAGCCCTTTGGGCGCAGAGGACCCCGCTGGCAGCAGAAATGGGTGCTTTGACCCAAACCCGTCCTCAGCCCCTTTCTGCTGCGGACACCGCTAGAAAACTTGCGGCGGCGACTGGCCTGCGTTGCGCGCTTTTTGCGCTCTGCACCCAGGGAGTTGCCAGTGGAGAGGC
The DNA here is from genome assembly GCF_007474595.2 of Lynx canadensis. NCBI lineage: Eukaryota > Metazoa > Chordata > Mammalia > Carnivora > Felidae > Lynx > Lynx canadensis. Next base: position 58,467,863 of record NC_044315.2, on the reverse strand, counting down.
GCCCCAACCACCCGAGCGCCGCCCCCAGGCAACCCCCAAGCTTATATCGCGAGGGACCTACTCGCCGCGACTCGGTGTCCACCCTCAATCCCAACACCATCCAGGGTCGGCAAACGAAGCAGGGCGGGGCTGGGCATTAGGGGCACCGCCCGCGGAAGGTGCGGTGCCACGTGCGCGCTGCAAGGACCCTGAATCCTGCAAGTCCAGCTGCGGCCTCTGCCGCTCCCAGATCCCGGCCCCCAGCTTTGGGGCGGGGCCTCCTCCTTCCCTCTGGCCTGGACGTCGGCTCCCACCCACCCTCAGCTCAGGCCCCAGCCCAGAGCCCTAGGGTCAGAGTCGTTCTCCGCAGCGTCTCCCTAGGCTCGCACAGAGCGAGGCCCAGCGGCGGACCGCGCTGGTCCAACCTTCCCTTGCTGGATTCCGGGTTGGGGATCTCTGGGGGCGCTGGGCCGGAACCGGGCCCCAGTTCCGGCCCACAAGCCCTGGGGTCATCGGGCGTTTCCTGGCGGAGTGGAAGAGCCCGAGCTAGGCTCCTCTCCTCCCGTCGTTGGCCTCCCCCTCCCTAGACTTCAGTGTCTTAGCTGGAGGGAAGCTCGCAGCGTGCCTAGGCCAACCCCTTCTGCGACTCTTTTCTTTTCCTGTCACTCTCTGTTCTCGGTTTCTGCTTTCTCGCTCTCACAGAATACAGAGCGCTGGGGCCCCGAGGAGCCTCCACACCAGCCCCTTTCCTGGGCCTCCAATCTGCCCTTCCCCACGGTCTTGTCTCTCCCTCAACATAATTCTGTCTCTATAGATTCTTCCCGCATTTCCCTGCGGGTTTAGCCAGCATGTCTCTCTGCCTCTCCAAATTTCCCTCTCCCTTTCTCCCGGGTATAGCATTAAACAAATCCAGGTGTATGGAGGTTGGAGAAATTCCGGCGACGTGGACAGAAAGAATGCCTTATTCTGTCCTTGTAACATTTCCGGCCACTACAGTTTGGCTTCTCCTTGAAGTGATGCCAGCGCCGGTACCGCCATGCAGGCCGCTGCTACCAAGGCGCTGGCTCGCTCTCTCGCTCTCTAGCTGTGTATGCGTATGCTCGAGTGTGGATTTATGTGTCTGTGGTTGCAAACCAGGAGAGCCTTTCCAAACCGAAAGCTGAGCGGAGTTGGGTTCCTAGGATACTAGGGCTGCGGGCAAGTAATATGGGGGACTTTTCCGGGATTCCGACGCGAATCTGCCTCTAGAGTCCGCGCGTCCCTAGCCATCTGCCAAGTATCTCGAGGGCCGAAGCATCAATTCCGTGTGGTCCGAAGAGTTTCTCCACTTGCTCTTCTGTGGGGATCCGCCCCTCGGTCCAATGCTGCTGGAGTCAGGGAGGTCCGGAGCAAGCTGGCCAGGCGCGAGGGGAGATCGACCCACAGCGGACAGGGTGCGCAAGGGAACGGCGGCTGGGGATGGGTACCCCGCGAGGGGGGGCTCTGTGAATTCTGAGCCTGGCACTGGCCCCGCAAAACCCGCAGGGTTATGACTAGAGGCGGGCGCCCCCTCGGGAACGCACATTTGTTTCGCGTTGGTCTGGAGCGCGCAGAATACGACGCGGCGGCGCCGAGGTCAGGTTTTGCGGAGCACCGTGAACCCATCATTTCTGATGCTTGGCCTATTCTTCCGCCCTTCCTGGTTGCAGACTGGAACAGAGTAGTGGCCGGTGTCTCCTCCCTAATCCAAAAGCCCACAAAGCCAAAACACACTTGCAAAACTCACCAAAGCATCTCACAAATACAAAAACTAAAGCCCACAGACGAAAACAAAGCCCCAACCCCCCATCCAAACGCTCGGCTCCTAAAAAATAAAATCAAAATCGAAGAAAACAAAACACATACAAACACAAAATTCACCTAACACAAAACACACAGACGAACACCCAGTAATACAAAATCAAAACACATCAAAACACCGCGCAGAAGCAACAGTCTTCCAAACGACACACAAAAGGACAACCTCCTAGGACAAAGTACAAAACACATAAAATTAAAACCCACCAGACAGAAAACAAAGGCCACCAGAAAGGCCAGGACTCACAGAGCAAAACCCTCTTAAAATGAAATCCACGAAAAAACTACACGCAAAACACCCGAAACAAAAGACTCTCTCAGAGATAATGAAAAGAAAATTCACGGGAAACAAATAAAAACAAAACAAACCCTCTAAATCGAAAACAACCCCAACAACTCCCGCCCCCAGCCTGGGGTGAAATGTCAATTCCGGGAGGGCTTTTGATCTCTAGGCGCGGACAGGCCGCTCCTCCTCGGCTCTGCCACCCCGCGCGGGCTAGGCGAGAGGGCGGGAAGCAGGAGCTGGGGCTGGACAGCGGAAGGAAGAGTCGAGCTCTCCGAGAGGGCCAAAAATCGAATCGCCGGGGCAGGGACCCGGACTCGAAGCGTGCAAGAAGGAGGCGGCGCAGGGGGACTGCGCAGATTACTTGGTGGGGGGGCCGCCGGGGAATCCACAGCCACGTTTCCGATTGTGGCGAAATCGGCTCAGTGGATAAGAGATGTCCGGTTCCCGCCAGCCTCCCCCCCCCCCTTTTCTCGAGCTCTGGGCTCTTCCCCCTAGGTTGCGGCCCAGCCTCGTGACCACCCCCTCCAAAAAACAAACAACACTCTTGCTGAGGGCGATTCACTTTCCGAAACTGCCATTGTCCGGAGGGCCAAGAGTCCTCCTGCAGAGCGCTCCCCCGCCCTGAAGAACCTTGCCCCTGCGACCACCCCACAGCGGGGCCCCACAGACTTCCAGTGGCCAAGCCTTGCAGCTGGACTCGGGACTGGGGAGGGGGAAGGGGAGTGAAGTTTTAAGCCTGGGCCGAAGAGAACGGGCTGGACGTGCCACACCACTGCCCGGTCTCTCTCGGGCTGATTTCCCCTCTTGGAATCAAGTCCCGGGTCTCGGGGCCGGGCCCGCCGCAACGGCTACGGGCTAGAGGGCAAAGGGATTCTATTTATGGGCCGGGGTAAGGCGTCCAGGACTCCCGCCAATCTCCAGGACTTCTGAGATGGTTCTGCTCAGCTCGGGCGCTCCAAAGCCGAGGCCCGGATTTTATCTCCATCTTATAACCTCTATAAGCTCCGGGCCAGAATGGGACATGGTTTGGGAGGGAGCTCTGGGGCCAGGAGGCTGAGTGGGGACCTGGGGGCTTTAGGGTTCTGGCACTACCCTAAAGTCAGGGACCCGGCAATGTTATTAGAGCTGCAAATTGGGGTGGGGGTAGGATTTCTGGGGGCTGGCGCCGCCCTAGGGGTGAATCTGAGGAAACTGGAACGCCCCCCTCTACGCCTGGCGACGCTGCTTGCCTTTGCACCCCCTTCAAAAACACCTGCTTGGCGAGGTGGTTATTTTTTAAAAAACAAAAACCCGGCCTGCACCCGCCTACGCGGCGGGGCTCACACCTAGAGGAGTCACCCGCACAGGGCCGCGACATCGAGACATCGAGACGCAGGGGTTTGTAGAACGTGCGGCCACGAGGCCAGGGCTTCCCGGCTTGCCTTCGGTCCGCACCTTCTCGTGGGCGCGCGGGCTAGCGCCCGGCTCCGTTTGAACCCTTCCTTCCCTCCCCCCAACCCCCTATAAAAGTCCAGGGCGGCGCGGCAGCGGCACTGCTGCTCTCCCGGCCTCCCGCACTGCTCCGGCCCGGCTCGGCCCGGCCCGCCCCGTCTGGCCAGCTGAGCAGGCCCGGTGGCACAGCGCGGACACCCTTTGCCTGTTCGGGGCCGGCAGTGCGGGGCGGCACGCTGGGGGCGCGGCGTGTCTGGGGACATCTTGTGATGTTGGCGAGAACAGGACATGATCTCACATGGCGAGAAGCTCTTTAGTTCCTTAATCATTTCACGGTGCCTTCGGACGCTTTTTTTCCACCTAAAACGTTTAGTTTCAGCTCAGTGATCAGCTACCCCAGCTCGGCGGGGGAGCGGAAGGCTTGAATTATTCCGACCTGTGAGCGGCCCCTGGCACCAGAAAAAAAAAAAAAAAAGAAAGAAAGAAAGAAAAAGAAAAAGAAAAAAAAAAAAAAAAAAAAAAAAAAAAAAAAGGAAAAAGAGAAAGAAAAAAGAAAAAAAAAGGGGAAAAAAGGAAAAGAAAAGAAAGAAAAAAGAAAAAAGAAAAAGAAGCACACACAAAAAGTGGAAACTTTTTCTCCCTGTCCACTTCATCAAGTTCTGGAAAATCAAAATGGATTTAGAGAAAAATTACCCGACTCCTCGGACCGGCAGGACAGGTAGGACTGCGATCCGGGCTTCAGGCATGCTAACTCCAGGACCCAGCCGGCTCTGGTCCTCACGCACGTCGGCCCTGGGGGAGGGAGTGAGCCGCATTTTCTCAGGGATTGACTGCGTGTCTGTCTGCGGCGCGTTTTTTATGTCTTTTCACCAATTTGTTCACACACTTCTGCATCCGTCCAAGTATCTGTGAGTTTGTGTTTTCCTCTGTTTCTGTATGTCTATCTGGGGGTCTGAAAGTTCGTTTGGGTCCGTGTGTTTACATAGGGGCTCAGAGTGTGCGTGAGTGACAGTGAGTTTGTGTGTCCCTGTATGTGTATTTTCAAAATGTCTGTGTGCCTAAGAATTTATGTGCCTGTGTGTATGCGTGTCCTTATATTAATGGGTGTTAGTCATGTTTATGAGTTCATATTTCTGGGTACTGTACTCTGCATATCCAAAATGTGTGTCTGTGAGCCGAGTGTATGTAATTTGGAGAAGTGTCTCAGTGTTCATCTACTCCTTTAAGGGCTTGTGTTTACCTGTCGTATCCCAAGTGCCTTTGGCAGTGAGAATGAGGTGGTTACGCTGACTCCTCCATTTTTGGATGCCAACAGCTGTTCACCGTGTACATGCCAATGTACACAAGAATGCCTGCCTGGAGGCACAGAGATGGATCTAGGGCAGTGGGGTTCTGTTGTGCTAAGCCTGCGGATGGTCAGGCTGTGGTCACATAATGTTGGGAGAACCCGGAATGGAGGCGTGATTTCAGGGAGTGCCGTCCCTGGGTGTGTGGGGTGCACTGCTTCACTCTGTGGGCTCTGTTGAGTCTACCATTTGTATGAAAGTGTCTCCTGTGGCAGGCATAACCTTGGCGGGCGACAGCAGGCAACCTACAGGCTAGTTGTGACATTTCTAGGGACCTCCAGCCTGCCTTCACTTTTTCCTAGACAAGCCTTTGACCATGGTGTGTGTGTGTGTGTGTGCTCTTGCGCGCACGCTGTGTGCACGGGTTTTATCTTGTGGGTGCTGCTCCAGTGGAGGAGAGCACAGTGGGTGGACATGTATGCCTCGCCTGGGCATCCAACTCTGGTGCCTGTATAAACACGGGCCTTCCTGGCACAGAGCTTGGTGTGCCACCCACAGGCCCAGGCAGTGGTAGCAGAGTGTGTTTATATCTAAGAGGAAGTGGCAGGCAGCAGGAGGCCTCAGTTTGCCCTGAGGTTAAATCTGGGTATAGGAGCCTCTTTTATGCATTAGGCTAAGTGTACTAACCCCCCCACCCAAACACACTCCTGGCCCTGCGGGCAAGAATTCCACTTCCATTATCCTCGTGGATCTTTGAGGCCGTACCTCCACCTCAGCCTTAAATACTGGTCAAAAAGCAGAGAGAGAGAGAGAGAGAGAGAGAGGTGGACTTCAACTCTAAACCCAGAAAACTCCCTGGGCATACATAGGTTTCCAAAATTGTAACAGGAGAAATGAAGACAGAAATCTAAGAGGTGGGGAATTAAAGCGGACTCCCCAAGGTTAAGGTGCATCAGGAAGGGAAAGGAATCGGAAACCCCCTCTGCTCCATCCCCTTCCTCCTTCCCCACTGGGGTCCCTCAGAGGGTAGGACTCAGAGAGTCGCCTGCGTCGGAATGAGGACTAGGTGTTGTGTGTATGTCGGGAACGGGTCAGAGGCATGTGAGGCTCCGAGGGAGGGTCTGGGTGGCTGGCAAGGCAGCCTCTCCCTACGAGCTGTCTACCCAGAATGTAATTCAGGGCGGTCGATGGGCTCTTTGATTAGTTCAATCGCCTGAATAATCGTTTAATCAATAAAGCATTTCATTCCTCAGTGAGGCGGACCTGGGTGGGGCTGGGGGGCCCTAGTCTGGCCCGAGTTTTAAAATCTGGAGAGCCACGCCCCATCTTCTCCTTTGGGCTGGGGTAAGGGCCGCCTCCTCTGGCAAGGGTGGACATCTCAGGTGACACTGCACTTCCGCCTGTCTGCACCAGCCTGCGCCCCAACTGGGGGGAGAGGAGACAGCTGAGAAGCTGGCCAGGCTCGGGGCATCTAGGTCTGGTTCTAAGGGATTTGTGTGGGCTTCTCCCATTTCTCAACTTCGAAGCCTTTTATGGGCCACTTGACCTCCTTTTCCTTCCTTCCAACTGTATTCCATTCCCTCTCTTGACTTCAGTTTCCCCATCTGTACAATGGGGAAGGAGTATATGCCCTTTTTGCTCTAATTCCAAGATCAGGTGAGGTCAGCCTTGAGCAGGGAGCCACTTAAGGACCTTCCTGTCTAGCCTCTGATCATTGTGGTACCAAAAAGGAAAAACTGACAGCCAGAGAGGGGCAGGGACTTGTCTGACATCATACAGCAAGAAGTACAGGAGTAGGTAGTACAAGAAGTACTACAAGGAGTAGGACTGACAGGTGACTTCCCTGCCATTAGACCTCTCATTCTTGCTGGGAGAGGAGATAGAGCCCCACCCTCCAAAGGCCCCCTTGGAGAAAAGCTATTCTTGGCCAAGCTAGCTTAAGGAGTCCAAGGCCAGGAAGGCCAGGAGAGGCTGAGCACTGTCTGGGCATTGGCATCTAGCACCCTAGCTCTGGGATGAACGTGGTGGAATGATAATAATACTCCCTAGCCATGGATCTTCATCTTTCACAACTTTGGGAGGCCTCATCTCAGGGGTCTTCTCTCCATTAGACACATAGGGAAGCTGAGCCCTAAGAGAAGGGGCCTGTAGCCTGAAGACTTTGGGAGAGAGGAAGGTAGTTCCAGAACCCCTGGCCTTCAGGGTGCACTGGTAGTGATAACAAACCCTGACAAAGGCAGTTTACGTGGTTCTTGAAAAATTTTGTTAAATTCTATTTTTCACATACTTAAGTGATTCCTACAGAAAGACCCTGATCCAGGTGCAGGAATCACACAGGAATTCACTCTGCCACCACTAGCTGTGTAACCCAGGTCAGTTGCTTTCTCTCTTTGATACTTTAAAAATGAGGATTAGACCCAGGGTAGGTGGGGGTGGGGATGGGGGTGGGAGGGAGCTGGCTGCCTCTGTTGGAAGAGCATGTGTCTCTTGATCTCTGGAGTCTTGATCTCAGGGTCAATGAGTTGGAGCCCCATGCTGGGTATAGAGATTACTAAAAAATAAAAAATAAAATAAAATAAAATAAGGGTTCGAGAGAGAGGACCTACTGAGTTAAGACAGCGATAGCAGCGGCATCTTTGACTCCCTCAAACTGAGCAACTAATCTGAGCCCTGTAGGCCTCCCTTCATCTCAAACAAGAGAAGAGAGATGGGCTGGAAGAGTAGATTTCAAGCCCCTAGAGCCCTTTAGCAGTCCCAAGCCCAGACTCCTGCGTCCCAACTCCTGCGTGGTGGGTGGGGCTGACTGGGCAGAGAGAAAGAGGAGGAAGGGAGAGTATGTTCTGAGTGAGGGCAGGTTGCTGGCTGAATATCGAGGTGGACGCTCCTCTGGAGGTATTTTGGCCTCTCATACATTCTCAATGGGCTTTTTTTTTCAACAGCAGAACTTTCAAAGGCGATTCCACTTCCATAAATTGAGTTTCTTCCCGGATGGTTTCCTTTCCCAGTTTCCTGCCTCCAGTGCTTAGCACAGGGCCTGCCGGCCCTGCTCAAAGTTGTACCGTTGGGGATCGTAACCTCGTGACTGTTGGACACAGCAAGTCCCGACCTCATTCAGTGCCATCGTTGAGACCAACTCCCTGCTAGTCCTTTCCATCTCTCATTGCTTGTCTCTCTACTAGCCTCACTCAGACTCGTGGGCTCATGAGCCCTCGGAGGCACGACTGTGGCGCCGAAGCCCCGCTCCTTCATGGAATTGCTGTGTAATCTTGGACTAGTTCTATAACTTGTCGGGGCCATCGTTTGGTGGCCTGTAAGGCTGGGCTAGGTGGCCAGGATGTTAGGTCTGGTGGTGCCTCTTGGCGTTAGAAGTTCCCAGAAGACGGCTGCCTTGGAGATGGTGAATAACCCCCACCCAGAGGGAAACTTCCTCTGTCATGGGCACCTGTCACCCAACAAATTAGGCAGCCCAGCTAAAGCCTGTCCTGAAGCAGCACGCCTCTGTGTGAAGTGGGAGTCCAAGCTATTCCTGCTCAGTTAATATCTGTGGTTCCATCCCTCTCCAGCAGTACTTCCAAGATTCTGTCCAAGCTGCACAGGTATTGGGAAGAAAACTGGTTTGTGCCGGCATATCCTAACTGGGTTCTTTGATTTGGCAGCATCCACACCCTCACCTCTCCCCCAAACTCCCTGCCATCCCAAGAGTGGCTCTCTTCTGAGAGAGGTTCCCAGCCCACAGCCTTTCCTCTATCTTAGACTTTCTACGTGACCTTGGACAAGTCCCTCCTCGGCCTCAGGTTATGCATCTGAAAAATGGGGAAAGCAACGCCTCAGGGCCCTTTTGGCTCTAAGACTTTAGAAGTTGTGGTTCTAGGCCCAGACTCAACGAGTGTGGCTGGAGGTGTCCCTCAGGGTGTCCCCACACTCCCGACTCTCCGGTGGGAACGCTGAGCCACCACTTCAAATTTTAGTCAGTTTTTATGCACCTCGCGCCACCGGGTGGAAAGAACATGGGAACCAGGATGAGTAGCTCCTCTCTGCTTTTGCAGAGATGGGGGTTTCTGCTCCAAGATGGGGTCAGGTTTGAGCGGGTGGGAGAGGGATGGTGGGGAGGTGGCGAGGATCGGGACCTGCACGGTCCCAGACAAAGGAGAGACAACGCAGCCACTCCACCCCAATGCACACCGCAGCCTTCTGGGCCCCAAGAGGCCGCTTGGGGCCATTTTGCGCAGCTGTGCCCTGGAGGGGGTGGGGATGGTGTCAGCACCGGAAACTTATCTACCGGTTAGGGGCAGCTGTGTCTGGGACAGTAACAGAAGGTGAGACCGAAGGCTAACTCAGTGTAGGGAAGTGGTGCAGAGGTAGAGAGAAGGGAGACTGAGGCAGAGAATGAACCAGGATTCCTCTCAGGGGCAATCAGTCTGTGCTCTGTCTTCCTTACAAGCCTAGGTCTGGAGAAGTTATCTCAGAGCCCCCTTTTATGTTTAATATCAGAGGATCATTACTTGTGAATTACAAATGGTGGGTTTGGGGACCACTTCCATGAGCTGCTGGGGCTAGAATCTTCAGTGTATTTGCCAGTGCCTCCTGGGTGTAGAATGGCTGTCACATGCTTCCTTTTCAAAGTCCATTCCTTTGCTTGTTGTCTTCTGGACCAGGAGAGTCTGCTAGAAATGCACGCATTTTGTCTTAAAAGCAACAAGAAATTCCCCGGAAAAGGGAAGGAGGAGTTTTCTCTACAGCAGCCTGGTGTAGCACGCCTGTCTTGGCGCAGCCCTTGCAGATAGAACTCGCCTGCCCACCTGCCTGCTTCAGGGACCCTCATTAGCACTGGACTAACACGACTGGCTTCATTCAGTTCCCAAGAAGTCTTGCGTCAGATGCAGTATTACTCCTGGAAACAGAATCCTTCAGCTGCGCATTACTAGCCCCCAAAGCGTCTGGCAGTTCCTGGTCTGAAGCTGGAAACAGAGGCTCAGGGCTCAGTGCTTGGACAACCTGGTCCAAAGCCTCAATTAGTCTCCTCTCCCAGGAGCACCCTGATTACTAACTTTAAAGGGGTGTGAGATTTCTTTCCTCTCAACGTCTCTGCATTTCTGTTAGCTCAGAATTGGGGTGTCCTGGGGGTAAAATGAGGGAGGGAGGTGGACGAGGCGGCGGCGGCAGCGGCTTAGTAGGCTCTTGAAATGTTTAAAATTGTGAAATGTTTCCTCTGGAAGGAGTTCCATTAAAAACTAGGTAAGCCAACTCTACCCATTTTACAGATGAAACTGAGCTCAGAACCGGGTAGATGTGCTCACACTACGAGTCTATTGCGAATCTGGTGGTGCTTAGATTGAAAACCGGATCTCTTACAGCGTTCCGATTTTTCCTCTAATATCCGTGTGTAGATTTTCAGGAGACTATTCCTCCACCCTCACCGTTCACCTCCCCATCCCCACTTTGGCCGCCCCAATCTCTTAGGGCATTCCAAGTTCCCAGCACTGCGGCGGGGAGGTCAGGCTCCCGCGGGATCTTCGGCGGGACTCTCCAGGCCCTGTGTAGATCCCCTTACCCCTCCCCCCATCCGCGCTCCGCTAGGCCTTCGCCCCGCGCGTTTGTCAATGAACGTGGCGCCGCCGCCTGGGCCCCGCCCCCCATTCTCTCCTATTGCCCAGGTGTCCGCTAATCAGGCGGAGCCCGCCGGTTGCTTAGCCAATGGGACGCTGTCTCGGGCCAGGGCCGGCTGCCACAGCTCTGATTGGCTTGATGAAGCGTGATTGGCAGGTCAGCCCCCGCCTCGCCCCCGCCCGGAGGGAGGCTGAGCCCCGGGCGGCGCTGTCCACACGCAGCGGGTCCTGAAAGCGGCTCCGGGGCGGCGCGGTGGCGCACTGTGCGCGCCGAGCAGGCGGAGGGCTAGCGCCGGCGGCGGCGGCGGCGGCGACAGCGCGGGGAGTCAAAGCCGACAGCGGCTCCATCTCAGCACCGGCAGTCCCAGCGGCCTTGGTGGAGAGGACCTTCCGCTCTCTCGGTCCCTCGCTTCACGCCAGGGGCAGGCGCGGCGGCCGTCCCGGAAGAGGCAACTGGAAAACAGTGGAACCAGACCCCTGAGAGAGGGCAGCGGGGCTCGAAGAGTTGGTGGGCGTGAGGCAGATACTCAGGCGAGGAGGCGACTGTCGCTGTTGTCCCCATTCCTGGTCCCAGCGATGGGGGAGCATCGGGGGCCGGGGGAACTTTGAAGCCAGAAGCTCCGGGGGTGTGAGAGCTGCAAGCTCCTGGGGACTGAGGAGTCACGGCCCCAACGTCAGTGACGGAAGCGTCTCCGAACCCGCCGGGGCCCCAGCGCCGCCAGAGAGGAAGTTCTTTGCAACTTCGTCCGAGACGTCGGATAGCCGAGTAGAGAGAGGCTGGGGCTGCAACTCAAAGCCCCAGAGATTCAGAGAAGCAGAGAAAGGATCCGGTGGAGACCGAAGGGTCGAGGAGAGACTCCAGAGGCGGCGAGGCCGCGGAACCAGCCTGTCAGTCCGCGGGCCTCGCTGCCCCCTGAGTGAAGCCAAGGGCCGTGTGTCCCGAAGGCCTCCTCAAAAGCCGCTCCTACCGGAGGCCGGGGGCTCTTTGCCGTCCCGGAGACGGGCCCCTACGCTATGCCCCCGAAGCTGCCGGCTGCTTGGCCGCAGCTACTTCGGCCCGGGTCCGCAGCCACTGCCTGAGCCAGCCCGACAGGGAAGCCACCAGGACTTGGGCGCCCCGCTCCCAGCCGGACGGCACTAGCACCGTTTCCCGCCTCTAGGCGCAGCTCTCGGCGATCTCCAGCGGAGAGGCTCTGAGAGAGGCCCGGCAGCTCCAGCAGCGTTTTCCGAACCCAGATCGCACAGAACCCGGCCTGGCGGCTCGGCTCCCTAGCCGCGCTGGGCAGCCCCTTGGCGCCGGGAGGCGGCGGCGTGGGCCGGCCTGCAGTCTGGAGCGCCCCGATGGAAATACACTGTAAGCACGACCCGTTTGCATCCATGCATAGTAAGTAGGCGGCGAGCTCGCTTCTCTCACTCTCCGGCCGGGACGGGGTTGGGTGTGCCGGACCGCGGGGCAGGTACCAGGGCCAGGAGGACTCAGGACTTCCGTAGCAGCGCAGTCAAGTTGGCAAAGTGCAGTGCTCCCAGGCAGGGCATGTGGAACGACGCGCCTGGTTGTCCGACCCAGAGCTCGGCCAGAGCACCTGGTACCGGGAATCCCGCCTCCAGCAACGCGTAGTGTAGGCAGCGAGTTGCAGCCTCTCCAGGGGTTCCCGGGCAGCAACATCCCAGCGTGTTGGGAGAATCCTGGCTCGGACCTGAAGAGGGCTCCAGGCCTGGCTAGTTGGAGGGCACGAAGTTGTAGGAGAGGTCAGTCTAAGTCTCAGACAGTGCCCCACACCCCAACCTGGGGTGGTGCCTTTTACAGCCGTGGGACATCGAAAGGGACTGAGGCTTGGAGGGAAATTGGGGCCCTGACCAGCACCTGTGTACTTGTATGTGTGGAAGAAAAGGCTGAGAAGTAAGCAAGGACACCAAGTCCAGAGCTCTAAAGGCGCCCTGGAGTTGAGGAGTGGGATCTGAAAAATCAACAAAGTGGCGTTCCCTCAGCCGAGCTTAGAAGCTGCCGATTCATACAGAGACCCTTAAAGACACTATCAAGTCCTTCTCTTCAGGACACTTGCCTCATGATGGCTTCACCCCTTAAAAAAAAACAAAAAACCAGAGGTCAGTTAGTCATAACAGGCACCCCCCCCCGCAACCGTGGCTTCTGTAGGAGACGGGAAGGGTCATTCTGGGCACAGGCGAGGTCGACCCAGCTGCCTGACCCTTCGGGATCTGCCAGTTCACCCTTTAGCACAGCTTCCTGTGAGATGAGCGCTTCTCTCAGGTTGAGTTAACGCCGGATTAGATTCGGAGATTTCAAGGAAATTCCAAGTGGAACGAATCGCGTTTCCCTTCTGCTCACTGCAGAGCTGGGCCGGAGCAAGGCGCCAGGCTTTGGCGGCATCTAGCAGGGTAGCCTGCTTGAGTCCCCACGGGTAGCAGGTCAGGGAGTTGCTCCCGGACTGGGAGCTTACCCAAGCCAGGTTTCCTTCAGACAGCCCAGGATCCTGCTTACTCAGCCGTGAGTCCCCTATTTAACAAAGGCAGCACAGACCCGGCTGGAGAGAAGGCAAGCTTCGGAGGCGGATTTGTTGGTTTCTGCCCTGGAGGGCCGAGTGGCCTGGTAAGCAGGGAAATGCTGATATAAGCGGCAGGGGCTGGTTGCGGGCAGGTCAGTTTCTCTTTGTGTCAATTTCCCGAGTGCAAGGTAATCCACCAAAGCAGCCAGGAGATTTGCGTACAGAAGCGGCTTGCGCTGGTCCTACCCCAAACGATTCCTCACCATTTGGGGCCTGTGCCAAAACGGTTTCCAGTCCATGGTGACCCCAGCGTCCCTGGCAGCCCTCTCTGGGGCAGACTTGAGCCATGCTCTGGGGAGGATCTGTTCTCGCAGAGCGAGCGAGAGAACAAATGAGTTGGGGTCAATACTCTGAGAGGTGGACAAGCCTTTAGCTCAGCTAAGGGGCGATTGGGGGACAAAATGGAGAGGGTTGACCCCTGCACTTCTCTCCTCGCCAGCCACAATTCACAGAGTCTCGCTGCCTCCTGCGGAGAGCCGGGAGCCCCAGAAGTCGTGCCGGCCCTTGGGGAGATAGCATCAGAACCAGTGGTCTCCTGGTTTATGCATGAGGGTGGAGAAGGCAGCTCCTTCCAGGTGCTGGTTAGCCAACGGAAAATGCCAGTGTCTCTGTCCCTCCTTGTCCCTGCCTTCATCTGCCCCCTCCTCGAGAAGTGCTCCCTCCTCCCATTTTCAATCATCCCGGCAGCATGGTGGGGGGCTGGGCCCCAGCCAGCCTAGCTTTCAGAGCTGGCTTCTCTGGAAGTGCCTTGGTTCTGACGCCTAAAGCTATTTGCTTGTACACTGTAGGCCCACCCTGGCCCCCAATTTGTTGGCTATTGAGGGGGGTCAGCTTCTCCCCCTGCTTCCCCCATCTCCCCCATTCCCAGTGGAGCAGGACATCATCTGTGGGGAGGTGGTATTGGGGGAGGGCAAGGCACTGCTGGGAAATTGGCTTCTGTGTTCTCTTGCCCCTACTCCCTATTCTAGACTCATCCTTTTCATCAGCACAATGGCCTCCCACCATCCCCGCATAGATGTCTCCTTCCCCCAGGTAGGGTTTCCAGTTATAAAGCACTTTCATGGGCAATCTCCTACCTAAGTGTCATCTAAACCCTCTGCTACACCCATTTTACAGAGTATGATAATTGAAGCCAGATAGACAAAAGGACTGACAGGAAGTTTACATGGGCAGAGGTGGAGCTGGTTCTTGGGTATCCTGGATTCATGGAAGGGGAGAGGGAGGGACTCAAGATTCCAGAGAGAGGGCAGTGGCCTGAGTGAGTACACATGTGTGCAAGACACTCTCTCTGTCTGGTTTCACTATACCTGTACTCATGATCGGACTGTCCATCTGTGTCAGCGCCTGTCTGTTGGTTAGTACCCATTAAGGAAATTTCATCCCTCGTCTTTCCCTGTGTCCCTGTTTGCATGTCTGTGTGCCCCTTCATTTATCCTCTCTGGTGCCACTAGGAGGGATTTCAATAACCCTGTGGGGTTCTGGAGTTCAGTCTTCCCTCTGAGTCAGCAGAGATCCTCTCCCCAGGACTCTTTACCCAGTCGTGGTCTTCACGATTTGGATAGGGTCCCTGGTGGGTAGTATGTCCTTATCAGGGCCTAAGGAGCATCTGTGGAGGCCAGCCCTTCCAGACCAGAGCCACAGAGGCCTCGGGATATCTTCAACCCTTCTCCCCTCACCTTCTTCCAAACCCTGAATAGTCTTCCCTGTGGGGTCAGTATCTGTGTGTCTGTTTCCTGGTCTTTGCCTTGATTTGTTTGTATCTGTCTCTGTGCCAGGCTCTCTGAAAATTCTACTTGGCCTTGAGAAGTGTAGCTGAGAACATGCACCGCTCAGGAAGTGAACCCTCAGCCAGCTGAGGTCCATAGGAAGTAGAGGCTGGGACTTGGGTCCTCTGAGGAGATGCAGGGCCGGAGCCGGGGTCCCAGAAAACAAAGATTCTTCTCCAAAGAAGTCCCCTGTCTTCCAGATACCCCTTTACTGGGCTTCCTCCATTTTCTCTTCTGGTCTTCTTGCCTCCCATGTACACCACACTCACCTTTCTTTTCCTTGCCTGTACTAGCTGATCCATTCCTTTTTCTCTTCCTCTGCCTTTCTGACCTGAGGCTTCCCTTCTGGGCTCTCTGTCCTTGCTGTCTGTGTCATTTAGTTCCTATGCATTGCAACCTTCCCCTCCCTTTTCCTCTCTTCTTTCCCCATCCTGCCTCCCTCTTTCAGGCCTCTGGTTTTACTTCTTTCTAATCTCAGGGTAAATGGGAGACACTGTCTTCTCTGAGCAGGTAAATTACCTCCCCACCACCCTTGAAATGTTCTCTGTTGGATAGGACTGTGACTTAGGCAGAAAGGGCTCACCTAAGTGAGTTTGGGAATCTTCCCAGAAAGTTGAGGGAGATTGGGGGCTCCAAGGTCATCCTGAGTCTGAGGTCAGCTGTGGTTATTGGATCAGACTCTGGAAGAACATTGGTAGCCTTGTCTTTGTGGTCAAAAGTAGAGAGTTTGGGGCCTTGCTGCCACCTAGAGTGCCTGACCCTGGGGGTTTTTCCCTGATGCAAACGGCCCCCGAAGCTCACAAATGTCCTGCAGGACTGCTCTTGGAAGTTAAGTCCTCTTGAAGGTTGCCACTCTGTTTTTGGCAGAAATTTTACATTGCCAGTGGTATAGGGAACAAGCGATTGCAAATGGGTCACAATGCCTGGGCTATAGGTTATCTCAAAAGTGCTGGATGCTTTTGGCTTCCTTCTTGTCCTCTTAGATGGGCTTGTACCAATTTTGAATTTACTTTCTTCTTCAGGCCAGCCTGTTCTTTAAAGATCTGTACAATCCTTTTTTATTAGATGCTCCCAACCCCAGAACAAAGCCTTCTTAAGGCCCTCAACCAGGGGTGGCCGCAGTCTTTCTGTTTTGGGTGAACTACGCAGTTTTCTTTCTAACTGCAAAATCCTGTTGGGGATGGTTTTCCTTTTTCTGATGTTTGGGGTGTTTTAGAACAATCAAAACCAATGAAAGCTCGTTTCAAAAATGAGAGAGAAATTCAGCTAAGAATTAGAATTAGGTACTGTCATTACCTATAAAATTATGTTTTTCCTTGAAATCAGTCTGAGCTTGGAAATTTGGGAAATATTCAATTAGGACCCTCATGGGAAACTTCAGTGAATAGCTTTGGCAGTTTTTAGGAAATAGGTTATGTTATGAGTGTCCCCCCCCCCTTTTATTTCAGATGTTGTTCATGAACTTAGATAGTAATTGAGTGCTTGGTGGGGGATTGCTGAAATGAGGTGGCTATTTTATGTTTTAGAGCTGGAGACAGAGAGACAGAGAGAGAGAGAGAGAGAGAGAGAGAGAGAGAGAGAGTGTGTGTGTGCATGTGTGACATCTGAGATGTCCTAGCTTCCCTGGTACAGTCTAGTCTCAGGCAAGTCCCAGTTTAGATAGAGATTTCCCCATCATTGGCCTCTGAGCTGCCAGCAGCATTGATAAATGCTTGGACTTGGCTTTTGGCTTTTGGCTGTCCTTAGTGATGTCAGTTAGTGGCTGATTAACAGCCACAAGGTCAATGATGTTACATACTGGATGTTATATACAGTGGTGCTATACTGGATCACTCTGTGTTTACTGGTTTTGCTATTCATTTACTTGGATTCCTGTTTCCCTCCAGATGGACTTTGGTGTAAGAGAAGGGAGCTTATTGGGTGGAGGAGACACTTTCCTGGACTCCTTTTACTTAAAATCCATCTCAGAGCCCTTGTAAAACCTGGGACTCGGAAGCCTTCTCCAGCTTCTTTATTTCCCCTAAACCAACTTAAAGCTGCTTGTCATTTGCAAAACACTTCAGCAATTCCAAGGAAACTCTTTTATAACAAATCCTGATGTGGTAGAGTGGAATGTGATCCTCTGACCCATTTCTTTTGTGTGCTCTGAGAGGGTACAGTCTGCATGTCAACCTCACCTTTTTTTGTTTGTTTATTTTATGCCTTTACTGAGGGATGCACCCCATCTTGTTAAAGAAAAGATTTTTATCAAGGCAGTGGTTGGGTTTTGTTTCAGTACTCTCCAGACACTATTTAAATTAAAAAAAAAAAAATCTTTAGCCTTTGAATCAGATTGCTGATTAAAAAAACCCAAAACCCATTTTTCCCCCTGAGATCTAGGTTTATTGGAGTAGTCCTTTTCACTTTTACAAATATTTGATAAAAGGAAAATAGTTATATTTTTAAAAATCTCTTTAAATTTGATGTATTCTAAAACATTTTCTCCCCAGGATCTTTCTTAGACCTCAGCATCATGCATGTAATAAGTTAGGTCTCTAGTATAGATTGGGGTCTTTCACATAGTCCATTGTTAACAAAAAATTACAAGGCAAATTACAACAAAAATTGAAGGATGGGGATGCTTGTTATCAATAGCCCGACTGGCTGAAGATGGACAAAGGCAAAGGTTAATTTTAAAAAGCAATCTGAGGGGCTCATGAAGCCTGCACGATCAGACTCCAGGCTCAAAATCTCCAGCCTGCGGCCATTTCTGATCAGAGGGGCTGTGGGCGCTTACAACACACTTCTTCTCTTATGTGACTGGTTCTAACCACCCTTTCTCTCTGCTTTTGTTTTTGATCTGTTTCAGGACATGGAGGAGTGAATCAGCTTGGGGGGGTTTTTGTGAATGGACGGCCACTCCCGGATGTAGTCCGCCAAAGGATAGTGGAACTTGCTCATCAAGGTGTCAGGCCCTGCGACATCTCAAGGCAGCTTCGAGTCAGCCATGGTTGTGTCAGCAAAATTCTTGGCAGGTAAAGGCAGAAGCTGCAGGCTTCCCTTGATTTTTCAAATAACGACCTAAAACATGACCCAGTAGCTGTCCAACGTGCGGGTGTCATTGAAAATCATGGTGGCACTTCACCCACATGCATAATACTTAAGAGTTTGCAAAGCTCAAGCCATTCAATTCAAAGTAGTCCTGGGAAACCCCTGTTTCAAGTGACATGTGGAATGAGGTGACTCAATCAGGAATGACATGTTTTTTGAAAGCCTGGTGAATTATTCCAAAGAACCCAAGAATAAGAGGTTCTTGGGAATTTCCCCTACTCATGTTAGGTGAGTCTGGGGCCTGAGCAGGGCTGGGTGGAAAACCCACAAGTTATAAAATCACGTTATTAGAGTTCCGTGTTTCATTTTAATGTCTTCAAAAAGCACATTCCATTTTTAAAAGTCAGCTGTCATTTTCAGTTTTTGGTTATCACCAGCCTTATTATGTTGGGCTGTAGTATTTTCCTTCTACACATTTTGTTTCCTTTGTAGTGACAGGCATCCTAAGCGTATATTAGAGAGGGAAAAAAACTCAAACGCTAACTCTCAAATCTGACATTTGAAAGTTGCCACTTGACCCGTCGATTTGCAGCAAGCAAAATACGAATAATGCCAATTCTCCCAGAGGGCTGTAGAGCCCAGCCTTCGAGCACTCCTGTGTGTTTTCTCAGGAGAGCTTCAGTATGGTCCAGGGAAGCTTGTTTTGAGAAGGAAACAAATCTACAGAGGCCAAGTGCCTGAGCCAGGTCTATCCAGCTAGTCAGTGCTCGGACTGGGAAAAGGCCTCAAGGATTCTTAGACCACTGGCACCTTACCATACTGCAAAGCCAAAGCCACAGGCTTGTTTCGGGGCACGTGAAGTTGTTCGAAGTGTGCTCTGGCAGCCACGAGTGTTCTCAGGTTTAGTTGTTTAGAGCTCTCTCAGGATTTTTCTCCCTGGGTCAGGAAATAACCTTGGTCCTGTAGCTTGCATTATGATTTGAGAACAGATGCCTGAAGAGAAAATAAATATTTTGCAGTATGTCAGTGATATTGTGACTTTTTGCTTGCTCTCTCCCTTTCATCTGCTGGAATTTAAGAAATTCTTTTAGATGGAAGGAATAACAGTTTCTAACCTTGGGGAGCCTTGCTGGAGGCCAAAGGAAGAGGTGTCAAGGCCAGGGGTCTGGCGTCCCCTTTGGGGACCTTGATCCTTGTGTTAATTCCTTATCCCTTACCTACCTCGGGTCGCCTCAGCCAGGGAGGCTCTGGGCTCCACTCCTGTTTAACGCTCAGCAGCGAATGAGCCCCAGCCAGAGTTCAAGGAGGAAGGCTGGACATTAGCACGGTGCTCTTGTTAGACGGTGGTTTGAGGCAGGAGGACGAAAGTGAGGATAAAAGAAGAAAAATACAGGAGAGGGAGATGAAGAGAAAAGAGAATCGTTCATTTAAAAGAGAGAGAGAGAAATAGAGAAATGAAGACAAGAAAGAAGGAAAGAGAAAAAGAGAGAGGAAGGAAATATTTGAGATTATCCCAGTGTCAGGCTTCAAGAGCCAAGCGGATCTTCGCTATCTTCTTGGGAAGCCTCTTCATTGCATTGAGGGAGAGAAAAAAGAAGGCCCTTCCTTTGTGTTTGCTGAGACATCTTTGCTGAGCCGACATTTTGCTAGCTATCTGAAATCTTCTTAGGACGAGATGCCGAGCCCTTCTTAGAGGGGACGTCCAGATGCCAGGTCCTCATGTTCTGGTGCCCCGAAGCCCTCCAAATCTCCCCTGGAGACCAAAGGGGACAAGGACCTTCCCAGGCACAGCCGGCAGCCTCCGGAGGCCCAGAATAGATTTGTCACTAGGTAGAGTGGCACTCGGAAGTTATGCGCCGCTCTGGTGCCTGGCCGTTTAAGTTGTCAACAATAAATTGGAATTTCATAGCTCATTATTTTCATAACTAAGAACCACAGTGGACAAAATGTCACTCTAATTAGAACTGCCTCTTAAGAAACAAGTTCAGCCCTAAAACAGTGTGACTGGGAATTTCTGAACTGGGCTGTTCCATCCACTTATTTTATTTTATTTTTTCGGTTACCGAAGAATTTGGTGGGTGCGCTCGGAGCGACAGATTATAGAGAGTGTGTTGTGTGTGGTGGCCGTGGTTTTCAGAGGGTGCATGACAAGGCAGGCAGAGACCCTCGTCATCTTGGGAAGGTGGCGATTTGCCAGGAGTGTGGGCATTCAGTCCACAGAGCTCGAGGCTCAGGAGGGGCTGGAGAGGCACAGCCTAGTGGCATGTGAGGCCCATTTAAATCCACCCAGAAAGCCTGGCTCTTGTCTTCTTTCACTGGAGCCTGGCTGGGAGGTTCAGCCCGTTTGGAATTGGGTGGTATGTTACACAGTAAGAAACACTCAGAGGATTTTAATCCGCAACACGTGCTTTTTATGTTTTGCAAAGCTTTTTCTTAACCATTCTGCATTTCTGCCCGTGTCCTGGGAGGCAGGCAGGGTAAACATCCTCCCCTTATTATACAAATGGGGTCACTTGGAGGCCCAGAGACGCTAAGTGATTTGGCCAAGGTCACACAGAGCCACTGACTAACACGCCCACCTCCTCACTCCCAAACGAATGTTCTTTGCACGGAACTACACTGTGTTGGTGGCTGCCGTTTGTCTGTCGTGTGTAAGCCAAAAGGCGGCATGGCTGTTTTGCTGAGATGAAAGAGCAGTTTTTCTGTCTGATTCCTCACTTTATACAGTTGCCAATTGGGGTTTCCCCTGGGGTGCCAGGACTGCCTTCTAAGGGCCAGGCTGATGTGTCAGTCAAAAGGCAGACAGAGACCTCTTCGTGTGAACACCACAGCCTGCTATGGTTGGCACTGCTCAGGTGGGCTGGGTGGAGGGCCCCAGATCCTGCCACCCCCGCTGCTCTCTCAGCTGCGGCAGGAACAGTGCAGTCCCATTCGAGTGATTACAATTGGAGTACTTAGCCCAGGGTTGTCCTTGCGTCTGTAACTGCTACCCCAAGCCAGTGCCTGTCCTAACAGGTGCCCAGAGAGGAGTGAGTGAGTGAGTGAGTGAAAAGAGGTCTGTGAAATGCCTAGTAAACAGTAGAGCTTCCTACAATTGTCATCATCCCCATTATCATTTTAATTTTCACAATCAAAGCAGAAATTTGCTCTAGTGGGAAGAGGCCAGAGTCAGACTTGAAAGCTGGGACCGCCTCTGGCTTCCAAAAGGGAGTTGGGCAAGGCACCTGCTCTAATCATCAGTTTCCCCTCTGTAAAACCCCGCTGGCCCCTTAGGATTGACGTGGAGATCCAGATAATTTGAGGCAGAACTCTGTAAATTTTAGAGCCCTGTGCTGAATAATGAGTTATTGTGTTGATAGTAACAAATGACTTTTTATTGTAAAATTGGAAGGATAATTGGAAGCTGCAGAGATTGCTGTGCGCCTTGATTTAGCTGCCTTTCTAAACTTCTGACAAAATAGTGTTTTCTTGGATGTTTCTTAAAGACTGTGACTAATAATTTTTCAGTAATTACAGAAGGGGGAATAGGTTGAATTTTGCCTTATTGTCCAAATTTAAACATGACTCACTTTTCTCAATGAAAAACAGAATTTCCATGTCCATATCACTGCTCTCAAATTATTTCATCTGTTTCTAGAATGTCCATTAAGTTGGCCCTAACTAGATTTCCCCAGGCTGAGACTTTCAGCATCTCTTTATTTATTTATTTATTTTAAGTGTTTATTTATTTTTGAGAGACAGAGAGAGAGAGAGAGAGAGAGCACATGAGTAGGGGAGGGGCAGAGAGAGAGAGAGGAAGACACAGAATCTGAAGCAGGCTCCAGGCTCTGAACTGTCAGCACAGAGCCAGACGTGGGGCTTGAACTCTTGAACCAAGAGATCAAGACCCAAGTTGAAGTCAAATGCTTAACTGACTAAGCCACCCAGGCACCCCTCAGCATCTCTTTAAATGTGACTAGTCATTGGGTCTTGGGTAACACTTCCCACCCATCCCATGGGAGAATCATCTCTTTGCCTTACCTATTATAAACAATTTAGGTTGAAAATTTACCAGTCATTGGGGTGCATGGCTGGCTCAGTTGGCAGAGCACGTGACTCTAGATCTTGGGGTCGTGAGTTCCAGCCCACACTGGGCATAGAGTTTACCTAAAAAAAAAAAATTACCAGTCAGTTCTAAAATGTCTCCTTAGCTAAAAAAAAAATCTCAACTACAAGATAATCTCTTTTGCAAGCAGAAGTCAAGAATTCCTCTGTAAATATTGAGAGACATCCAGTGAAGGCTCAGATTCAGAAAAGGAATCAAGTAATTTTTTTCCCTTGAAATGATCTTTCACGGCACTCTTCTCCCCGGTCTCGGTTTTACTGTAAAACCCTGACATCCTATTTGTGTTAACGAGGAAGAGCTGATAGCATGGAAATGTCCTTAGAAACAGCGATTTACCTCAGGGGAGGTCTCTGGAAGAGCTGCAGTGACTTGTGGTTGGTTTTTATTTATTTATTTTTTTGATTGCTTGGGTTTTGACTTGTATATAACACATATTTCCAGTTAACTCTGGAATCCAACATTTCCTTTCATTTTAGGCTAGGGCTATCGTTGTAATCTTATGGCAAAAAAAAGTTGCACTTAAGGGATAGTGTCACAGAATGCAGATGGAATCTGCTAGGGGATGTGAGTACTGGTAAATTAAAGGTACAAGCCAACTTTCTGGGGGAAATTTTAGCTCGGGGGCCAGGCCACTGTCCTGATTTGGCCAATGGGCCTTGTGTGACCCTGGGCAAGCCTTTTAACCTTCATGGATCTCTGTTTTATACCTGTAGATGGGGACCTGTTCATTCACTTATTCATTCATTTATTCATTCAAAATATGTATGTGCTTTAGAACTGTGGTGGGGATCAAATGGGAAAGCTGACTTCAAAGTTTTCTGTAAACTGTAAAATGATAGATAAATGTGATAGTTAATTAACTAATTAATGCATAGCGTCTGGACCAGCACTGTCCAATAGAAATATAACACGAGCCACGTTTGAAATTTAAAATTTTCTGGTAGCATATTAAAGAAGGAAAAATAAACAGGTATAATTGATTTTATATATTTTATTTAACCCAGTATATGAAAAATGTGATCACGTTAGCATATAACCAGTATAAAAATTATTAATGAGATATTTTACCTTCTTGTTTCTATACTAAATTTTGACAATCTTGTGTGTGTTTTATGCTTACGGTACACCTCAATTCAAATGAGCATGTTTCAGATGTTCCAAAGCCCCATATGGCTAGGCTAGGGCTGCTGAATTGGACAGCACAGATTTGGATGTTTTCTGGACAGAGTAGCTATTTTGTTGCAAACATCCATTTTGCTGGTTCCTCATGGCTAAGCTCCTTTCTGCTTGGGTCCTAGGTATTATGAGACGGGGAGCATCAAGCCTGGTGTAATTGGAGGATCCAAACCAAAGGTCGCCACGCCCAAAGTGGTGGAAAAAATTGCTGAGTATAAACGCCAAAATCCCACCATGTTTGCCTGGGAGATCAGGGACCGGCTGCTGGCGGAACGGGTGTGTGACAATGACACGGTGCCCAGCGTCAGTTCCATCAACAGGTGAGGGGCTGGTGCCTGTGGGGGGCCAGGGATCGGGGGGAGTGGGACATCCTGGAGGCTCTGTGAGTGCCTTTCCTAAAAGTCTGGTCTCTCCATTCATCCAGGCCCCTTAGGGGTTATTGGACAGGAGGGGTGCTAATGGGGCTAGATTGATCTCTCTGTTGCCCTTCTTATCTTTCCAAAGTAGGCAGGGGTCCTAGGCTCAGGGAGGGAAGGCCATGTCAGTACCCAGGCTGCTTGAGAGTCTTCTGAGCCCAGAGTGATTTCTGTCACTCTCCCTTTACCGCCGCCTCTGTGTGTGGGACACTTAGCAGCAAACTGTTCTGATCAGGCCTTGACAAATGTCACTTCTTTGTAAGCCCATGCTCAGGGTCTCCGCACTGGCTGATATAAATCAGAGCTTCCAAGGAAGAAAATCCCTGCCTCCAGTTTGGGGAGAGGTTGAGCCGTTGAATGTGGAAAACAGAGCCTGGACTTGAAGTTGAGAGATTTGGTTCCTTGTCCCAGTTCTGCCACAAACTCCAAGTGTCACCCTGACAAAGCTCTTCCTCTCTTTAAGAGCTCAGAACCTTGGTGGTCCTGATGTAGGTCAATGATCTCCAAGAGTGACGTCCAGGACACCAAGATGCTGTGGAGTTAGGGAGCTACCCTCTCCCCAGTTTCCCTCAATGTCACCCATGGAGAGAAAGAACCAGAGAAATACCATGAGTACCAGGCATGGGATCTTCCTGGGAGCCACAGCGGCACCTTCTCTGAAGTGTGATTCAGGATATATCTAATGGAGCTTTCAGAGCTTCAAAAAATTTCTGAAAGAAAGTATTCTATTATAGGGGCAGCTGGGTGGCTCAGCTGGGCAGGCCCCCGACTTTGGCTCAGGTCATGATCTCATGTTCTGTGAGTTGGAGCCCCGTGTCGGGCTCTGTGCTGACAGCTTGGAGCCTGAAGCCCGCTTTGGATTCTGTGTCTCCCTCTCTCTGCCCTTCCCTGGCTCATGCTCTGTCTGTCTCTCTCTCTCAAAAATAAATAAACATTAAAAAAATTTTTTTTTAAAAGAAAGTTTTCTATTGTAAACGGCAAAGTCTCAAATCTGTTAAACCTATAGAAGTCAAGGATGAAGTTGTGAGGTGAACAGAAATGATTGTTCTCTAAACTCCACAAAGAAAAGAGAACCAGCTGACTGAAAACTTGAATGGTTCCCATTTCTCTAAGGTCACACACTACCCTTGTCCGTGCAGAGCCTGTCCAGGCATAGCAGACCCCTCACCCCCCGGCAGAAAGAGGTGGTCAGACTAGAATGTCCCTGAGATCCCTTCTGGGCTTGATGGTTGTTCCTTCTGTGATGACTCGAATGCACAGAATCACTGTGTGAGTGCATCTCTTGATGTTTTGAGACCTGCCTTTTCATAAGCCATGAGCCTGTTTCCTTTCTCTCAGCAAGTCTTTATCTTGGTCCTGACATCATGTGAGGTACAGAGCACAGAGAGGGGCACCAGGTACACTGTCTCGTAGTCTCCGTTCTAGAGGGCCTCCTTGCGTAGGATGGCATTCAGGCATGCATGAGAATTCTGGTCAACCTGAATTCGCTGAGGAGATAGCAACGGTTGTGGTGGGTTTGGGGTGGGGGGGGGGATAACTTCTGTTCTTCTGGGTTATGGGGGCTCCAGTGTGCTTTGGGAGTCCCCTACTTCTGGCATGTTGCAGGATTACCATCACACAGAGCAACATGACTTTTTCCCACGTCTCCAAGAGCCCTCGTGTGGAGTAAGGCATACAACGCCTATAGCGATGGGGAAACGGAAGCCTTCTCTTCAGAGGAACCTCCACCAAACCCATGGTCAGGCTTTGGGGGCCCGCAGATATCCCAATGTAGGGTGTACGTGTAATTGGTGGTTTGAAAGATAACCCTGGGTTGCCCGTGGGGGTCCCAAGCTCCTAATGCCTGCTGTTGGCAGGCAGTAATGTAACAAGTGAAGAAGGCTAGGTATGAGGTGATAGGGAAAGGTGGGGTCTGTGGGAAACTGGACAGCACAAGAGTTACTGAAGGGGTAGGTGCTTCTCAGCTCCAGCCGAATGCCTCCAGGATTTTTTTTTAAGTTTATTTATTTATTTGGAGGGAGAGTGTGTATGCGTCCGCGAGCGTGCGAGCCCACCAGCAGGGGAGGGGCAGAGAGTGAGGGAGAGGGAGAGAATCCCAAGCAGAGTCTGCGCTGTCAGCTCGGAGCCTGACATGGGGCTCAGTCTCATAACC
Source organism: Lynx canadensis (assembly GCF_007474595.2). NCBI lineage: Eukaryota > Metazoa > Chordata > Mammalia > Carnivora > Felidae > Lynx > Lynx canadensis. The sequence goes on along the minus strand of NC_044315.2, from coordinate 58,442,230 downwards.
AGGAGATCGTGACCTGACCTGAAATCAAGAGTCGGACGCTCTACCGACTGAGCCACCCAGATGCCCTCCAAATCTCCATATTATTAAATGGTGGCAATGAATTTCAGTGAAAAAAAAAAAGTGCCTTACAGGACGAGCATAACTCATTTGCAGGGCTCCAGCTTATATCTTCTGTAATACAAGGATGAAAACGGTCATCTATTTATGATGAATTTGCTTTAATGTATTTTAGAAAAATATAAGTGGAACACCAAGCCAGTGAGCGTGAACTTTATGAACTATCCCTCCCATTTACGGTAAAGAACTCGTATTGCCTCATAAAGTAAGTCTAAGTCAAAACGTAAGTTACTTGAAAGGAAGATACGAAGTGAAAAGAGCACAGTGGCCCGATGGAGCGGTGGAGGCCGTGAGGCGGGACTTACACGAGTGTCTAGGGAAGCCATGGACCAGCTGGTGCTTTGTGCTTGGAGTTGCGCTGGGCGGCTGCTTGCTGGTTGCTGGGGCCGTGGCTAGCCTCAGGGGCTCCTGTGTGTCCACAGCGGTGGCTGTGCCTCTGAGGTGTTTTCAGGTCTGTCGTCTCCTGTAGCCCTCGAGGCTTACCTCTGTTCTTTGGCAGGTATAGAAACTGAGGCCCAGAAGAGAGGTGTATAGGAATGATGATTTTGAGGTAGAGATGGGAGTAGAGTCCGGGACCCCTGATGTTAGTAAGAGGAGGGCCTGTCTCTTTCCACCATTGCCCTGTAGGACTCTACCCGTGACAGAACTGAGGATCCGAGAGCAAAGAGGCAAGGAGGAGTAAAACGGTCATTCCTACCATGTCCACGCACCTTGCAGCCTTTGCGCTTTGCTGCCTGTCTGCAGCTCCCTCTGTGACCCACAGCCCTCTCCTGGGCACCCTGCTGGGGGCTCTTCTCTGGGGGCACACTGTGGCACTTCACTCAGAGCTCTTTGTGTCTTTAGCCAACCAAGCCAGCAATGCAGATGAACAAGGACACTGTTGGTGCCTCCTTCCCACCGCCACCCGCCTCCCCCTGCCCCATCCACGAAAGCCTGAGCCATCCCTGCGTGCAGTTTTATTTTCCATATGAAGGCAAAGCTGCTCTCCAAAGCTGCGTTCAAACGGGTGCAGTTTCCAAGTAACTGTCTCGCAAACATCACGATCATGATGTAAGAGCGTCCACAGATTCCTCTCCCAGCTCTTGCCTCCCCGGGGGCAACTTCTCACTCTTCCCCTACTTCACACAGCTAAGGAGGGAATGGTGGCTGGATTTGTAGCTATTCCGGTGGCAGCAGTGTCGTCTCCACTATCCACCCCTACCAGTGTATGCCTTTCTGCTGTCATCTGGGAGAGCAGCCTGGGAACCCGTGACTGACACAGAATTCAGCGACTTCGAACCTGTTCTGCTCAGCATGTGGGAGATTTGCTGGGACACGAGCCATCATGTTTATGTGGCTTCCTAAGGACAAAAAAGGGCTGGGGGTGCTGCACGACCTGCACCAAGCATTCTTAGAATCCAGCCCGAGTGTCAGTGGGAGGTGACTGTCCAAGAGCTGATGGAAGCCGGTAATGGAGCCTTCCTTCCGATCCGGTCCCGGATCTCTAAATCAGGGGCCAAGTGGTGGGGACTGCGAGTGGCACTCCCAGTTAGAAGGACGGTTCCACTTAGCAACAATTGGTTGTTGTCATGTGAGAACGTGGGATCAGGATTGCTAGGTGTTTGGATTTTTCAAGGAAGCTACAAATCCGTGTATTTATGTAAAAGCTCCCACCCTACAATTATTGGCAACTAATTCAAATAAAACAAATGACTGTGCAGGCCAAACAAAACTCACTCAGGAATTGATGTGGCCTGGGGATGACAGTTTGTAAAGTCTACTCTTAATCTGAACTTGGGCAGCAAGACTTCTGAGAGTGTTTACCCATTCCCCTCTTTCTTCTCCACATCAGTTGCTGGCCTGGGTGTCACCTGTGGGCCCCCTCCCAGCATGGCCCAGTTGGACCCTTGGTTTGGGATTCTTAGCACAGCTGATGACCCAAGATTCTTACTGCACCAACGGCAGTTTGACCAGTGCAGTAGATGTGGGTATATCTTCAGCCCTGTCTTCCTATGTCCTTTTTAAAGGCACCATGATTTTCTCCTTCAATGTAATTGTGTAATGGGGGGCAGGAATGGAGGAATATGTGTGTGAGAAGACCTAGCCTTTCAAAGAAGTGAGGGTGATGTTGAAATAGGATCCTTACAAATGCCTGTAATACCTGAAGCCCTTGAAGTTTAGTCCCTCAGTTTCTAAATGGATTTGGAATCCAAATAGACTTTATGTCTCCTATAGGAAATATTTAGCAGAGGGGCCACTTCTTTTGAATGTGGTGCAAAGGAAATTGCTCGAGCATGGGAGCTGGGAGTCTGGGCTGACCTGCTGTGTGACCCTGGGCAAGTCACTTCAGCACTCTGGGCTTTGGTGTCCTCATTTGCAGGAATTGGTGGATTGTTGAATTCCCTTCTCTGCTGGACCATCTAGGATGCTCACATGGCACCCAGGATCATGCTCATGCTCAGCGAAGTAAAGGCAAAACCCTTTAGTGTTAACTGCCAGGTAGCCAGACTGTCTCTGGTTTAGAAGAGGTCCGGAGTATGACTCTTACTGTGACACGTCTTGACGATTGCTTGTTAATTTAAATTTTTTTTTAGAATTGCTATGATTCAATTAGTCTTGTCCTTCCCCCTACCATTTCTTCTCAGTGGAAGATAATGCTCTTTGTTCCTTTTTTTTTTTTTTTTTTTTTTTTTTGGCAGCTGCTGCAAGCAGATGGGCAAAATCTCTATCCCTGGGGACAGCTTTGGAGGGTTCCCTACAATTCTGGTCTCGCCTATAAAGGACAGCTCCTCTATAGCCTTAAAATAGGGTGTGGGGATGGCTACTTTTCCCTCCCTAGTTCCCAAGGGGATCTCATGTGTTTTTAAGGCATTTGTGGAAAATATGAACCTTTTAAGGTTGAAGCTGGTCTTTAATCTTTCTGAAGATACTACTGAAGATAACAGCTAACATTTATAGCAAACTTACTGTGCAACAGCTGATATTCTAAGTAATTGATTAGTTTCATTCTCATCATAACCCTATGATGTAGGAATGATTCTTGGTCCCATTTTGCAGATGAAGAAACTGATGCACAGAGGAGTTAATTTACTCAAGGTCATGCAGCTGGCAAATTGGAAAACTGGGTTTCAGACTCTAGTGGTCTGATTCTGGAGCTTGTGGTTTTAATCAGTATGCTGCAGTGGCCTCTTAATGATTTGTAACAATTAATAATGTTGTACCAAATGGCTTATAAATATTTTAAAAGAAAAATAAGGAAAACATAATTTTCTTTGCTCTGCCTAGGTACAAACTTAATGGCCAGGCAATACTCTGCAAAGCTAGGACTTTATAGGAAATGAATATGAGAAATAGTTCTCATATATTTTACCATACATTTATATGTACATAACCCATAATATAGGTAAACTGTATTTGTATAGCCAGATATTCACATTAGCTATATCTCTGTAGACAAACACACATGTTTCCTTGGAAAAGGTGACATACACACAAATACAAAAATTAGATCAGATTCTAACTTAATTCCAGGTGGTCCAAAAGACTATCTCACTCCCAGGTCCTTGTCAATATGCTCCATGTTTGTTTAGTTAAAATAAGAATTTTGAATATTGGAGGAAACAAACCAACCCTGAATGCATTTGAAGCAACACTTAAGCTGACTCATAAGAAAAAGGCAAAAGGCCCTGGGGGCTCCAGGGGCCTGGACTCCAGGGGACCTGTGGTTGGGCTGTGGTGTGAACAGAAATGTCCGTTCAGGCTCTCAGCTGGGCATGCTGAGGGGCCTCGGTGCCCGCCACTGAGCTGTGAGATCTCTGAGGGCACAACCCAATTGAGGGTATCCTTACTCCTCTCCATTTGTACAAGCTGGAGACTCAGTGCAGCTTGAAACTTGAACTTCCAGAAATAACGGTCTGGAATGTGAAAAAGCCTCTCACCTAACACTGAGTGAAGAGAGCCAGATACAAAACCATGGATGCGTTTTAATCTTGATTTTGTTAAGGAAATGGGTATTTCCTAATATGCGTAGGAATGTTAGCATAAAGGAGGTACATCGAAATGTGATTTTAGATACCTTCTTTGTATTTCTCATCCTAATAGTCTACAATGAGCACAAAGTACTTTTATAATTAAGAAAAACCCTAATAACTGTTCTTTTAAAAGGTGATCCTTGGAGGCTGGAGTAGAACGTCTCCAAAGAAGCTGAACATTCTGTTACCACCCACCCTTCTCCCTAATGAGAAGGAAGAAGCTTCCCTTCTCAGGGAAGGAGCTTTTGTGCAGATCCCACAGGGACTTTGGGCCCAGCCCTGGTTGGTTGCGCTATGACACACAGGGCTTGGGGTCTCACGGAGGAGACCCATATGAGTGTGCTGTTCTAGACAGAAATTTATAAGCTAAGCTTCTCAGAGCCCAAGGTCCTACAGAAGAACATCAGAGCTGCCGGGGCAAAGGAAAAGCAGTACCACTATTATCCCTTTCATACAGTGGGCTTTGTTTGAAGATTTTTTTCCCCAAAAAAGGATTTAATTAGAGTGGTCTGTTCCAACTTCCTCATTGTATTGAGGCCGGCAACAGAATGGACTTGCCCAGGGTCACAATCAAGTTCATCATATTAGAACTAGGGCAAGGTCTCTGGAAAGACAGGCCAGCACACCCCCGGCTCCCGGCCTTGTTGGAGCCTAACCATGTGGCTTTGTACAAGGCAGCTTTGGAGGCTTCCTCTTAGCAAAGCCAAGCCTGTCCCGGCGGCACTTTAACCCTTTCTAATTTCAGAGCAACATGCATCTGCTTCCTTGGTAATTTTTTAATGGGTGGGGATGTGGCTCTCTCCTGCAGAGAAACCAGAGCATGTGGGCCCCCAGGGAACAGAGAGGTCACCTGGTTCAGTCCCTTCATTCCACCGAGGGGGAGGCAGAGGTCCAGGAAAGGGAAGAAAGTCCCTATTAGCGTCCCTCAGGGAGTTCCTTATGGAACTGGAGCTGCTCCAGAGAAAAAGATGTCTGTTTGTAACATTAATGTGTCATCCTTTTTCTACACAAGAGGTACTTGAAGCCCAGAGAGGGGTGGGAACAAGTTACCCAAAGACACCCAGGGAGTTAGGGGCTGAATTGGGACTAGTCCATAGCGCTGCTAACCCCCTACACTCCCAATCTGGGGTCATAACCTCCCTCCTCGTCTGCCCCAGCTTGCCAGGCCTTTTCCGTGCATAGCTGGTTGAGATCTCTTCTCCGTGGTGGTAAATAGCCATTAATTTTTCCCCCAACTGTCCACAGGATCATCCGGACTAAAGTACAACAACCCCCGAACCAGCCGGTCCCAGCTTCCAGTCACAGCATAGGTAAGAAGAACTTTTTAAAAAAATTTAAAAATCTAATGGGCTCCAAATATTCTAAAGAACTTTTTAATCATTCTTATGGACAGATAATTCTGCATAAAACACTTCGGCACACGTACTAATGCGCCTTCTTTGTCATTCTCCAAGGGCTGAACCTGGTAAATGAATTTTATAAATACTGCTAAAAGGTTTTGAATTTTACTGATTATTATGATAAATAGCTTTCACCATGAGACAGAAAATTGAAATCTAAGCCAAAAAAAAAAAAAATCCACTAATGGGGGTCTATAGAATGTCAGATAATTAAAGTAATAAATCAAGAAAGGGATACTTATTCATAACATTTTCTGCATCATTAGTCAGTAAGTAGTTTTGAATGTGTTTTTTTCTTCTATCAACCAGCCCTTCTACAATTCTTTGTGCACTTGCAGTCTTGAGTGAAGATGTGGCAAAACTTCCCAAACTTTCTCTCCCTCTCTCTCTCTCTCTCTCTCTCTCTCTCTCTCGCTCACTTCAATCTCATGTACTCCATGAACTGTCGAGGACTGCCAGTGGGGCTTTTGATACTCATGGGAGATAGTCTGAGTGAGCATGACTTATAAGGGTGGGGGTCCTATTTCCAACTACTAAAGAGTTCAGAAGTTTCGCTTGCCTGTCCTTTCCCCGAAAAGACTGTGAGATGAAAATGACATGTGTCTATTTAAGACATATTATTTCTCCACTTGGGATAAAGGGAACACCTCTGGGGGGAAAGTTATTCTACTATAAGAAAGTGCTGACCATTCAGTTCAGTAAGCCTCTGACAGTCCCAGTCAATGTCACTTAATAATGCCTCAGACTGTGTAATGTTTCCCCACCTTTGTCACTCCCTCTTTAACTGAAGAACCCCCCCGCAGTGATGGGGGATGGGCAGAGGCAGGCTTATAGTTCCAGCTCTGCCATTAACTCATCCAGTGAGTACGTCCCTTTACTTCTCCGAGTCTCAGTTTCCCCATTTGTGGACTGATGTGCACAAACTAGGGGCTCCCTGAGGTTTCTGATCCACCATGGTTGCCTCTGTGAATAAAGGTAAGAGAGAGTTCCTCCCTTCCATAAAATAATTATTTAGGAATCCATTCAAAAAGTGTTTGCTATGCCCTTGCTTTGCATGGAGACTAGTGTTATAAAGGAGGCAGGACAGAATCTCCATTCTCATGGACTTCTCGGTCTAATAGGGGAATGTAACGAAGAGAAGTTTGCAAAACACTGAGATAAGGCTCAAGAAGGAAATACAGGATGCTGTGTGAGCCAAAGGAAGGGAACTGTTACCAGCTCTGTTGGGCTGGTGTGAAGAAGGTTGAGGAGGGCTCCTGGGGAAATGTTTGTGGCTGAGATTTCCCTTGTAGCTTTAACTATTTCGGATGACGGAGCAATGAATATGAGACTAAGAATACCCGATAATATTCTTGCAATTGGGTTAGAGGAATAATTCTACTTGTAGGTCAGCAGAATGCTTTGTCTCAGAAAGTTTTATAAAAAAATGTACCTTGTATGCGTACAGGCCTTTATCGTTTACAGACTTATTGAGGAGTGAGGAAATGGAAGTTAGAGAGATTGAATAACTAGCCCAAGGTCACATTGCTCATAAGTGATGGAGCCAGAATTGGAACCTGGGTCTTTGGAGTCTGGCGCAATCACAAGATAATCAGAACTATCACTGGCTCTTGTCAGCAACATGGCGAGCCTTGGTTATATGTGGTTGTTGGTTTTTAAAGTACCAAATGACGTGTGATCTTCTTTCTTCCTCTGTTCTTTGCACCTTAATACAGAAAAGGTTGTGAGATTTGCATAAATCTATTTTGAGGAGCTTCTTCTGGTGAAGGAAAAGAGAAGTTAACGATTTCTACTTCTGTGTCTCCTAAGGAAGATCTAAAATCTAACTCAGATATGAGAAGAAAGGCACTGTTCCCTCTAGGTCTGTAGGAGCAAGAGCTGGATATGCTCCAAGGAAAGCAACAAACAGCTTCTCACGCAACACCACCATTTCTAGTAATTTCCTACACTTTAGAGTCAAAGGCGGCTCCACCTGCCTCCAGCTAGTTATAGCCCAAGGAAATGTGTCAGAGATTGGTTTGTAGGTTTTAATGAACCAAGAGAGAATTCCCACAGCCCAGGAATGGAAATTCAGCTGTACAGCTTGAGAGGACCCTGACGACTTGGCTGCTCTTTTCCCCTGGACTCTGGGGTTAGGAGTTAAAGTGAAACTTGCGCAAAACCTCCGCTCCCCTCCCCTCCCCTCCCCTGTTCTTATCCTTAGGAATGTAGAGACCTGGCCTTAGTCACAATAAGTCACTGAGCTCAGCCCACGTTTCTGGGCAGGGGAAATCAAGACTTTAAGTCAGTAGACCTGAGGCCAAGTGCTGGTGCTACTGCTTATTGGCTAGATGACATTTAGCGAATCACTTCACCTTATGGCGCCTTCAGTTTCCTCCTTTGACCCAGGAGTATAAATAACAACACTTGACATTGTTGCAACCGTCAAATGAAAAGCAAGGCATTAATGTGAAGCGTATTATTGTTCTTCATTATTACTTAACGAGGGGCAGATTGCTGTAAGGGTTCAGACTTCAGTTTCTGGATTCTGTGGCCTTGGGCAAGTCGCTTACCTTTCCTGAAGCCTGGGTTCCCTTACCTTTCCAATGAGATAACAACATCACCTCCCTTACAAGATTGTTCTTAGAATTAAATAAAATAATGCCTCAATGATGCCTGGCACAGAGTAAGTTCTCAGAAAACATCAGTTATCATTATGATATTATACGTATCGATACATATTATATGTGCACAATATATATTCTATTATATAGCCTATCATTATTACATAATTAATATTGAACGTGAAAATCCAGGTAAACTAGAAGGAGAAAAGACAGTGAGGAACTATAAAGAGAAGGAACAGTTTGCCATTTGGAGTTTTGTTGGCTAAGTGTATGAGTGTACAGGTATTTATGTCTGTGTGGATGGGTGGATATGTAAGCAGGGAATGCAGCTGCCTAACGAGCGGTCTAGGCTGGCTGGTGGTAGGCCCCAGCTCCCCCTCTCTCTTCGCCGTCCCCCTGCTTCCTGCATTCTTGGACAGGATTTGAGCTACTGCTCTTCTCACGCTGTCCTGTGTGCCTTTCTGCACCGTCAGCCCTCCTAGCTGCCCGTGCTCCCCCTTGCATCCCCCCAGCAGCAGAAAACCTGGGCAAATGCCCTGAGGGCTGCCCCCATCGCCCAGGTGTAGACGCTGCCATAGGGCGGGTGTCCTCAGCGAACACTCACTGCATCCCGCGCTCCCGCTGCTCCGCAAACAGTGGCATCCAGCCCAGTGTAGGGTGAGTGCTTTTGTTTTGGCCGGCTGCCCGGCAAAGCGCCCGCCCCCACAGCCCTCCCGCCGGGCCCTGACCAGCCCCTCTCCCTCTGCACAGTGTCCACGGGCTCCGTGACGCAGGTGTCGTCGGTGAGCACGGACTCGGCCGGCTCCTCGTACTCCATCAGCGGTATCCTGGGCATCACGTCTCCCAGCGCAGACACCAACAAGCGCAAGAGAGATGAAGGTAAGAGATGCCTCTGCAGTCCTGTCCCGGGCGGACCCGACCGGACGGGATCTGCTGCGGGGCCGTCAGGGAGGAGTAGAAACAAAGATGCCTGATGAGCACCGGAGTCCCCAGGTCGGGTGGACACGGGAAGGGGCTGGGTGCCCTGGGAGAGGCAGGCAGGATACTGGCTGGGATTGCGGATTTCTCACCAGTGTGCCCTCATCTTCACCCCTTGGGTGAAGGAAAGAGGGCCTGGCAGAGTCCTTGTGTTCTGAGCTTTGTGGTCTGTAAGAAACCTGTGTGCAGATCTGATGCCCAAGGGCAGGGTGTGCAGGGTACAGTGCAAGGCCTTTTGTCTCCTTTGTTGGGGAGCCTGGGAGCCGAGGGCGTGCTGGGTGCCCTGCAGTGAGAGCCGCACACCTGGGCGGAGGGGGTCAGCAGGTGGGTTCTCCCAGCTGGCTCTCCCAGAAGGCCTCCGACAACGAAGGCAGCGATGGTGGGGGGCTGAGGAAGTTAATCATCTCATCTCTGCCCTTGGGCCTGGAAGGAAGGAGTGCAGTGGCCTCCTGGGGATTACAAAGATGACAATCTTCCCAGTTGCTTTTTCTGAACCCCTGTGTATGCCTGCTGCCTGGGTCCCGGGAGCCGGCCATCTCTGTCCTGCACACAGGCCCACCTTAACCTGGCTTTCTGTTCCCTGATGGGCTGCCAGTGCAGCTGACGTTAATGGGTTTGAGAGGAGAAACGAACCCCTGGGAGTCTGTAAGACCTTCTCCAGGAAAGGGGGAAGAAAAAAAAAAAAAACGCCTATGGTCTAGGGCCTGAGAGCTGCGTGACAGAAATCTTGATTCAATTATTCTGTTCCTCAGCACAATTCCCTTTCTTGGCTCCCTGTAAGGGATGTGTGTTCTCGTGAGCACATGCCTAAGTACTTAAGATCTGTAACTAGAAAATTGAGTCGGCCCAGCGGTGGATTGGCCTGTGGTCTTCGTGTTCTGGGCAGTGCGGAAGCTGGATCTCTGGCCTCCTCTTGGAGCTGTGGGGGCGCCGGGGGGGGGGGGATGATTCACGGCTTTGGAACTTCCCTCACCCCTTTCCCCTGTTCTAGACACTCGGAGCAGATGTCAGAAGTCTTTAACTCAGTGGGCGATTGTGCTGTGTTACCGCAGGAGGCAGTGGGCCTACCATCTCTGTTGGTTTATGGGGTTGGTGCTGTCATCTTTTCTGCCATTGTCACCTGCACTCACAGCAGATGTGCCCAAGCTGGGGCCCGGCTGTGTTTGATCACAGTGGAGGGGCAGGTTGTGTGAGACTCCCTCACAGGCCGAGGGATCCCGGCACAGACTTTTGGAGAAATTAAAAAAAAAAAATCTAGTTTGATGTTTATCACCAAACAGGTCCTGATTTGGCAGGGGGTGGGGGCTGTTTTACTGTGTTTGTGGAGCACTGGGGCGGGGGGGCAGCTGTTTTACTGTGTTTGTGGAGCATTATACTGGCTTTTAGCTTCTGCTCAGCAGCCACTGTTCAGCTTCTCGTGCTGCTTTAAAAGGTATCGAGTGGGGGGCATTGAGGTGGCTTAGTCGGTTAAGCGTCCGACTCTTGATTTTGGCTCAGGTCATGATCTCGAGGTTTGTGAGATGGAGTCCCACATGGGGCTCTGTGCTGATAGCACTGAGCCTGCTTGGGATTCTCCCTCTCCCCCTCTCTCTGTCCCTCCCTGCCTTGTGCTCGCACGCACTGTGTCTCTCAAAATAAATAAACATTTAGAAATTAAAAAAGCTATCGAGGGGCGCCTGGGTGGCGCAGTCGGTTAAGCGTCCGACTTCAGCCAGGTCACGATCTCGCGGTCCGGGAGCTCGAGCCCCGCGTCGGGCTCTGGGCTGATGGCTCAGAGCCTGGAGCCTGTTTCCGATTCTGTGTCTCCCTCTCTCTCTGCCCCTCCCCCGTTCATGCTCTGTCTCTCTCTGTCCCAAAAATAAATAAACGTTGAAAAAAAAAATTAAAAAAAAAAAAATAAAAATAAAATAAAAAAGCTATCGAGTGGTCAGCATGCAGGTGTTGTTGGTCTAGACTGCTCTGTGCCATCAGATCATTTCTCAAGGACTGTGGCCCAGTTGGGGTATTGACCTTTAAGAAGGACAGTGACAGATTGAGATGTGTCCAGGTGGGTGTCACCTGGAATGGCAGGGATCTGGATATTACAGCACCTGGAGAACACCTTGAGCCTCTAGGGTTGTTTCAATACAACAAAGAGAAGAATGAGCAGGACTGGACTGTTGCCTTCAAATATTTGGAGAGCTGGCCTGGAAGGTAAGAGGAATGAGACTTTGTTGTCTGGCCTTCAAGGCCAGTCTGCAGCAGATTCAGAATTTCAGCTCAGTGTAAGAAAAAACTTGTAGATATGAGAGTGGTCTGAGGCAAAGGGAGCTACCTTGGTAGGTAGTGAGTGCCCTGTCACTAGAGGTATGTAAGTAGAGCCCAGGTGACCATGGGCTGGGGCTGCTGTATGAGAGCATCAAGGATCAGATGTAGGATTGGATACTCTTCGAGATCAAGTACTGATCTCCAGAAAGACCTGGGAAGTGATCTAGTCCGTTTTCCGGGGGCAAAGGGACAATGATTTGATGGTCCTGGAAGCCAACAGGATTGGGAAGAGTGGGAGTCCCAAATGGCAACCAGAGCCCCTTCTCCCCTTGCAGCACCAGGAGTGTGTTAAAGCAGAGAGGTGGGCAGAAGTGCCCTTGTTCACATTAGCAAACTGCCTTGAAGGACTACTCCCCAGTGCTCCCGGATACCCTTTCCCACCCTCCTTCCCTCCCTCCCTCCCTATCTCCCTGGATCCTGGCATTGGTTTCAGGGGGAGTTAAAGAGGCAGAAATTGTCACCCCTATCTTATAGGGGAGGAAACTGAGGCCCCAAAGAGTTCTGTGACATTGTCAAAGCCACATGGCTGGTGTGGCCTGGGGAGCTGGGAGCAGCTGGAGAGGCCCTGAAGGCCCCAGTTCCTTGGAATCCCCTCCCCCCCCCCCCACCAGCTCTCATTACCCTCAGTCCCTCCAAAGAGATGCTTGGGAGGTAGAGCAGCCTGGGGCTGGGCAGAGCCTGGGGACAGTGTGAGGAAGAGTTTCAAGCAGAAGGGACTGGTCAGCAGGTTGGATGCTGCCGAGAGCGTGATGAAAAAGTCAGAAACCAGCATTGCTGGGCACACTGGAGGGCTGGCCTCTTGCGGAAGACCATGGCACTGTTTTTCACAGGAGCCCTTGACAGCCTGAGGGAAGGGCTATGAGGAAGAGAGGCACAAAGGGCCAAGAGGAAGAGGCCAAGAGGAATCCTCACCCCCATTTCTCAGATGAGGTGACTGAGGCTCTGCAAGGTGGATTCTACTTTGCAGTCATCTCCAGCTAAGACTTGGGTTTTGCCCTGTGGGCAGTTCCTGCTGCCACTCTCATGCCCAGGCCTCAGGACAGGGGTGGGTGGTTACAGAGTCTGGTCACAAAGGGCCTGCCCTCTAGAGCTCACAGGCTGGGGTCAAGACTGACAAGCCCAAAGTCCCTCCAATGGTCAGTGTGTAAGATGGTGCTGTGATGGGCGGTGACACCAGAGGGGGAGAAGAGCAAGGCAGGGAGGGGCAGATTTTGACCAAAGGGATCCAGGAAGGCTCCTCCTAGGAAGTGGCCCTTTATCAAGGGGAAAATAGTTTATATTGCTTCTGTTTTTTTTTTTTTTTAATGTTTATTTATTTTTGACAGAGACAGAGACAGAGCATGAGCAGGGGAGGGGCAGAGAGAGAGGGAGACACAGAATCCGAAGTAGGCTCCAGGCTGAGCTGTCAGCACAGAGCCCGATGCGGGGCTGCAACTCACACACCGCGAGATCATGACCTGAGCCGAAGTCAGACGCTCAACTTACTGAGCCACCCAGGCGCCCCCTGCTTCTGTTTTTAAAATCAAATGAAATTTAAATTTTAGTTCTTCAGTTACACCCGCCACATTTCAAAGCACTCAGTAGCCTCATGGTGTGCCGAGTGGCCACTGTATTGGATGATATGGCTTTGATGCAAGTGCTTGGCGCATAGTAGCTGCTCAAGAAGAGTGCTTCTTGGTGGAATGGGTCAGTCACATGCTTGTGGAGGGTTCACAGTTAGTAAGGAGGGGGAGTGGGCAATCTCCTCAACCAGGAGGGTTTCTGTTTGGTATTTTGGGCTTCCACAGAAAGCTCTATTTGAATAAAGACTTCTGTAGCAAAAACAAAAAAGTTAGGGCACTGTTAGACTAGTGGATTGCCAGGGGCCCCTTTGGTCTAGAAATTCTAGGACTCTCCCCCGGGACATTTGCCTCCAAGATCAGCTTTGGGGATGTGGCCGCTGTGTCCTGATCTCAGATGAGCTGTATGCGGCTCAGGTGGCAGAGAAGGCCCTGGGGCCTCTGAGGGCAGAGCTGGGGCTGGCTGAGGGAAGCTACAGGAAGCAGATTGTAGCTCAGTGCAAGGAACTGCTTTCAGATAACAGCCAGGCTAGGCCAAGGATGGAAGCATTAGGTTGGGAAGGGAATGAGCTCCCTGTCATCAGATGTGTGATCAGGGACTAGACAAAGGAGAGGCAGAAGAGCCAAAGAAGGCATTCTGATTTGGATCCCATGACTTTGAGACCTGTTACAGTCTGGGTAGCAGGTGCTTCTGTGACCTCCTATGTCTGCAAGTAGTTTTCCCTACTTGTTTTTCCCTTCTGCCACCTGACTCTGAGGTGGCCGTCCACATGGACTTGACTGGGCAGAGGCCACATCGCATGCGTTTCTCTCCCTGGTCAGCTCCTTGGCACAAGGCACAGTGCCCAGAGGTGCTCAGGAGTTCTGTGGCTGGTACTGAGAGCTTTCGTGAAGTTTCTGGTGTAGGCCTCAGGAATCCCACTGGGCCAGGGGGACAGAGCCTGATGCGGTGCTTCCCCCACTAGGAGGCTGGACTGGGCCAGGCAGGAGCGGCTGTGAACAGTGGCCATGGGTGAAAGGGCAGCCCCAGACCCTGTGTTTCTTCCTGGGCCTTGGATCTCCAGTGGGGTCTCTGTCCACCATCTATCTCCAGGGCCCCCATTAAGGTCCCCTTGACTCCCCCCTCCTCTCCAACCCCCAGAATTTGAAAAGCTCTGATGAGCACACCAAGGTCAGCTGAGCGAGAATCCCTTTCACTAGCTCAGAAGGCTGCCCAGTCCAGGACCAGTGTGGACTGTGGGAGCCACAGCTCCTTTGTGAGCAGTAGAGGTACACTGCAGGTGGAATTTCTGGCCTTCTGTCCCCTGGCTTCTCTCTGCCTGAAGAGGGCACAGGAAAGGCATCCAAAATCCCTAGGTGGCCTGTCCTTTTCAAGAAATGCCAAGTCCAGCATGACTCTCAAGGAGAGGATTGGGGGGCATTTAGGAGGGGCTCCTGTCATGACTATGTCTACCCCTTTCTGGGGGTGCCTGTCTCTTCCTCATGCCTTTCATTCGGGGGTGCATCTTATCCAGTGTTATCTGCCTTTGTTTGTGTCCTGTTAATAGACTTTTTCTGTCTGCTTCTGTCTCCTGGTCTAGCGTGCATGCTCTCTCTCTCTCTCACGCACACACACTCACACTCTGTCACTCACGGTCTCACACATACACATGCTGTTGCACACCCGCTCTCTCTCACACACTCTTTCACACACATACACACTCCCTATCTTTGTCACACACTCTCACACACAGACACACAGTCACATACATACTGTCACACACACACACACACACACACACACCTCTCTGTCTCTCTCGTTCCTCTCTCTTTCTCTCACACATGCTCAGTCACTTTTTCTTTTCTTGTATTCACTCTTGCTCTCCCTCTTGCCAACTCTCTGCTCCTCTCTCTCCCAGGTTGGGAGCCCCAGCTCATCCCTGCTCTGCAGACCTCCATGGGACCCCACGCAGGGAGGGAAGGGCTTTCAGAAGCTCACAGACCGACCCCCTCCCCCACCACGGGCAGACCCTGATCTTCCTCTATCAGGACCCTTTTCCTTGCTGGACACTCCCATCCTATCTGCTGCTCCCTGGCTTGGGATGGAAGGCTGGGGACGAAGGTGCAGAGACCCCTCTCGGATTTGCCAGAAGGGAATGGATGTGTGAAAAGAGTTATCGGCAGCCCTTGATTCCACAGATCGCTCATCTCTGGAGAGCCCACGATGAGATGGTGAGGTGTTGAGGCAAGGACACAGGCTCACAGGCCAGGGACAGAGCAACATGAGGACTTCCTGGCGTGAAATCTTCAGCGAGTGACTTAATCTCTCTGACCCTCCACTTTGTCATCTGGAAAATATCCGTAGCACAAGCCTTGTGGGTTATTGTGAGGATAAAATGAAATCATACCCTCAAAGGGTTTAGCCCCAGGGGCCAGTCATAGTAAGTGCTTAATAAATGGCCACGGAGGAGAGTGGGGCTAGAGGGTGCGAGGCCAGTCACAGGCTGAAGTCAAGCAGTCGCTAGCCTTCTGTTTGGTGGCTGAAACTAGGGATCTGCCCACCGCAGTCTTCCTGTTTGTAAGGCCTCTGCTGTGGCATCGAGACTGAACAACAGTGCCCCCAGGTGTCGGCAGCAAGACGAAGGGCCACTTGCTTTCCTTTGCTTCCTTTCCTCAGGACCTTGGTCTTCCAGCCCCCTGATGGAAAAGAGTAAAAGGATCAAGTCTCAGTCCACAAAGAGTGGCCCTAGGTACACAAGAGAGGCTCCAAGATGGAGGGCAGAAGGCAGAGCACCTGGGCCTGGGAGGGCTGGGGGTGGGGTCACCAGCTTGGACCTCAGGGCTCCCCTGTTGGAGTAAAGGGCCTTGGAGAACATCTGGGACATGTCATTCCAGTCATTATCCAGAGGGGAAAACAGACTTGGAGAAGAGAAAGGGTCTGACCAGGTCACGTAGTAAAAATCTGGAAAACCCAGAGGGAGGGAATGGATTCTTCAGAACATCCTTGGTATCCAGCTGCCTTTTGATGTGGCAACTCTCAGTTTCTTCTGTCCCTTCTCTCCCATTCTCCTTTCCGGCTGCTGCCCCCACTGTTGAAAGCCACCAGGAACCTCATCCGCCTGTGCTGGGACAGAGGGGCTCTGACCCCTGACTCATCCCCAGGGCGAACCTCAACTCTTGACAATGAGCCTTGCCCTTCCTGCCTTGCCTCCCGTTCCTCTTCCTTGTCCCTTCTGTGCTTCTGCTCCCTGTGCGTTCTCTGAGCTTTCCTGTCTCCAGGCCATTATCCACACAGGGGGCCCTCCCACAGGAGTGCTGTCCTTGAGGCTGGTCTGTTGGCCTGGCCTGGTTCCCAGAGCCAGCCCACTCCCTGCAGGGATTTTCAATGTTGGACCAGGAGTCCTTCACAGCCAGGCCCAGGATGGAGCATTGGAAGCCAGAGAACCTCTGCAGAGAGGGAAAGGAGTGACTAGCATTTTGTCTCCGTCTTTCCTGGGGCTTTACCAGGGCAGGCCTCCCTTCCCCAGCCCTCCATGAGGTGCCCCCTGGAGGTCTCCTCAGGCTGCCCATGCAGGGGGCCCTTCTCTGAGTTCTTTCTTTGTCTATCTGTGCAGGGCTCAGAACCAAGGTTCCCGCTGGGAGGGGGATCGCTTAGAAGCCAGGTGGCAATTCCCAGCCTGGCAGTCATGCTTTACTTGGCTTGCCTTGGAGTTAAAGTAATTTTTGATTAGTTACTGACATTTAAAAATCAGATTTCATATGTGGATGTTTGGCTTTTCTTGGGGGAAAAAAACCCCAAAACTCCAATCTGGCAACACTGGGCAGACTTTCCCATGTAGCCATGACCGTCTGTGGCTGCTGGGCCTGCGGGTCTCAGGCTGCTCCCTATTCAACTTGCTCTCAGTTATTCGTGCTCCGTTTTTCTCTACCTGAAGGCATTTGAGTTTCTGGAGTCCTAGAGTGGACTTGGAG
Organism: Lynx canadensis; assembly: GCF_007474595.2. NCBI lineage: Eukaryota > Metazoa > Chordata > Mammalia > Carnivora > Felidae > Lynx > Lynx canadensis. The sequence continues at coordinate 58,425,302 of NC_044315.2, read as the reverse complement.
GAACAAGCATGAGTCCAATCGATGCAATAAAGCCTGTGCGGGGCAGCACCATGACATGGCCCAATGGAGCTCTGTGTGTGTGTGTGTGTGTGTGTGTGTGTGTGTGTATGTGTGTGTGTGTGTGCACGTGTGCGTGTGGTCAGGGAAGTAGGCAGTCAGGTTCTTAGGCCAGTGGTGAGTGGGGTAAGGCACGGCAGTAGGGCGAGGTCAAGGAGCCACACCTCCTGTAGCCCAGAAGAGCAGTGAAATCGAGGTCATTCAGTCCACACCTACCAGATGGGTCAGGCACAGAGGTCCCAGGCTTTGCCTCCGGGCGTGCAGGGCGTGCTGAGTGGCAGTGGTGATAGGGACCCAGGTTTCCATCTCCCAGCCTGGCTGGCCACTCTCCGTGTCCTTCTGGCTGTGTCATCATTGGCACTCTGAGAAGTGTCAGAGACTTTCTTGGTAAAGCAGAGGACCTGAGGCCAGGTGGCCAGTTGGAAGGGCTCCTTGGGCCTTTCCCTAGTGCCTAGGGCCTGTCCCTTGGGTGTGTGTGGGGGGTCGAGTTTCAGTTCCTCCTGGCCCCCGGGTCCCTGAGTTTCACTTTGATTCAGTGAGTGAAAGCCTGTGTGAGAGCCAGCACCACTGAATATCCCCTCCACCCCTCCCTGCCCCTGTTTTCACGCTTGCTTTGCCCACACCTTCCTCTCCCACCCCCCAGCTCCCCTTCCCATGGTCTGTGGTCTGGTGTTCTGGAGAACCCTAGGGAATGTAAAGGATAGGGTGACAGAGTGTGAGGGATCTCAGTTCAGGGAGCTGGTTCTGAGGTCAGCCAGAACAAGAGTTTGGGGTCAGCTGAGGGAACAGCTTAAGGGATGGAGTCTCCACAGTGGACGGGCTCCCACTGGCTTTCTTCCCCGATCTGTGCCTGCTGCCCTGTGGGGCAGAAAATCCCACAGTCCCTTCTCTCTGGCTTTGGAATATGGTTAAACCTTGGCCACAGTCTGAGGCTCGGGGCTTCACAGGGCTCCAAACTACTAGAGGCTTATAAGGCAGGTGCAGGAGCCCGGAAAGAGGGGGATAGGACCTCTGGGCCCCTGTCCTGACTCTGTGGCTAACTTACTGGTGACCTTGGAGGGAATCCCTTCCTCTCTCTAGGCCTATTTCCTCATCTGTGATATGGGATCAAGGGATTCCTAAGGTTTTTTTTTGTGGCACCAAGATTCTGAGCTTCTCCTAGTCCCATCTCAAATACTGTTGTAGTATTTTAGAACAATGGTTCTCCAATTTTTGGTCTTGGGACCCCTTTAAACTCTTAAAAATTATCAAGGACCCCAAGAAGCTTTTTAGTTTAAAACATAAAAGTTTAAATACTTACTTACTAATTCATAAAAAATAATAAGGGTGCCTGGGTGGCTCAGTCGGTTAAGCGTCCAACTTCAGCTCAGGTTATAATCTCACGGCTTGTGAGTTTGAGCCCCGCTTCTGGAGCCTGCTTCGGATTCTGTGTCTCCCTCTCTCTCTGCCCCTCCCCTGCTCGTGCTCTGTCTCTCTCTCTCTCTCTCTCTCAAAAATAAACATTAAAAAATTAAAGAAAATAGTAATAAACAAGTAACATAAGTAATGTGTTTGAAATAAGAAAGAATCATATTTTCCATACCAAAAAATTTAGTCAGAGTGGCATTGCTTTATGATTTTGCAAATCTCTTTACTGTCTGGCTTAATAGAAGACAGCTGGATTCTCAGATCTGCTTCCGTATCCAAGCTGCTGTGATACCACACGTCCTAGTGCGTTTGGAAAACTCCACTGTGTACTTGTGAGAGGGTGAGAGTCAATGAAGCCAATAAAATGTTGGATTTATTATGAAAATAGTTTTGGCCTTACAGGACCCCCTGAAAAGGTCTTGGGGTCCCTCAAGGGGTCCCTGGACTATACTTTGAGAATCTCTGCTTCAGGCTACTGGGGACTCTGAGCTTGCTTACTTATCGCTTATACAGAGAGGGAAAGCAGTTAAATAGTTTTTACTAAAAGGAAAGGTACCATCAGTTCCCCCTATTTTTAGCTCCTGAAGGCAGGGGGAGCCATGGAAGGTCTTTGAGCTGAGGTGGGGGGGAGTAACAAGACATGCTGGGCTTTGGAAATCCTCCTGTAGCACATTGGGTATGCAGGGCTTGCTCCTCTCCCAGGTGTGAGCTCCCACAGAAAGGCGCAGCTACTGAGGTTTCTTTCATTGCCAGCAGAATGTCTGTAGGGCTTGAGGTCTGACCTCCCTCCAGCAGGCTTTCTTCAGGGTAAAAAGCAGCCACCCAGTGCTCCCTATGAGACTGGAGAGCGGGCATTCTGAGACCCAACCACGTCTCCCCAACCCAGCTCAGCTCTGCACTAGCTGGCAGATCCCTGAGATCTCACGCTGGGCATAGTTTTGGTGGGAAAAAAAAAAAAAACAACCAGGTAATAATATTGAATAGGAATGAAAAAAAATGAAATAAAGTAGTAGGTTTGGTATTTATCTGAACTCCTGCGATTTGAGGAAAAGTAGGTCTGAAAGGCAATTGAGACAGGAGATTTCTGTTCTGATTCCGTAGGCGCTTCTAGATGTTTCTGGAATGCCAGTGGTTGGGCACTGGTGTGTGTGCATCTATGTGCATGTGCGTGTGTGTGTGTGTGTACAGTTTCACTTTGGAATGTCCAGTTTTCCTCTTCATTGGTACAAGCTTATTACTTGTGCTAGTCTTTCCTTGGACTAATGGACTAAAATGGAGGAGAGGGAGGTGTCCTAAGGTAATCTGAGAAGAACTGAGAGACCAGGGCTTAAAGGTGTTAGAGAAGATGCATATGAGAAAGAGATTGCTTGTAGTGTAATGAACTGAGCTATGTATGAGGGGAAACAAAACCATGGCCCCTGGAGAAACTCAAGGAGGAGGATGAAAAGCGACAAGAAGGTCAGGCACTTCCCTGTACTAGCCACCAGGTGGCACCATTGACCCAAGACAGCTTAGTTGCAGTCCAGGGTTGGGGACAAGAGGGGTAACAGGGCAGTGTGTAATGGCCATGTGGGAGTTTGTAATTCAGTGGGGGGTGGCGGTGGCCAGGTAGGCTGACTATTTCCTAGAGACTTCTTTCAAAGCGTTTAGTCAGGGCAGGCAGAGGCTGGACCATCCTTGTTGGAGATCAGTCTGGTCTTTTCCTCACCTCCATGGTGCAGATGTCTAGATATAAACCTTTCTGAGAGTCAAGTCTTTGGTTCTATTCTAAGCCTTTACTGGTTGTGTGGCCTTGGGCAAGTCATTTCTCTCTTTTTTTTCTTCCTTCCTTCCTTCCTTGCTCACTAACCCCTCCCCCACCTGCCCCCCCCCCTTCTCTCTCTCTCCTCTTCTTTCTTTGTTCCACACCCAGCATGGTGCCCAGTGCAGGGCTTGAACTCATGACCCTGAGATCAAGACCTGAGCTGAGATCAAGATTCAGACACTTTAACTGACTGAGCCACCCAGGCCAAGTCATTTCTTTCTGAGTCTTGTTTTCTGCATGTCAAAATGTGGAGATTTGAACAGGCAGTTTTAGTGGTCTTTTGGGCTCTGACATTCTGTGGTATGCCTGAGGGAACACGGGAGGGAGTTGGAGTTAAATTCAGGATCATTCAGCTGTATTACCTTGGGCAGGTCACTTGCCATCTGTGGGGATTATAGTAACATCTCCCTCAGACTTTTTGGATAAAGTAGCAGCCTCGAAAAGACTTTGCAATCTTTTTTGTTCCTGTAGGACAAAGAGGATCGCTATTTATTATTTCCCTTGGAATTGAAGTTGGCCAGAGGCAAATCCTTACATTGTAGAAAGTTTGTGCCTCTGCCTGTGACCACCAATAAAGGCCTTATGGCAGGTGCTGCTCAAGGTCACTGTATTTCTTGAAGCTCCTCATTTCTCTCCATCTCCACTGCTACTGCCTCAGTCCAAGCACTCTCTCATTTGAACTATTGCTTATAGCTTCCTAGTGGGTCCCTACCTCCAATGTCTCTGACTTCTCCAAACAGTCCACTTTCCACAGAGCAGCCCCAGATGCACTTTTGAAATAGTTCTGATCAGTGACTCACCTAAAGGGCTTTTGCTCTTCAGCTCTGCCTGTTGTTCTCAGAAGCCCAGCAGACTTAACAAGGCTGCAAGGCCCTCCGTGATCAGGCTCCTGCCCATCTCAGGAGCCTCATCTCTCTCCACCCTCCTGTTTTCATGCTTATTCCAGCCACACCAAACCTCTTTCCATGTCTTGTTCTTTCCTGCTTGCAGCCCAAGCTTTCTGTGCATGGGTTGTAGGATCAGGCAGTGGGGGCTCTGATGCTGACTCCACCAGTGCCTACCCATGTGACTTTGGGCAAGTTATTTGACCTGAGCCTCAGCCTGAGTTTCCCCATATATAGAATGAGGGCACAAATTATGCCTATGATTGGGCTGTTATGTGGATTGTATGAGGTAATGCGTGTAAAGTGCCTCTGTGTGTGATACATGCTCAATAAAGGATGCCTCTTATGGTGCTGTTCTCACTGCCTGGGAAATTGTCCCTTCTTGCCAACCATTTACCCAGGTGGCATCCCAAATCTTTAGGATCCAGCATGAATATCACTTCCTAAGTGAGGGCTTCCTTGGTGCTCACTCTTGCTGGTTCCCCTGGCCCCACCCTCAGCACACAGAACCTGCCTGTTGATAAAAATACCACATTGGTCATTGTCTGCCCTGTGAGACTGTGTCTGCAGTGCTCATCACTGTTGCCCTAGTACCCAGCACAGGGACCGGTTCATGGTAGCAAATATGTACTGAATAGGGACTCTGGATGACATAGAAGCCTGGAGCCCATCTGGTCGGTGGATGCTGGCGGCTGTGTAGAACCCAGAGCCTTGCACATCAAACATCCACCCATTCTTGCCTGACCCCAAAGCCTCTGTCCTCCAGCCGCTGCTGTCTGGCCCCATAGAAAGGATCTCATGGCAACCATTCCAGAAAGGAAGGGAGCTCTCTCTCCCTTGGTCAAAATACACGTATACGCGTGTACATATGCGCATGCACACACATACGTGCATGCTGGTGCCTTCAGCCCCTATCCTGCCTGCCGCACCTGAGCATACGTTCCAGTGTGTGGCCCCAAATCGCAACTACAACACCGCACAACCCCAATGGGTAGCACTTACTGTTTACTGTATGTATTTTAATTTATTAATGCATTTAATACTCACCACCACAGCACCAGGTAGGTACTCCTATCATCCCTGTTTTATAGAGATTCAAAGAGATTGGGGAAGTTGCCCAAGGTCACATAGCCCCAACATTCAACAGTGGCAGTGTTGGGACTGGCACCTGGGTGGTCGCCATCCTGATCTTCCTCTCATGTGGTGTCGCAAAGGATGGCATCAGTGGGAACTCCCCCAGCTCTCAATTCCACCTCCCCCCGCCGCCCCGTCCATTTCTGCCATCCTATCCTCCTGCCAGTCTGAGCACAGGGGGCGACCTTGGCTCAGAGCCTGCTTTATTAATTAGGTGCCCCACTTCTGAGGTTTCCCCCAGCACCGCTGTGCACACTTTCTTGTCACACCTTCAAGTTGGTCAGTTTCAAGCGCAATAATCGGCTGATCACACATAGGCTTTAAACCACAGCTGGGTAGTGCAGCGGGTGGACTAGAGTTTGGACCCAGCCCTTCTGGGTACCAGCTGTGCGAGCTTTGGCAAGGGTCTTCTCTGAGTTTCAGTTTCCTCGCCTGTCAAAGGGGATAATAATTTTGGCTTTTCCTGGCAATTAAAAAATGTTACTTGTGATATTTCACCAGGCACTGGCATGTGGCAAGTTTCAAAATAGCTATTATTATTTCTATCATTGAAGCAAAGAGTTGTTACCCTGAATTCAGATTCCTTGATGACCTTGTTGACAATTTTCTAAATTCCCAGCTTTTTTGTGTTCCCATTCTTTCTTTTTTTTTTTTTTTAATAATTATTTTATTTATATTGCTAGGACTAATGATAGGACCATTCAGGCAAGGGGTCCAAAGAAAAAGGAAGACATACCCACCAGAATTTACACTGGCAGAACTTTAGCTCTGTATTCCAAAAGGCTAATAATTCGAGTTGTGGATGAGGACAGCTTGCAGAGGCAGGATGAGACTGACATGGGGTGGAGAGGCCTGGGTTCCTGACCCCAGTTCAGCCACTGTCTTGCTGTGTGATCTCGATCAGGTCCCTCCCCTCTGGGTCCTCAGTTGAGCCCAGACAAACCTTCCAACTCCGGATCCTTCCTTTTCCCTCCTCCCCCCCTCTCCACTGCCCCCCTCCCTGCTCCTCATCTTCTCTCTCTTCCGTTTCCTTTCTGTCTGAGACACAACGCCATCCAGCACTCTTGAATGGTACTTTTGTTCTGCTAACATCTCTTTTCTGAAAAGGATGATTGGTCAGGTTTGTATCTTTTAAATGCTGGCACGTTTTATCAGTTAAGAACCTGCAAACCTCTCTCCCAAGACATAGCCTTAAGGAGTAGACAAGCTGCAAAGGTGGGGAGGGCATTTATGGGAGACAATGGAGGAACAATAACAAAATCTCTTTGGGGGCCTCATGTATGGTCCCTACAGAAAATGCCTTCTTTCCTGAGAGCCCCCTTTCCTGCTCTTGCCATGACCTTAAGCGTTTTCCAGCTTGACTCCAGTTATGACTTTTGTCCCCCCTTAGCTCCCTGCAGAATGGGAGAGGGGGCAAGAACAGAGCCCACACTTGGGTGGCCCTCACCTCAAGGCCTCTTTGAGGTAGGGCTTGGAGCACTGGACTTGGAGGGACAGGGTTTAAGTGCTGCTTTGAGTGCTGGTGATCTTGGGCAAGCCATTCTGGGCCTCAGTTTTCTTCTTGGCAAAAGAGAACAGGATGCCTTCCTCAAGGTCTTGGGCAGACTCGGTGAGAAGCAATGCGTGAGAAAGTACTTTGTAAACTGTAAAGCTCTATGTAGGTATGAGACGGTTCCTATAATTCAGTTCATGAGCCTGTTCCCAGACTGAACAATTCCTTAACTCCTCCAGAGGTCAGTTTTCCCATCTGTAAAGTGGGGTCTGTAGTACCTAGGTCATACAATCACTGTGAGAATTCCGTAAAGAGTGCAAAAAACCTGGCACAGTTCTTGGCAGTGGCAGGTGCCCAGGTCTAGGTCAGCGCCCTGTTCCTTTCCCTTTCTCATTTTTCCACAGCCCTTCCCCGTGAGCACAGCGCACAATAATTATGCTACATGCTTCCAAAATCTGGCTGCCAGATCTTCGAGCGGCGGCTCCTTGGCCGGGAGAGCTTAGACAACTTCCCTAACCTGCGCCTCCATTCTCGTCCCTGTAAAAAAAGGATCATAGTAATATCTGCTTCAAAGGGTTGTTGACAAGATTAGACGGTGCCCATACACTACTCGACCCAGGGTCGGCGCCAGGTGAATGAATGTTAGTGATTCCGCCGCCGGACCTTGCGCCCTCCGCACAGCCAGACGCGGGACCCCGGCTGCGGTCTCCTTCGAGCCCCCGAGGCAGGTGGAAGAGAGCCAGGCCAGAGCGGAGCGGGAAGGGGTTTATTCAAGGTCGCACCAGGATTCCTGCGCCAGGAGCTTTGAGGAATTTCCAGAGATTCCGTCGTGCCGCCTTGCGACAGAGAGGCCAGACCGCCCTCCTGGTCCGGTCCCCCTCGGCCCGGAACGGACGGTACACTTCTCCCGGGAGGGCATCGGGATTTTCCTCCGCGGTGTGGAAGGAGAAATAAATTCAACCGCAGATTCAGGCCGTGGCGCAAAAAGAAGGGAGCGCGCGGCGCCCTCGGGAAGGAGGCGGCCCGCCGCCCGGCTCCGGCAAGCATTTGCAATTTAATTGACATTTGGCGGCAGGAAGCCAATCAGTATAAGTCAATTGACGTTCGGCGATAAAACTACCCGGCGGCCGGGCGCTCCCCCCGCCGGCGGCCTCGGCTGGGCCGCGGGGCACAGCGTGGCGGCCCCGGCAGGTAACGGCGCTGGCGCGTGTCTCGGCCCGCGAGGGGGCGGCGAGCGGCCCGCTGATTGCCGCGCAGCCCACGGCGGCCGGGAGAGGCCCGTAATGAATGACTTTATTTGCCGGGGCCCTGCTGAGAACAATTGAGTTTGTTATGGTAACAACGGATGCCAGCTTTCCGGGCCCCGGGGAGCGCGGGCGCGGCGGCAGCCGCGAGCTGGGCAGCGGAGCAGATGATGCGCGCGGAGGCGAGGGGCGCCGGCGGCGGGGACCCGGCCCAGCGAGTGTCAGGAACCCGGGGACGCTGCGTACCCCCGAGCCTGGGGAGGAGAGGCCGTGCTGCCGGGCCGCCTGGGACCGAGGTGGATGATGCACACCGCTCTCCCCTTGGACCACAGTGCAGAACTGGGATGGCAAGATGCTTGCTTGTCCTACCGGCCAGCCTTCCTGGGTGTCCCCGCGGCCCCTTCTTCCCTCGGCCCCTGGGGCCTAGGGGCTTCTGGTCTGACGGAGTGAGGCTTTGACATCAACTTTTTGTCTCTTGCACGAGTGGAAAGTAGAAAAAAAGCAGAAAGGCATCCCTGCTTCGTTCCAGTGCGGTGGCTTGACAAATTCAGGGCCGGATTTCCGCCCAATATACGTGTGGGCATTGCCTCTATAACCTCTGCCCTGGAGAGATGGCTTTCTCTCCAACTCTATCCCCAGTCTGCATCCCCGGGCTTTGCGGCATGGCACCTCCCACAGGAAGCCCTCCTTGCTCTTACAGAGAAGACTCAGTCGGGTGGCTGCCCCTGAGCCTCTGCAGCCTTCTACTATCTCCCCCTTCAGACCGTGAATTCTAAGGACAGGGGCCACCTTCCATTCCTCCTCAGCACCCAGCGTGGAGCCTGGCACAGAGCACAGATGTGGAAGGAGTGGATAAGAGACAGGACCTCTCTCTTTCTTGTAATCTCTTTCTTTCCCCCTGGTTAGAGAGACCAGAGTTCATTCTCTCCTTTTTTTTTTTTTCCTTTTCCAGTTCTTTTTTCAGGCATGCTATCGTTAATTCACTCAACAAATGTGTAGGGAGAGCCAACCATGTGTTAGGTACCCTGGTACTAACGGGTCACTGCCCTTGGGGAGCTTACTGGTCAGCGAGAGAGGATAATGCAGTACATGTGATCAGTACACCAGGAACCTACTGTGTGCTGCATAATGGCCAGAATTCTGAGTCAGCTGAGCTTGATGAAGGCTTGCTGAGGGCTTTTCCCTCTGTCATTGCATTCAGTGATCCCTAGTGCCACCCTGTGACAATCACTCTTATTCACAGATGTGCAGACTGGTGCTTAGAGTGTTTAAGAAGGAGCCCGATGCTGTGGAAGGAGTCTGGCTTGGGAATCCAGCACTAGTTTGCCGTATGAGCGATGTCCACGTTCCTCCCCTCTGTGCCCTAGTATCCCCATCTGTAAAATGGGGGAGTTGCCACTGATCATCTATGAGGGCCAGCTGAGGATGAGTGTGGTCCACAGGGGAGACGGAGCCAGGACACAGGTCTCTGTCCCCAGCCCGCAGCCCCCTGGTCTTGCAGTGTGACCAGTGGAGGAGCAAATGTTCTTTTTCTCTCAGCCTTATGAGGCTGGCAGTGAGACTGAAGCGCTCACTATGTGGCAGGCACTGTGCTCTCAGCAGCCTTGAGAAGTGCAGGTGCTATTACTGTTTTCCTTTTGCAGATGGAAAAAATGAGAGATGAAATAACCAGCCCAGGGTCACAAGGCTAGCACGTTGCAGGGCTGGGATTCAGACCCCGGCAGACTTGTTTCAGAGCCTGTGCACTTACCTGCTCTGCCTGTGGCAGGGGGAGCACATGGGCCTCCTCCCCCACTCCCCTACTCTTTCACCTCACCCTCACCCCGGCTTTGTCCCACCTCCCCAGCGCTCTCAACTCCAGGCCCATTTTGCATGTTTGCAGGACGGCAGGAGCACTGATTTCTCAAGGCGTCTTTTCTTCCCCTGGCCTTTTGCTCTTTCCTTTGTTAGAGACCCAGGCAGGAAGGAGAAGCTTCTGTGGAACCCTAGTCTCCTCTTGGCTCTGTTCTAGCTGGATTATTGTGTTTGGGAAATGGGTTTCTAAAAAGGATGGGGGGATTCCAGGTGTTGGCTTTTAGGAGCAAGCTCTCACTGTTCATGTTGAGGAAGTACATTTATTTGAGAGTTAATTGTGGCACTCGTCTTCCTGTCTCTCGAAAGGTGTCTGGAGAACTCTTTCTTTCCCTAGATACGTCCCTTTTTCAGGAAGACAGATTAGGAAGATAGTCCCTGCCATGGGCTAGTCCTAACAGGCAGAACTGGAGGGGCCTTGGAAAGCATACACAGTGAATACCTGTCAACTTGTCATCCCCTCTGTAAGACAAGTATTTGGGGGGCTCCTGGGTGACTCCGTTGATTGGGTGTCCAACTTCAGCTCAGGTCATGATCTTGTGGTTTGTGGGTTGAAGCCCCACATCGGGCTCTGTGCTGAAAGCTTGGAGCCTGTCTGTCTCCATCTCTCTCTACCCCACCCCGGCACACACACTCTCTCTCTCTTTCTCGCAAAAATAAATGAACATTAAAAAAAACCTTAAACAAACAAAACAAATGTTTTGTAGTGCTTCCTTTGCTATCTGAAAATGAAATTTAGAAACAATATAAGCTACCTACCCACATAATTTTAAAAAATCAATTCAATGCCCCAATTGTGACAAAAGGGGGAAAGAAAAATAAAATCATAATAAAATGGTGTATTTCATTATGTAAATGCTCAGGCATGACTACGCCAGAAGACATAATAAAGTAGTCAGTTGCTTTGCACTTATGCAGAGAATCACCACGAATGCAGCGGCTACAAATGTGGGCAGCTGCGTTTTTTGGCAATGCAAATACTTCTGGTGGTGTTGCCGTCAGTAAACTGATTTTCTGAAACTATGAACATGTCTGGATACAATTCCAACCAAAACAAAGCATAACCTTTTCTCAATTTATGTGATGGTTGCATTCCCGGAAAAGTCAGTGTAAATTAAAACGCAAGTTTGTGTCTATAAGTAAAACAGTTAGGTTCATGGCCCAGATATTTATAAAGAGAGTTTTGGGGGCATGTGGCTGGCTCAGTAAGTGAAGCAGGCAGCTCTTGATCCTAGGGCTGTGAGTTTGAGCCCCGCACTGGGTGTAAAGACTACTTAAAAATAAAACCTTAAAAAAAAAAAAGTTTTCACCAACCTGAATGTATGATGGGTCATTCCAAAAACATGTGGGCTCAGGGCAACTCTGCACTGTGTGAACGGGGCTGGGTACCCCCCTGACTCTGCCCACTAAATGCCGTAATTCCTCCCTGGTAACAAAAACGCACAGATTACCCAAATTTCCTCTGATCTGATCATCTCTGTTGAGATCCACTGGAACAAACAGTTTGTCTCTGGGCTCCCTTCCTTTGGGAAGTTCTGTGACTCTGGTAAAAAACACTGTCTGCATATATTGTGCACCTATTGTGTGCAAGACCTGGCATTAAGGAGACAGAAACATGAGCTGATTTCTATCCGGGCTGTGAAACATAAGCCCCTACTCCATGGGTGCCAAGCTCCCAGGAGCCCTCAGTCAGTGAGCACAGCCTCCTCACATCTTATCTCTACCGGGATATCCTCTGCCCCCTTCCTCATCCTCCCAAGCACAAATCTTGGCTCAGATGCCACCTCCTCCCTCCAGGAAGCCTTCCCTGACCCCCCATTTAGTACCAGATGACTTCTGTCTCTTGGCCCCCACCGCCTGCCGTTTGGGGTTCTCTTAGGGCACTTTCCCAGGCTGGTGTCATAGCTGCATCTCTAGGCTTTGTCTCCCTGCCAGAGGATGGCTCCCTTGAGGGCTGAGATTGGGTTCCCTTATGGGGCTAAGCTTGGACTCAGAGCACCAGAAAAGATGGCTGGATGCTTGAGCCAAGAGATGCAGCCTAGCCCGGTATCCCTCTCTGTACGCATCTTGTCCTTTTAATTAAGCACATGGCTTCCTTCTCCTGTCCTCACTCCCTGTCCTCATCAGCTGACATGAGATGCTTGCTGTGCAAACATTGCGATCTCATTTGGGATCTAGCCGCTTGCTCGCTCCGACCTAGTGCTTGGACTCAGCACGATTTATTGAGCCCATTGCACAGATGAACTGAGGAGGTCACACAGCTGGCAAGTGGCGTAGCCCGAGCTGGTGCCTGCACATTACCATCTGTGTCATTTAAACACTTCCAAGCCTGGGCCTCTCTCCTAGGGAGTCATTCATCTTTTTAATGGCTCCTGACTCAGTGTTGGGCACTGTGGCCTCCATGGTGGACACGGCATGGTGGCCCCCTTTGACTTCCCTCAGGGTGTTCTGTCTCCCAGGCCCCAGGCCAGGCACGGAAGGCAGCATCGGATGCCCTGAGTGGGCCAGTGACCACCCTTTACCAACAGGTCATCAAGGAGCGGCTGTCTTCTTTGTACTTGTTTATTTTGTCCCTTTCAGTGAAATGTCCACTTTTATCCATTCATTTCACAAGTGTTCATATTGTGCCTGCTAAGTGCTCTAGGTACTGGGGACACAGCGATGAACAGGATAGACAAAAACCTCTGCCCTCATGAGTGACATCTTCTAATAAGAGAAAGAGAATAAGTAAATAAGGAAAATAAGCAGCATGTTGCTAAGTGCTCTGGTGGATAATGAAGCTGGGTAAGGGGATAGAGAGTGAGGCGGGGAGGGGGTGGGGAGTACATGCTGGTTTCTGGAGGGTGGTCATAATGATGAAATGACATTTGAGGAGGGAGGAGTGAGCCAACATCTGGGGAGGAACTTTCTAGAGAGAGGGAACGGCAGATGTGAAGATCCGAAGCAGGGGTGTGCTTGGCATAACTGAGGGACAGCAAGGAAGCCAGTGTGGCTAGAGCTGACCGAGTGGAGGAGAGTGGGAGGAGGGGAGACGGGAAGGCCGGGCTGCAGGGCAGGGCACCCAGATGCTGAAGGGCCTTGTAGGCCATGATCCACTGTGGATTTTGCTGGGAGTGAGATGGGGCAGCCCAGTACGTCTAACGGGGAACTTCAGAGGTGTGTTTTGCCCCCGGCCACCAGTGAGTCGCTAAATTCGGCAGATTTTCGCTCCTGATCGTCTCCTGAGCCTGGCTCTGAACTGGGTAGTCATTCCCGTCGTCAGTTCTCTCCTGGGCTGGGACCATCGTCTGGCCCCGGAGCCTCTGTCACATCTCCCTCTGATGAGGTCTGTACACTGTGGCCAGATCAGACCATATGAACCCCTCCACCCCATAACCCTTCTGTGCCAGGCATGAATTTTAAGTATATTAATATGATCACACAAGGGCCCAACTATTTGGAAAACAGACTGGGGGGATCTGGGATGTGGGGCTTGGGGTTACTGGAAAGTGGACTGTCATCTGGTGGGTAAGAGAGGCAGTGTGCTGCAGGGAGAGGCCCAAAAGCCCTTTCCCCCACCCTCAGCGAGCCCCTAGTCTCAGCCCTCTCTCAGGCCTCAGCAATGGCTCCCCCCAGAGGCGCCTACTTTATTTATAGCTTCTCCCCAGCTCCCCGCGGGTAGAGGAAAAGTCCATTAGTGTGTTTGCCGACTCTGCCAGCTCTGAGCAGATGCAAGGCTTATTTGCAAACTGTCATTGCCCTGGCCTCCTCCAGAGACCCGCATGCTGGGCTCAGCCTTGTGGCTCCAAGAACCACCTCCCCCAGGCAGACAGCCGGGCAGAGCCCCTGTCCCCTGATTTCCCAAAGCACAGAATCTTGGCTTGCAGTTGGGAAATTTAAATTAAATGCCATGAAGGAACCATAACAGTACACTGGGCCATGTTGACAGTGGAGAATGAGGTTCTCTCTGTTGGTAGGAGCCCATTGGCTTGGCACAAATCAGAGAGGTATCCGGAGAAAGTGCGGAGTCCTGAGCTGAGCCCCTGGGATCCAAGTTTGAGTTTCAGTTGGGCTGCTGAGTGTCTTAGTGACTTTGGACAACTGTTTACTGCCCTCTGGGCCTCAGTTTCGAAGCTGTACGTGAAGCTGCAGACAATCTTAGGATCCACCCTAAGCTCTAAAATTCTCGGACGTGTGATTTGAAGATGTTTCTTTCATCCAAGTAGTCGAAGACAGTGGTGTGCCCAGAATGTCTTGGCAATCCTGAAATTGCCCGGAGGTTGGCAGAGGCACTCAGGAGCTGAGTCCCTAGGCCTCTTAGTCTCACCTGTCCTGATAACGCTGCTGTGTGACCTCGGGCAAACCACCTTCCCCCTCCGTGAGCCCATTTTCTCATCTGTAAAATGGGAATGATAATCACTTGCTCAACTCTTCCGGCTCTTGTGAGAGGCAGATAAACTGAGGAATGTGAAAGGTCGGCGAGAACATATGCTTGAGTGGCGGCTGTTACTATTGCTGTTGTGGTTACCATTTTTGGATGTGCCTTACCCGGTGTGGGCACACGCACTTTCCAGTATGACATAAGCACATGCCCCTTCTGAGTGCAGTTGACGGTGGTTCCATGAAGAATGCAGAGCCCTCTTAGAGTTTGTGCTTAGAGTTTGCTCAGTTCCATGCCATCCTGAGTCCCCCATCGACGTGCATGTGTTTGGTGGAAAAACACACCACAGATCCGCACAAAAGCCTCTTGAGTTCTTTTCAACTGGGGCAGGAGATGACACACATTGGCAGACAGAGGCTGATCTCTGTGTATCCAAGAGGAGTCGAGCCAGTCCGAGTATGTCTAACAGGTCAAGCTCTGAAATGAAGAAGCAATAAGCCAGTGAAATGGTACTATCACCGAAACATGATTGATCAATTGAATTCTATCAGAGACAGTGGACAGTGAGATTAACTCAGGCCTGATAGGTTCAATGAGTTAAAGCATGATGTTCATTTCAGCTTCATTTCACCAGTCTTTGCTTGTGAAATTGGTCAATCAATAGAGGTTGAAGATCATATATATATATATATATCGGGGACCATCTTATGGGGAATATAATCTCAGTAGTTGGCTCCTGGCTGGGGCTGCCTGCCTCGGGTAATGGAGACAGAACAGGGACTCCATCAGCCCCATCGAAATGGCCTGATATCTTCTCCAAATGAAAAGTATTTTTGGATCTCTGATGATTTATCTTTTTTTCCTCCCTCTCACTTTGATCTATGACAAAACCCATACCCATCTTGGAGAAATATAGTGATTTCTCTTGAAAACATTTGTGCGATGATCAGATAGATACACTTCAAAATATGAACCTTCTTTTTAGTTATATTGTCCTTGGAAAAAAATAAAGACAGTAATTTAAAAACTCAAGTGGGGGTAATGCAAAGATATCAGTGTAAATATGATTTTTAAACCCTTTTATTTATTTATTTCTGTGCCGTGGGGATGGGGGACAGACTGCTGTGTGTGTGAAAGCCAAAAAAGGGGACGCATGCACAAGGAGTCCTTCCAGGTATAATTAAAATGAAGCCTTTAGCATTCTTTAATCTCATCTAAAAGCACAACTCATAGAAACAAATCACCCTTTTGCTGCTAGTAATATTTCATTTGCTTTGGAATATTTTCACCGTGGTGGTTAACATCTTCCCTCATTAGTGTGCCTATTTCTGTAAGGTGGAGGAATCAGGTACTACTGTGCAAGGTAATGGACTTGGACAGTATGGATTAGAGAAAACAGACTTGTCCTGTGGCAGTGCACTGGGTATTCCTTCCTGCCTATTCGTTGAGGTCATCTTGATTTAATTAAGCACAAAGAAATCCCATCTCTTCGTACCAACACCATGAGAGCTTCAATTATGTATTTGTGCTGTTTGTACATCACAGGATATATTAGGGTCTGGATAATGGATAGTAGCGCTGAGCAGCTAGACAGAGAGGAGAGAGCCTTGCACACTTTGCCCTCTTCCCCCTCCCCCAATTCCTGCATTCCAGTCCTACTGAATTATAGCCATTTCCCAAACACCGTGTTTTCTCGTGCTTCTGGGCCTTTGCATATGCTGTTCCCTCTAGTTGGAATGCACTTCCTTCCTCTCTCCACCCCTTTCTTTGGCTAACTCCTTCCTATTCTTTCTTAAGTCTTGGGCTCCATTTTTCCCACGTGGCTTTTTGGATCACCCTTGCCCCAGTCTGGATTAAGTGGAGTGGTTTAGTATAGGCTTAGGAGCAGACTCTGGAGTTAGACTGCTTGGGTTTGGATCCCAACTCTTCCATCTCTTAGCTGTGTGGCCATGGGCAAGTTACTTAACCTGCCCGCACCTCAGTTTCCTCATCTGTAAAATGGGAGGGGGAAATAGCAGACTTAACATTATTGGGTTGTTATGGGGACTAAGTGGGTAAGGTGCTTAGAATAGTGCCTGGCACGGAGCAAGCTCTGTATAAGGACTGCCAACCACCATTTGGCTCCCGGGGCTGTCTCCGCTTCTTCGGCTCCCAGCACTTACTACATTGGAATTATTCACTCCTCTACCTCGTCCACTCAAGGGCAGGGGGGTGACTTAAACCCCTCTCTAATTCAGGTGCCACACTCACGGCCAGACCGCCAGCAGGAATTTGGTGCATGTTGCTCAGGAACGAATGGGTCCATGAGGCTTGGAACAGGAATCAGGAGTCTTGTGTTCCCAGGCTCAGCTCACTTTGGACTTGCCTTCTGGGCCTGGACAAATCCCTTTGCCATCCTGGAGTGTGGAATTGTCGGTCCCTTGGGGCCTTTCGCTCACTGACAGCCTATGACACATTGGGTAACACACGGCACAATCAGATTCACTCTGGTCGAACCCGAACGTATTTGGCAATTTTACAATTTTGCGTTTTCCTTCTCTGAGAAGAAAGATTGAGTGAAACTAATGGCTGAATAATGGTAGTTCCAATGGAATTTTCCTCCACGCCACTTTGATTTTTCTCAGTCTGCGGCCCCACTTTAAGATGGTATTTATACAATCACCCAGAACATCGATTTTGGTTTGGCGCTGCCACGGGATATTTCCAGCCCTGCCATCCTGGTCCCCAGCACAGGGACTGGCTCGTAGTAGATGCTCTAGAAATGTCCTCAGCTGAATCTTACTGTCTGTGCCAGGAATCCCATCCCCCTCATCTTCTCATTTTGTCTCCTCTCTTTATCTGGGGTCTGGCTCGGATGGCCCCTCCTGCAGGACCCCCTCCCTGTTGTTAGTCATCTCTGGGTCACCCTCAGCATCCAGACACCCCCATGCAGAGTAGAAGAATTAATGGCGTTGTGTTGTTGTTGCTGGGAGCTTAGAGCTCAGCTGAGTTTAAAATTTAAAAGTTTATGAACTGCCTCAGGTCTTTCTTAGAAGTAGTTTAGAACATAAGGCCTTAGTTGTTTCACTCTTTCCTTCTCCGGATCACTGATGTCATGGAGGTCACTCCCGAAGGTTTTCTCCCGAGTTCTCTGATGACGCCAGAGACTGTCCTGCTGCCGAGTTCCCCAAGTCATTCAGGCCTCCATCCCCTCAAGTCTTCCTAGGTTATGCATTCAATCAACAAACCTTGATTAGCATCTCCTGTGCTTGAGGTGAGTCAGACGTGGCCTCTGTCCTCAGAGAGCTCATACTCTTAGCAGGGAAGGAAAGAAAGAATAATCCTAGAAATGGCTTATGCTTTTTCAGCACTTACTGTGTACCAGGTACTATGCTAAGCATTTTACACGTACCCTCATCCCATTCTTTTGTCAACCCCAGGTCTCTTTATTGTCCTATTTTACAGACGGCAAAATCGAGGATTCAAGAGATTGAAGTTTCTCAAATATCATAGGCTTGTAAGATACAGAGTGAGGATTTGCGTCTGGGCCTGAGTTTGGGGTGCCCAGGCTTCCCTGGTGTGTGAGCCACGTCTACCACAGTCCTGGCTTCACTCTAAGACATGTTAATAGGTATACACGCATTTGCTGTGGCCTTGAACAAGATACTTCATATCTTTGCCAGCTGTGAAATGGGGACCGGCCTCACAGGATGTGTTGTAAGGAGTAAAGTGTAGGCCAGAGTGGTGGCTTGTGCAGCTTGCTGAGGAGACCCAGAAGAAAGGGCAGGTAGTTCAGCCTTTGGATCTGGAGGCAGGCTTCAGAGAGGAGGTGGTTTTTAGGCTGAGCCTTGATGGGCAGGAGTGAAGGCCAGCCGGCGGAGGGAACGGAGCGAATGGTGGCATCGGGGAGTGCCGTGAAGGGACACTTGAGGAATGAGGCGTACCCTGCTGGGATGACATTGTGGAGTGACTGAGGGGTGCCTGTGACTGCAGGGGCAGATCATGAAGGCCCTGAAGTCTTGGACTTTGTCTTGAGGAAGCCTCGGAAGGGTTTCCCTGGTGAAAGTGATGGTGACAGTGACTAACACTCTTTGGACATTAACTTTGCACCAGGCACCGTGCTAAGCACGTTCCTGGAGATTATCTCATTAATCCTTACCAAAGCCCCAGGGATTGTCCTGCAGACCTTTGTGCCAGTTTGCAGATGAGGAAATGGAGGGCATTAGTTTTAGTGGCTGACCTGAAGGGTAAAGGGAGGTGGAAAGAACACAGCAGAGAAGAGGCCTAGGTACACATCCCAGCTGAGCGACCTCAGTTACTCAACCTCTCTGAGCCTGGTCCGCCAAGACCCAGCTCTGCCCCATCTTCACTGGGGGAGGCAGGCCTGGGAGCGTGGTGGGTGTCAGAATATCAGCGTGGGTCAGAGGCAGCAGACTGGCTGGGTGTCACTACCACGGAACCCTGCAGGCCAGATGGGGAGAGGACTTTGGGCCCTGGGGTAAGGGTAGGGGGCATTGTAGTGCATACAGCAGTAATGGGATCTGGGACTTATTCTCACAAATTCAAAAAGATTAAGGGTAAGTGTATCCTAGTGAAGAAGAGATTTCTTCCTCTCTCTGACTTGCTCCCAGAAGCTCCCAGCAGCCCCTTGCTCTTCACATGTCTGTTCCTAAACCAAGTATTGGCAAAGAGAATGGGATCCCCTGGCTAGGCGTGGGCAGTTGCTTAGGGGTGGAATGGATACTGCACGGGGATACCCTGAAAAGACTGTACAAAACAACCAAAATGGGAAAATAAGTTAATGGTTATTTAATAGTATTTAGTAGACAAAATCTGGGTGGATTTTGGAGGAGAAAATGGTTAGAAATGACTGACTCAGCCTCTTTAGTTTGTTGATGGGGCCCCTGAGACCCAGGGAGGGCGAGAAACTTGCCTGGGCTCACACAGCAAGTAAGGGCAGAGCTGGGGCTAGAACCCAGGTCTGCTGGCTCTCAACCCTTTTCCCACTGGGCCCTGCCACTGCCCTGCCATGCAGAGGGGCAGCGGCGAGGACAGAGGAGGTTCACTAAGGGCTCTGGCTTTGGCTGGGTTTGTAGAGAAAGAGGACCCAAGAAAGGCTGAAAACTGACCCACGGGCTCCAGCTTCCTTTCCTGGGGCTCCTAGGCCTTTGGCTACTGTTACATCCCAAAGGCCACGATACCAGAAGGGATTATGGAGATTCCTGTTTGTTTTTATTTTTTTTTCCTCCCAGTGAGCATCTGCAGACATAAAGTACATGATGATTTTTAAAGAAACAAACCAGAACCCTTCAAGAAAAATGCAAAACCTCCGAGTCTTCTGTGCTCTGAAGAAAACGCAATGGGTTTATGATCTTTTAAGACACACAAGAGACAGCTTTCTCTTGACAGATGGGAATCCGAGGCTATTTTGCTTCCTCCCCCTTTTCGTGACCAGACCCGATTGTGTAAAGCTTTTAGCTTCAAAGCCGGGTTGTGAATAACATTGGTTTAACCTGAAATTTAAAGCCAGCATTTCTCTGCTCCCCGAGACGGGGCTTCCTGCCCCTTGCTCCCCTGAAGCTAGCTTCCAGAATGTTAATTCTACGAGCCATGGTTGACTAAGCCCAGCACTGGGTCTATTACATATTATTTGATTTGGAGTAGAAAAAAAGATTTAAAGATACCATGCCCCCTGTATACCTTTGTACTTTGCCCATGTCTATCCATATATTTAAGCATACCATTCACATTGCAAGTTCAGATTTTTCTCCCTGGAATAAAATCGGTCCGAGCATTTCTGTAGCTTGTCTCCAAGACCACATTCCCCAACGAAGTCAGACAGCATCTTTGCAGCACAGATGAGAAATGCTATGGAAACTTCCACTGGAGGCTTGGAGGTTCAGACCTGCCCTTGTGCCAGGGATGATTTTCGGATATTCATTTTTATAGCTGTCTCTTAGCATACAATTGGTTTGTTTGGCTCATACTCACTGTGTACCCACTACGTGTGGCTCCCAGAGGCAGGTCAGCTGTGTCCCTGGCCGGAGAATTATGCATCTTTTTGTCAGAGTATTTATCTTGGTTGACACGTGCGCCTTTTCTGGTCTGATTATTTTTCAATTAACATTTCCCTCCTCCACTGAACATAAGTCCATGAGGGCAGGGCCAGGGCGGCTTTTGCCCATCGTTGTATGCCGGCATTAGCACGGCACCTGCTCACTGAGGTTGGTTAAGAGAAGAATGAATGATCGAATGAATGAGGTCAGATAGAGAGGGATGCTGACATTTGCAGACCGGACCTGCGGAATGAGAGTGGTTGTCACAGGTATTCCTGACTTGTTCATTTATCCCATAAATACTCCCCATGGAGCAGACAGAGATGAATTAACTGGGGCTTCCCCTTGAGGCGGCTAATAGCGCAGTGTCAGAGTAAAGAGCCCAGGGGGCTTGACACCTGAGAAAAGGGAGAAAGTGGTCAGATCCCAGAGAGTGGGAGATGAAGCAGCTGGGGCAGGAAGGAGGGCATCCTGGAGGAGGTGGCACGCCTGCTCACAGGCTGTGTCTGTCCTAGTAACAGGGTACACATGTCAACGAGGAACGGTTTACCTTCCATAGGAACATGGTGGGCGACCTGTGGGTGACAGCCTGACTCCAAGCATCACATTCAGATGCCCACAAGTGTAAATTTCACGTGGCCAGCCCCGAGTCTTTCCAAAAGATGAGTCTTGGGAGCAGGGCTTCGAAAGAACAGCCTGATCTAAAGGAACTAGCATTTCAGGTCCTGGGACTGAGAAGTGTGGAGGGTGATTGTTCCCCAGCCCCTCCTGTGGTCCCTGCACTGCTCCCCCAGCAGGACTCAGATCTTCCCCGTGGCCTTCTGTGGGGTCCGGGGCTGCTAGGCCATCCCCAGCCTGCCTCTCCATGGTCCCCTGGGGTCTCTTCCCCTCACCATCTCTCCCCCGGCCTTTCGATTCCTCATGTCTAAGCCTTTGTAGGCGGTCTCCTCTGCCTGGCATGCCCTCCCCACCCCCACCCTCTTTGCACTGCTGACCCTTGTCCTCTACTCTCACTTCAAGCATGACTTCCCCTTGGAAGACTTCTCTGGCTCCTCCCCATGCGGTCACACCCCTTCCCCATTCATTATCCATAGTCCTATGCATATATTTCTGGACCCTTTTTCTACTTGGCAGTAATCACAGTTTGTAGCCGTATGTCTGTGGGAGTACTTGGCTACAGTGGCTGCCCTTTCTAGTTTGGAAAGAGGGGCCTGTCTTAGTCATCACTGGATCCTCTGTTGTTTTTTCTAAACATCACTTGGTGCAGAGTAAATACTTCATCAATACTTGTTAAATGGGTGATTATACGTGTAGAAGTGTCCCCAGCCTCCTAAGGAAATGACAGACATTAGGCATCTGCACTAGGTGACAGGGTAGACCTACCTCGCCTCCCTTCCTAATGGAGAAAGCAGGGGTGCTGGAGGGGCAAGGGCAGCAGCAGGGTCATAGGTCAGGGCACATGCCTGGAGAGGTGGTCTTTCCAGCTTGCCGTCTTCCACGAGGAGTGTCTGGGTCACCAGGACAGCCAGGACCCTCTCCCAGGCTTGGCCCATGGGTGCTATGGTTGACTTTCGGAAAGCCAGAGTGGGATGTAGTGAGTCTTCCTAGATGGCCAGGGCCCTGCCAGGCTGTCTGTGCCTGGAGTACCTGAGCTGTCCTCAGGGAGATAGGACTCCAAGGACCCCCAGTGCATATACCTGAGTTGGCCCTGTGCCCTGAGCCTTTACTCTGTGCTGGGACCTACTCAGTGACCAGGTGGTGACCTTGCCCACAGGGGTCCTCAGCAGAGCCACCCTCGGCTCCCTTAGTGGGGGTGAAGTTCTGCCCTTCCAGAACTATGGGCTGTGCAAAGAACCCAGCCTATGAATCCCACGGGGGAGGGATCGAGCCTAAGGACATCTGTGGGAGGACAGCCTGGCTGGCACATATAGTGGAGCAGACTGACTTGGTGGTGGGGGGGGGGGGGGGGGACACTGTCCAACTGGGGGCAGAGCAAGACCTGGGTGGGAATTATCAGGAAGGAGCCTTCATGAGGAGTTTGGGGCCTGGCTGGCAGGATGGGGCTGGGGAGTATCAGTGAAGTTGGTGGGCAGAGAGACGTCTCTTACGATCAGATGTGGTTCCTCTGACAGGGAGAAACTTGACGGGAGCACTGGGGATCCCGGGCAAGATCATACTTGAGCAGGAGTGACTGGGGCCAGGATGACAGGCCAGAGCAATAGCTGAGGAGGAGCATGATGAGCTGTCCTCGTGAGTGTGTGTGCGTGTGTGTGTGTGTGTGTGTGTGCGTGCGCACGTACATGTATCTTTGATCCTTTGATAATAGGGTTATTTGGCAGATGCCAACCAATGGGAGAGCACAGACAGGGCTGTGAGCTCCCACATTCTGCTAGTCTTGCTGTCCTTGTAGGAATAGCCCCCATGGGGATGGGCCATGATGGAAAAAGGGACTCTGAGGATGATGTCCTATGGACAGGAACAGGCAGGGACCGGTCTTGTGGAAGACTAATGTCCCAGGTTGCCAGTGGAGGTGCCCCAACTCTAGGCTGGGGGACATCAGCCAGAGAGCCCAGCTTTCATCGTGGTCCATGTGTTGGGGTATGTGGTCATTCAGGCTGTAGCCTAGCCTGTGGTATCCTCTTGGATCCAAATGGAGCTGGGATCTGTTTTCTCAAGGGGCTTTATGAGCTGCCTCTGAAGGCCCTTCCCGTAGAGGAAGGTGCTCTGAGCTGTCAGCCTCCATGGAGGAAACTGGAAAGCCAGCATTCGTGTGAACACCCAAAGCTGGTGACTTCGCTCAAGTGTCAGACCCTGCATTGCATTTGCCCCCAGATAGGACAGTTAGGGAGACACCAGCTTTTGGCTCATCTCAGTGACACAGCTTCCCACTGCTTCAAGCTCCTTGGTTGGGCCTCCTTCCTCACACGAGTGGGGCTCTGACATGATGGATGAAGTCTGGGGCAGCATGTGCTGGCAGAGGGGGATGTAGGAGAGAATCAGGCAAGGCCTGTGTGAGGGCCAGTGAGAGATCTGACAAGCGCTGGTTTCCCTTGGGCTCCCCAGTGGCAAAGGCAGATGCCTCACCTCTGGGCCTGACGCCTCACCTCTGGTCAGCCCTGCATGAGCAACCGGGTCCTACAGGGCCCTGGGGGATGCACGGCCCTCGAGGCCATTTCCTTGCTTGAAACTTTTGCCCTCCTTGCTGTGTCTTTCACTTTGAGTGGTTCAAGCTCAAGGCTCACAAAAAATATTTCTTCCCGTTTTCTTTTTTATTGGTAATTCATAATATTTTCTTTGAAATGTAAGCATCGTCACCAGAGATGGTGACAGTGTGGAGAGCTAACAATATAGAACACATACAGAATTTAACCCTTGGTAATTCGTGTTTTTGAGTAAGCGGTACCTTTAAAGTTCTGCAGTAACACAAAACATAAAACAAAAAAAGCATCCCCCCCTTCACCTCTATCCACTTAGTTCCCACCTCCCGGAAAGGAATGGGTAAGTGCTCTAAATGTTTCTCATGGTGCCCTCCAGAGTTCCTTTTGTATATGCATACACAAAATGCGTGGGAAGTCTTATTTTCTTCCTCTTATTTTTTACACAAAAGGTTATACGTTATACATGCTGTGCTGTACCTGGTTTATTTTTCATAGGACAGTGTATCTGGAAGATCTTTCTGTATCAGTTCACGGTGGGAGTCCTTGTTCCCTTTTGCAGCGGCTCACCGTGTGAGCACGCCGTAACTCATTTAACCAGCCCCTGCAAATAAATTCATGTGTTGTTTCCAGTCTTTTGCAACTAGAACCTTGCACGCATATCACTTCCCGTACGTGTGAGTCTAGTGGTAAAAAAACATTTCCAGAGGCGCAACTGTGTCATCAAAGGATATGTGCATTTGTGACTTTGATGGATTTTGTCAAGTTGTGTATCGTGGGTGTGTGACTGGTGGGCTCCCACCAGAATTGTACGAAAGTGGTGTCCTTCCCCACAGGCGTCCTGGCACGGTGCTTTAGTGACTGGTCATGTGATGTAGTGGCAGATGTTCTGGGTTAAGGGCTTCGGCTCTGGGACAAAACCGTACCTCCACGGGGTGGGGGAATCTTCATTATAGAAGAAGAAGTGGCACCTGGTACTTAAGCCTTCCAGTCAACCTGAGCTCTCATCTTCAGGTGAATGACTTTAATTCCTCGGGTCTCAATTTTCTCATCTGCAAAATGGGGAAAATAATGTTACCTACCTTGGGGTCGTTGTGAGTTTTAGGTGAGATGATGCATGTAGAAAAGGCTTCACATGGTGCCTGGCAGGTGGCTACGGGAGGCTGGCTCTGCACTAACCAGCAGGGTAACCTTGACTGAGGGTCCCCTTGTCTGAGTCCCTGTCTGTTTCCTCTCTCGTCAGGGAAGGAGCTGGGCTTGTGGGTCTCTCAGGCTGTCTTCTCTCACCAGCTGACGTGACTTTCTTTAGCAACTTGTGTAACCTGCCCCCCCCCCTTTCCTCTCTCATGCTCATCAAAGGTATTCAGGAGTCTCCGGTGCCGAACGGCCACTCACTGCCAGGCAGAGACTTCCTCCGGAAGCAGATGCGGGGAGAACTGTTCACGCAGCAGCAGCTGGAGGTGCTGGACCGCGTGTTTGAGAGGCAGCACTACTCGGACATCTTCACCACCACAGAGCCCATCAAGCCCGAGCAGGTACGCCCCACGGCTCCCTGCCTGCCGTACCCCCAGCCAGACGCAGACCTGGGGGGGCCCTCCCGAAGGCGTTTGGCGGGGTGTGGGCGGGAATGCCGGGTTCTACTCAGAGGCGGGCTTCTCGTTGTTCTCGGCCCGACTTGGACAGTTGCAGCGTCCCCTAAGGTCAGGAGGACTTGTCTGGGGTTCTGGCAACTTCTTGCCCTGGTGCCTCTGTCTCCCTGGCCAGCCTGTGGGGGGGGGGGGGGGGGGGGGGGGGGGGGGCATGGTCACATGACTTGTCTGGCTGCTCTGCTTTTGCTGAATGGCGTCCTTCCCCCAGGCTCTCGGCACAGAGCTGGTGTTATGACCTTCTGGGCCACTGGAGGTGGTCTTGGGTCACCATCCTGCCAGTCAGGATGAAGATGGAAATACGGTCACAAAGCACGTTATAGCGGTGCCAGCGTGTACCCCACCGTCAGCCCACGCGTCAGCTCGCCCTGGCATGCTTTTAGAGACCGAATCCAAGAGTCTGGAGAGGGGGAAGTGTCTCACTGGACAAACTCCCAGCCGGGTCATTTGCAAGACAGGGAGAGAAGTAGAAGGATGACCCCTTGCTGACCGTGGACAGACAAGCAGTCACTGTCTTAGCTATGGGACCAGAAAGATCTGCCCAGTGAGAGGCTTCTGGGGCCTGGATAAGGTCCCTAAGTACCAGATGCAACTCGAGAGACTATTTCCTGATGCCCAGTCTGGGCTGGTTACCTGGCAGGCATAGGCGGCTCAGATATGGTCCCCGCCTGCCGAGAGCTCCCATCTGGTGGGCAAGTCAGAGACCTAGCTAGCTGATCCTGGTGCTGAGGACTGGCCTTGCTGAGCTTCCTTTACATGCTAATTAGATGGGGCTTTTGAAGTTTTCCCATAGAGCCAGTCAAAACCCTGCAGGCTGTGTGCACAAGCTCCCACAGAGGGGAAAGGGACCAGAGGGGATGTTGAGTAGGGAGGAGTGAGCAAAGCCTCCAGGGCCACCATCCTATGACAGTCTAGCTGTCTGAGCAGTTCTTGTGAGGGCTCTCACAGACCATCTAGCCACTTTGTTTTCATATGGAGAAACCGAGGCCCAGAGAGGCAGAGACTTGTCTGAAGGCCACACGGCAAGTCATGTATTCACTCAACAAACACCAAGGAGTATCACCTGTGTGCAAAGCATGGAGCCAGGCACTAGGTACTGTGAGTGAACAAGACAGGCTTGGACCTGCCCTCAGGGAACCTATAGATATGTGGAAGAATCCCATAAGTAAGAATAACCCCAAAGGTCATGGATTACAGATGTGCTAGGTGCTGAGGTTCTCTGAAAGAATAAAGCACAAGCTGAGCCAGCCTGGAGGCCACCATGGCTTCTGGGGGGAAATGCTTTTATGCTGAGCCCTGAGGGGTAGGGCAGGACAGGAGAAGGGACACGGGGTGGGGGGGAATGTGCCTGGCAGAGGCAACAACAAGGGCAGGGGCCTCGAGGTAAGAGGGGGCACGGCAAGGTGAGGAATGGAAAGAGGGCCAAGAGAGCCACTGTGCCTGGGCTTCAGGGCGTGGGGGCGTGGGAGTGTTGGGGAGATGGGCCAGGTCTCGTACGCTGTGGTCAAGATTTTGGTCTTTCTTCTACACGTAAAGTGTCCCGTGGGAATGAGGTGGTCCTGTGGGCTGGACAGAGCTGATCCCACACACTTTAGACCTTGAGCTTTCAGGTAGAGTCTGTTTCTATCACATACAGCCTCTCTCCCTGCTCAGAGCCCTTCTGAGAGGTGGCCAAAGCCACATTCCGTCTGACACAGGAGGAGAAAGAAAAGGAGCCTTCCTTGGATGAAGCCTACCTTTCCCTCCAGAACTGGGGAGAAAATGTATCTTCTAACCATCGACAAGATCACATGATTTGAGAGACTAGCAGAGGGTACAGAGGCAAGCTTTCAACTCCCTCATTTTTTAGAGGCCCCGAGAGGGGACAGGGTTTGTCCAGGGTCACCCAGCAAGTGAGTGGAGAAGAGTGAGGGCCCAGGCCTCTACACTCAACCTGGTCTCTACTTCATGAAGCCTCCAGCACTTGTACTAAGTTCCTGTTTACTTCAGGCAGGCATTCAGTGTTAGAGACTGGATTTCCCTCGATTCTTAACGGAATTCAGAGTCTGCATCATTTTAGCTTTGAATGCCCAGGAAATCTGGGCAGAGACTGCAGGGCATCATAATTGGGAGGAGTCCAGAAGCCATCCGTGTATTTCCTCACTTGCTTAGACATTCATATGTTCACTTATCCGACGTATTTCTCGCATGCTGCCTGTGAGGTTGGCACAGTGCCAGGCACCCAGGGGGACAGAGGGATGAGTCAAGCGTCAACTCTGTCTGCCCACACTCTCTCAGGGGCCATGTGACATGGATCCAGAACCTGCAAGGCAAGAGAGAAGGTTCTGCGGGCGCTGATGAATGGGGAGGTTGCCTCATTTGGGAGCATCGGGGGAGGAGTTACAGAGGAGGCAACATTGAGGGACAGGTCCTGATAGGCCCCTGTAGAGATGCGGCCTGGTGGGGAGGAGACCGAGTTACAAACTCTGCAAGGGCCCTGTTCCTAACGGTCTTGCTGTGCAGTGTCCTTCAGAATGGCGCGGACACGACCGCGGGCCTGTGTCTGTGTGGGCTCTGAGGCGGGGCCTGCGGGCGAGCGTGTGGCGGGATAATGACTGACTCAGTGCTTTCTGGTTAATCTGCTTCACCTCCCCGTAATGTGCCATAATGAGGAGAGATGGAAGGTGAGGCCACGGGGCTGCCAGGCACACACACAGGCACTGGACTATGAATGACATACCCTCGCTCCTGGTTCCCAGTCACTGGACAAATGACAGCCAAAGCAAGGGGCCACAGACCGGGAAAGAGTGCATGTCAAGGGTACAAGTTGCCGTACAAGGTTGACACGCAAGGGTATGAACCCCCTCGTGCCCACTCTCTGCTTTGCCTTGTGAGTCCCAGAGCAGCCTGGCACGGTGGTGGCACCGAGAAGGGGGCCTGGAGCTCCGGCAGCCGAGGGTGGCGTCTCTTCTATATGTGGGCAGACCTGTGTCTCCATGGCCTAGTGGCCTTGGTGGGGTCTTGCTGTCAGTTTCACTGAGCAGCCTATGGGGAAGAAAGAGCTTCATCTGGCTTTGGGGTTGAGGGAGTTGGACTTGAGTCCTGGCTCCGCCCTGTTGGGCAGGTGGCTTTTTCTCTGGACCTCAGTTCCTTATCTGTGGTGGCCGTAATTGTGATTTTGCCAACAACAACAATAGCACAGCAGCAACCCAACAACAGTGGTCGTCCCCACCTAAGCAGGGTACTGTACTGTTTTCAAAGCCCTTTCACATCCATTCTCCCCTTGGACTCACAATTTAAGTGCCTGCTGAACAGTGTGGGCAAGATTGGTAAGCTCCATTTCACAGATTGGAACATTTTTTTCCCATTCACCCCATTTTCAGCCCAGGGAGCTTTCAGGACTTGTTGAGGCCACAGAGCTGGAACTTGACTTCGGGGTCTTCTGTCCTCATTCTGTGCTAGATGGCTGCATGGGCCTCCCTGTCCCCAAAAGATTCTAGGAGGGTTTTCTAACTGGCTGGTTCTGGGGACTGGCCTTTGGCAGCCGGAGTCTGCCTGTCATTCCAGAATCCTCAGAGTCTTTCCTCCCCATGGGCTCTGGTGGTCAAATCCTCCTGAATTGCCTACCCAGCCCAACCACTCATGGGAAGAACATTCCTCGTCGAGGCCAGGCTGGGGTCCTACCAGTCACACCCACACCCACCTTGCCGTTGTTCCCACCCAGATCTGCCCTGGGTGGGTAGGGCAGGCTTCCTGCTTTTATATGGAAACTTAGTAAACCCTTGGCCCTGGGTGTAATGTGTACATACTTCTGGGGCAATGAAACACTTCCTTTTCAAAATGGTTATTGAAAAAGCAATTCTGTTTTCCCTACATGTGGAGTGAGTAAAAATCACCCTGAAGGGGAAGAGGAAAAAAAAAAGAAAAGAAAAGGAAAGAAACAAGTGCTGGTGGTGAGTGCGTTTTGAACAGTGGAATCTGTTTCAGTAAAACTCGCGGTGACGCTGTCGCCTGCCTGTTCCTAGCGGGAGCTGGTCCCTCCTCCGGCCTCGGCAGGAAGGCCGCCTCGGAGCTCAGCCTGCCGTATTTACTCTCGGCAGACTATTAACCAACACCAGGCTATTAATCTGGCTTTTGAGCCTTCACTAAAGCCCATAAAAGCTCACAGTTGTCAAATGGAGTTCATTTTAATTTCCTTTCAATCACAGTAAATTATTCAGGTGATAAATCAGCTGGAGCAGCCTCCTGGCTGTAATAGAAACCCTAATTCCTGGCTAATTATCCAGCCCATTGCTGCCAACAGATCAATACGGGCGCAAAATGGAACCGGCCCAGGGCCCTCCCTCCCATCGGGCCAGAGACAGAAAGACAGCTGGGGAAGGGGATGTGCTGCTGACCTCCCGGGAAGTTCAAAGGTCATGGGGGGTTAAACTGGGAGAGGGCCTGTCCCTTGTCTGAAAGAGAAAGCCACCAGAAATGCCTCCCACTTGCTTATGCTGCTTTGCCCCCTGAATGGTGGTTTCTCTCCAGGCTGGTGGCCCTGGGCCGAGCATTGCCTATTCCTGTGGGTGTCCTACTCCTGAGTTTCTGAGCATAATTGAGCTTGATCATCAGAGATGGTCTGAACACCTCCCTGACTCAGAAAAAGGGCTGGGACTGTAGGGAAAAAGATGAGGTGCTGGACATGCTTCCTTTCTTCAAGGAGCTCGTTTTCCTCTGTAGTGGGTCCGTGCCCATCAGAAGGAGGTGAGGTACGGAGAGGAGGGACTGAGGAGACCAGTGTGCTGGGCTGAGGAAGGGGGAAGGCTTCCTGGAGGAGGTGCCGTTAGTGCTGTGTCTTGAGGGATGGGCAGAATCTGTGGAGATGGTAGAGATGGCCGGAGGGGACATTCTAGGCAGAAGGACAATGTGGGCAAGGGCATGAAGCAGTGTAAGATAGCAGGGAACTGTGGGCCGGTCTAGGTAGTTGAATGGAGGATGGGTGAGAGGCAGTCTGGACAAGAGGACTGGAGAAGTAGTGGGTCAGCCAAACCCCAGAGGGCTGGCATGTGGAGGTGAGGAGGTCTGACTTCTCTGTGGGGGTAGTGGGCCCCAAAGAACCTTGCGTCCGTGGCCTGGAGTACTCTGCTCATCTGGAGGCGACCTTCCCTGGGACTCCTGCCTCTTGCCCTGTCCCTGCTGCTACTGTCAAATCTCTCTTTCTGAAGCCCATCCTCACTTGGGGGTCCCTCGTGGTTTACCGACTCGAGACCCCAACCTGGGCCCTTCATCCCCGTCATGGCCCTTCACCGCCCCCCCCGCCATGCCCCTCAGCTTGCCCACAGGATGCTCTGGCTATGGCCAGGCCTGACCTCTCACTGCCCCTTGTGGGCTGGGCTCCTTCTCTGTTTGAGGGCGCACGGACCATGGGCCTGTGTGTGGGGTGCATGTGTGTGCATGTATATGAGTGCGTGAACAGCAGGGATAGCTCCGAGCACGCAGAGTGGCAGCTACTGCGATTATTATTACTTTCTTAATGTTGTTATTCTTTTAAAAAATGTTTATTTGTTTATTGAGAGAGAGAGAGGGTGGGTGCGTGTGCCAGCAGGGGAGGGGCAGAGAGAGAGCGAGAGAGAATCCCAAGCAGGCTCAGCGCCCTCAGCACAGAGCCCGACAAGGGGCTTGATCCCACAAACTGTGAGACCATGACCTGAGCTGAAATCAAGAGTCAGATGCTTAACCGATTGGGCCACTCAGGTGTCCCTTACTGTTGTTGTCTTACTCCAAGCTCCTGCTCACTGTTGCCCTGCATAGACTATTCCTTCTGTCTGTTTCTAAATCTACCCTGTCGGGGCCCACCAGGAGTGGCCTTCACTGACCTAGTTCAGCCAGCACTAAGTTGCTTCTTGTCTAAGTTCATGAAAGCATCAAGTCCTAATCATTACTGTAGTGATGGTTGTAACAATGATGTATTCATTGCTTGCCATGTGTCTGGCTGTGTTCTGAGGAGCACTTTCCTTGCCCCATGTCATTACAAAGTCACAACAACGCTATTATCACCTTTGTGCAGACAGGATGGCTTAGTGAGGTTAGCAGTAATGTCGCCGAAGGTATGTAGTAAGTGCCGGGGCGAGATCGGAGCCCAAATCCCTGGCCCCAGAGTCCAGGCTGGTGGCCACCGGGTCGCTCCCATTGCAACACAGTCAGGCTGCCCACTGATTCTTACAGGTGACCAGTTTCCTGGGAACACACCTGGGGGTTCACTCTACTCATCCTGGGAGCCAAGCATGGGTTAGAAAGTGGTGGGGCCACCACAGGCACCAGTGTGGTTTCTGGAGGTATGAACAGAAGTCTGAGGGCAGTGACTGTGCTGTTCCACTCTGATCTGGTTTTGCTCTGCTTACCCCAGCCTTCCCCTGCTAAGGCTGTGCTCAGAACCAGACTCCTCCTTTGCGGATACAGTAGAGAACATTTAGAAGAGACGATTGAAAACTCTTTCCTAGGAGGGATGACTGGAGAAATTGGGGCTGTTTGGTCTGAAGAAGGGAAGACTTGGGGATGTGAACAGGGAAGGAGGCAGGCTAAGAGAACTTTCTCATAGCCCAAGCTTCCTAACCATTGGAGTGGGCCTCCTTGTGAAGTAGTGAGCCTCCTGTCACCAGAGGCATGTAAGTAGAATCTATCCTTATTCATATTTGCTGTATTAGAAGTTTAAGAATCCACTGAGGACTTGATTAGCTAAATGTCAAGGCTCTTCCAACCTGAAAGAATAATTCTAAGGCACGGAGAGCAGGAGGGGTTTTGTGGGTGGGAAGGTGAAAAAAGGAGACCTTTAATGCTGCCGGGTGGAAGGGGCGCTCAAGGGACGTTTCCCCTCAGGAATCCTCACTGGGGTGGGCCAGCCTGGGGCCCGGGACCTGTGGCCCTGAGTGGCAAGGGGCCGGAGGCTGCAAGCTCTCTGGAGGCTAGTGATGAAGCCAGCTCCTCTCGTGCACAGAGCAGGGTGGAGGCTTCTGGTGAGGAAGTCTTGATAGTGGTGGCTGCCACCAGCCTCACCACGCACACAGGGTGCTGGGAATCCTCTGCCCAAGAGCTCAGAGCCAGGCCCCTCAGGAAAGGAGGGTGGAGAGGACTAAACAGACCTGTGTTCTGCCAACAGGTGCCAGCTTGCAAGGGGTTGGGAGAGTGATACATAACTTAAGATAAAGGGATCACTACTTAAAACCCACAACAGCTAGCAGGGGAGTCTAGCTCGCAATGGCTCTGCAAAGCAAAGCGGGATCTTCATGTGGCAGATAAGGAAACTGAGGCAGAGAGAGAGTAAGTCACATGCCCTAAATGATGTAGCTCATAAGATTGCCCCATTCTCTGCTCCCTGCTTTTTGCGGGTGTAGACTGTCCTCTGGGGTCAGAGCCCTTTACTCTGCATGTGCAGACACTTCCTGATTGATTTATTGGCTTCATTCAGCAGATATTTATTGAGCACCCCCTCTGTGCCAGGAACTGTGCTAAGCGTTGGGACAGAGCAGCAACAAAGACAAACATCGTTCCCAGAATTGACCCTATAGCAAAGGAGACAAATTTTGACAACATTATTCTACCAGGAAAAATGGTGTCATTACCAGGTATCACGGAGTATGATAGGTGCTCTAAAGAGAAAGACCAAAGAGTAAAGAGTGGGACCTCATCTGTATGGGGGGAGGGGCATCAGGGAATGTCTCTCTGAGGATGCACCTTTGAGCTCAAGAAGGGGAAGTGTGGCAGGGAACAGTGTTCTAGGCAGAGGGAACAGCCTATATAAAGGCTTTGGTGGTCTAGTAACGAAAAGATGTCCTGTGGGGCTGGTAAGCATGAGAGGTAGAAAGCGGCCTGTGGTGCAGATAATGAGGTGGTGGGGGCCAGATGTGGACTAGGGCCATGGCTTTGGGTTTTGTCTTGAGAGCAAAGAGAAGATTATAATTTGTAAACCAGGGACTATCAGGATCTAATCCAATACAGATTAGAAGGTTATTCTGCTGCTATGAGGAGACTTGGAGGGTTGGGAGACCAGGAGGCTTATTTGCCAGGTGCAGACCAAGTCGCTGGTCCCCTGGAGACAGTTGTCAGCCCTGGCTGGGGTTGGCCTTCTCTCCAGTCTTGGGGCGCTGGCCGGGAACTGTGTGGCCCTGTGATGCATTGCTTCTCCCCTTTCTTCTCTGCTCCTTTACCTCCTCCCACCTACCCCCAAACCCCCCAACTCTGCAGCCAGGCCCCCAGGTTACTAGAGTTGAGCTCAGATTTGATTGTGAGCTTTCTGATGGTCAAAGCAAAGTGGGAAGCAGTCATTTGTGTGCTTCTCATTATCCACCAAGGGAAAATAGGACAATTCCCCCAAAGGAAGCCATGTTTTTTTCGGACAGGGTGGAAGGGAATGGCCGCATGGGTTTCCAGTGGGGGCCCTGTGGAGGCCCTGGGCACAATCCTCAACCACACCCACAGAGGTGCCGCAGAAGGTTTCAAAGGGCTCTGTCTTATGGATGAATGTGACGGCCACATGCTAATCAGTGCATTTCTGCATGGGCCTGGCCGCTGTGACCATAGGGCTTGAGAATGCAGCTTTTCCAGTAGCCTAAGTTAAACTAAGAAAAATCCCAGACATTCTGGGGCACCATTCCTAGATTTTCCAATTTGATGCTTGGAAGATGTGTCACTATCTTGGGGCTTTGTGACTTCCCACCACCCAAGGGTACCTCAGGGCAAATGTCCTAAGCAGAAGGTTTGGGCTATAAGAGTGTACCTCATCATCAACTCAGCTCTTGACGAGAAAGAGAGTTTAGTAGTTTTGCATTTGACTTCTTTGCATTGACTTTGCACTTGGGCTTGCTGTGCAGGAACTTGGGGATCTTAAAGGAGGGAGGAATCATAAGTTTTAGAGATGAAAGAAGCAGAGGGCTTACCCACGCAGTTGCAGATGGACAGGATGGAAGTAAGAGGGCATGGCTAGGCCTTCCCATGGGAAGCAGGCACCTTCTGACCTAGTTGTACATAGAAGCCTGATGCCAGAGGAAGACTTCTGACCTCAAGGCATGGTGGA
Organism: Lynx canadensis; assembly: GCF_007474595.2. Taxonomy (NCBI): domain Eukaryota; kingdom Metazoa; phylum Chordata; class Mammalia; order Carnivora; family Felidae; genus Lynx; species Lynx canadensis. The sequence continues at coordinate 58,391,202 of NC_044315.2, read as the reverse complement.
GGTGGCCCAGTAAATGTCCTGGGCTTTGACGGGTCAGAAGAGTGACTCTTACCATGGAAGGAGCCATAAGAGTGGAGAGGATAAGGGGTGCCTGGGTGGCGCAGTCGGTTAAGCGTCCGACTTCAGCCAGGTCACGATCTCGCCGTCCGTGAGTTCAAGCCCCGCGTCGGGCTCTGGGCTGATGGCTCGGAGCCTGGAGCCTGTTTCCGATTCTGTGTCTCCCTCTCTCTCTGCCCCCCCCCCCCGTTCATGCTCTGTCTCTCTCTGTCCCAAAAATAAATAAACGTTGAAAAAAAAAATTTAAAGAGTGGAGAGGATGGTAGCAGCAAGAAGGGCACTTGTCTTCCCACTTCTTCCCACTTCTTCCCTGAGGGCAGAAAACCCTTTCTTTTTTAAAGTTTATTTATTTATTTTGAGAGAGAAAGAGAAAGAGAGAGAGACACAGAGAGAATGAGCAGGGAAGGGACAGAAAGAGAGGGGGAGAGAGAGAATCCCAAGCAGGCTCCGCACTGTCAGCACAGAGCTCAATGCAGGGTTCGAACTCATGAACCGCAAGATCGTGACCTGCCAGAAACCAAGAGTCAGACGCTTAACCGACTGAGCCACCCAGGCATCTCTAAAACCCCTTTCTGAACACTGAGATGCAAGCAAGATTTAACTTAGATGTCATCTTGCCTTTGGAATGAGTTAATAACAAGGACTGTGCTGGAATTCTTGCTCCCAGATCCCTAGAGGTTCTTGGTGCCTCTAGACCAGCCATATTCTCCCTTAGCCTTCTGCTGTTGTCATTTCAAAGTGACCCAGGGGTGAAACTACATGGATTCTGAGGCCTCAACCTTTTTCACTTGCTCTATTCCCTTAGAGTCTTGCCTAGGGATGCCCATTTCTTCCTGAACAGCTGTTAAAATATTTCCTAAACAACGGAATGTTCTGAGTATTCTTTGTGTTCCTGTGGGTCAAGCAGAAGGGTGGCTTCCCAAGAAAAGTCATTGGGTCTGTTTGGCGAGATTGAGGAATGTCTGAGGGAACACTGAGGAAGTTGCCATAGTGAAAAAGTGTGGGACAGGCCCCCGGGCTTTCGTGATGCCTCTTGGGCTCGTCACTTCCCTCTGGGTTATGGTTTCTGCATTTGGGGTGGGGGATTAGACCGCGTCATCCTTGGGATTCATTCCAGCTCTAACATTCTGTGAGATATAAAACAAATTGGAAACCCATCTCTTACTTTTATTTTGACTTGTTTACAGTTTTTCTTCCCGTCTGTTCCACTCTTTTAGATGACAGTCAAATTCTGTGTATCGTGGGGTTTAAAGATTACAAGCAAATTGTCAAAGAGCTGCCTGGGCCTTGCTGGGATGTTCTTTCATTCATTTATTCATTCATTCATCCAAGAAATTTTTATGGCTACGCCATGTCAGTGACATTGACCACCTGTGCTGTGCCGTGTGGCATAAAGTAACAGCGATAGACACAACCAAAGGTGCTGTGTGAAAATTGACTTTGGGGGTAGAGATATTTCCCCCTACACAAGGCTAAGCAATATTTGTAATTTTTAAAAAAAGGCAAAAAAGAAAACAAACAGAATATTCTACTCATAGCTTGTTTGTTTTGAGAGTGCACTGGAAGTTTGGCTTAAGGAATTTGGCTGTTTACAAAGCTCTCAAGCACACACACACAGACGCACACTTTGTTGTTTTGTAAATTATAAAAAAAACACAGATTTCTGATTCTGATAACAAGGTCTCAGCTATTATAGGCACCTCTTTCTTCTTAAACAATAGAAACACTGGATCAAATATAAGAATGAAATATTTTTGACATATATCTGATGTTGCATTAAAGAGAGGGAAGTCCTTGGGGGCTGGAAATTAGGAAGGAGCTCAGAGCCAGAACTTGAAGTGCATGAGCTAATATCCCAGTGGCTCAGGGTACTTACTGGTCCTGGACATAGTTCATAGTGAACAGGGTCTGGGGGTGTTGATGCTGGTGCTGAGACAGAAGATTTGGCCTGAGACCTACGTGATAGGGGAGTTGGAAGTGAACTGTCTATAAAAAACTTGAAACCTGGAAGGATGGCACTTTCCATGAAGTGAGCAGTGGGCCCATTTCACCTCCAGACTGATGAAAACAGTGGAAACCCTGATTCCATACAGGACTCCAAGCACAGCAAAGGTTTCTCATGAGAAGTTATAATCCCAAGGCTGTGCCACATACAAGTGTGGTATCCACTTTATATTATTCCCAAGAAACTCAAGTAGAGAAATTAATATAAAAAGCAGGTTCCTATCAGTGAAATCCTTGAGATGCCTAGCAGAAGCACCTGACAAACTCTCACCTGGATCCTTCTGCAGTCCAGTCTGTACAACTTGCCTACAGAGTGAATGATAACTACTGAAGATGAGCTTACGATTTAAAAAAATTGCAAACCACACCAGGAAATGAGGGGGAGTATGGGAGACATAACCAGAAGAATTAATGCTCCAAGAACTTAAAATAACAGACAATCTGAAACAGACTGTGAAATGACTACAGAGATGAAAAAAGGACCGGAAATACTACAAAAGGAGAAAACACCATGGAATAGGAAAACGCAGATTAGAAAAAGAGCCAAATGCATGTTCTAGAAATAAAAATTTTATTAGTTACCAAAATTAAATTTTCAATTCATGGATTAAATACCAGGTAAGACACAGCTGAGTAGAAAATTAGTGATTTGGGAAACAGAGCTGAGGAAATTGCTGGGAATGCAGGCTAGAAGTCTAAGGAGTTGGGAAGTCTTAAAGAGAGGGTTACAGATAAAGCAGAGTTTCACGAGAAGGTCCAAACTATATCTAGTAGTTGCTCTGGAGGAATAAATAGGAAAAATAGAGGTGAGGCAATATTTGAAGAAATATTGGCTAAAGAATGTATAGAATAGAACTGTTGTAAGACATGGGGCGTTAGATTGAAGAAGCATAACTAAATCCCAGCAAGTTAAATAAAAATAAATGTACATCTTGGCAAAGGGGTAGTGAAACTGAAGAATGTCAGAGACAAAGAAAGTTATAAAGGCAACTAGAGAGAAAATATAACTTTTAGGTTGACAACACTTTTCTTTCAGGAGCCAGAAAATAGTAGAAAATATCATTAAGTGTTATGAGATAATAACAATTGATCTGTACTCAGATAAATGATCATTTAACAGTGAAGGCAAATAAAGACATTTTCAGACAAAATACAAAGAGGGCTTACCACTCAGACACTCTTACTGATCTGATAATGAGGTACTCCAGAAAGAAGGATAGGAGAGACCTCCAGTTTTAGCTCTGGCATATGAAGATCTAGGAAGTCATTGCTCCCATATTTACAACAACAAGTAGAGCTGAGCAAGCTGAAATCAACACCTTTTCTTGACCCATCAGAGATCTGAGGTTGAAGGGCAAACAGCTATTGAAACCTGCAGAGATAGGAGCATACAGAGTTGCAGCTGATATCTTCCAGATTAACATAAAGCCTCTACTAAAGACCTGTTTACTTCAGTTTCTGCCACCCAATTCTCATGCCCAGCTTTTGGCAAAAAGTTAGGCAAGAAAAAACACAGTCTGAGAGACAAAGTAAGCATGAGAAACACACTCAGATGTGACACAGATTTTAGAATTCTTATATAGGGAATTTAAAACAACCATGATACCGGGTGCCCGGGTGGCTCAGTTGATTAAGCTTCCGACTCTTGATTTCAGCTCAGGTCATGATCTCACGTGAGGTTGGTGAGTTTGAGCCCCACTCTGTGCTGATGGCACAGAGCCTGCTTGAGATTCTCTCTTTCCCCTTCTGGCTGCCCCTCCCCTTCTCTCTCTCTCTCTCTCTCTCTCTCTCTCTCTCTCTCTCTCTCTTTCTCTCTCTCAAAACAAATAAATTTAAAAAATTAAAATAACTATGATATGTTAAGGGCTCTAATGGAAAAAGCAGATGGCACAAAAGGACAGATGGGTAATGTAAGCAGAGATATGGACACTCTAAGAATTGAAGGGAAATGCTAACAAGAAAAAGGACAATAACAGAAATGAAGAATGCCTTTGATGGACTTCTCAGCAAATTGGACAGCCAAGTGAAGAATCAGTGAGCTTGAAGAGGTGTCAATAGAGACTTCCCAAGCCAAAATGCAGAGAGGAAAAAAGAGAACACAAAAACATCAACAAAATGACCAAAACAGAACATCCAAGGGGGTGTGGAATAATTTTAAGAGGAGTAACACATGCATAATTGGAGCACCAGGAGAGAGAGAATGAAGAAGAAATATTTGAAGTAGTAATGGCTGAGAACTTTCCAAAGTTAATGACAGATACCAAACCACAGATGCAGAAATCTTGGAGAATATCAAGATATTTTGATATCTACACCAACACATATCATACTCAAACATCAGAAGACTAAAGACAAAAAGAGAACCTTGAGGAAAGCCAGAGGGAAAAGCTACCTTACTTCTAGAAGGACAGGGGAAAAGGAATAAATGAAAATAAAATAAACTACTTGATTTTTTTTTTAAGTCTTAGTTGATCGCAAAGGTAACGGTTTGAAGTGATAATAGTAACAATGAATGGGGGTGATTGTGACATATGGATAAGTGAAATGAATGACAGCAGTGTCACAAGGGGCAGGAAGGGGGAATTGGGAATACTCTACTCTGTTAGAAGGTACCTGTACTGCACCTGAAGAGATACAGTGTTAATTAAGGTGAACTTTTTAAATGTATATTGAAAACTCGAGGACAACCACTAAAGCTCTTTTTTTAAACTTAAAATTTTTTTCTTAATTGTGGGAAAAACACATAATGTAAAAATTATCCTCTTAAACATATATAAGTGTACATTTCAGTAGTGTGAAGCAGATAAACTGGAATCATATACTATATTTAATTAAACCCAGAGAAAGAAGAAAAAGGGAGGGGAATGAAAGAAAGAACAAGTTCAATAAATAAAAAATAGTTACAAACTTAGTAGATGTTAATCCAACAAGAACATCACTTGCTTTAGACGTGAATCATCTAAATATACCCATTAATGGGCGCCTGGGTGGCTCAGTCGGTTGAGAGTCCAACTCTTGATTTTGGCTCAGAGCCCTGCATAAGGCTCCTTGCTGACAGTGTGGAGCCTGCTCGGGATTCTCTCTCTCCCCCTCCCCTGCTCACACATGCTCTCTCTCTCTCTCAAAATAAATAAATAAACTTAAATAAATAAATAAATAAATATACCCATTAAAAAAAAAAGATTGTCATAGTGGATTAAAAAAACACACAGGACCAAACTATATGTTAACTACGAGAACATGAAACCCAGAAGGAAGGGATGGGATCTAAGGAGCAATGGCCACCAAACACCTTGATAAACAAGGGATAATCTTTAAAAACATTTTTTTAATGTTTGCCTATTTTTGAGAGAGAGAGAGAAAGAGAGAGTACGTGTGAGCAGGGGGAGGGGCAGAGAGAGAGGGAGACAGAGAATCCAAAGTGGGCTCCATGCTATCAGCACAAAGCCCAATGTGGGACTTGAACTCACAAACCGTGAGATCATGACCCAAGCCAAAGTCCAACACTTAACTGACTAAACCATCCAGGCGTCTCTAAATAAGGGATAATCTAAATAACTGGATGGTAAAAATCATGACTAGTTTTGGTGGGTTTAAAAACCAATAGAAAGGGGCGCCTGGGTGGCTTGGTCGGTTGAGCGTCCGACTTCGGCTCAGGTCATGATCTCACGGTCTGTGAGTTTGAGCCCCGTGTCGGGCTCTGTGCTGACAGCTCAGAGCCTGGAGCCTGTTTAGGATTCTGTGTCTCCCTCTCTCTCTGCCCCTCCCCTGTTCATGCTCTGTCTCTCTCTGTCTCAAAAATAAATAAACGTTAAAAAAAATTAAAAACCAATAGAAAAAAAATACAATAATAATATGTAACATTAGGAATGGGCTGATGGGAATTAAAAATTCTAAGATCCTTGTATTACTCAGGAGGAGGATAGATACATAGATAAGCTTTAGATTTGGTTATGTCAAGGATGTGGATGAACAAATTAAGGTAATCACTAAAAGCATAGTAATGGACTTCTGAACCAGATGAGGCAAAAAACAGAAGGTATAGAATACTCAGTGAATCCAATAGAAGGAGAGAAGAAAGGAGCAAGAAAAAAGCATGGTAAATTAAAAATACAAAATTAGATGATAGATAGTAGAAATAAATACAATTATTTGAGTAGTCTCAATAAATATAAGTAGATTGAATTTGTCACATAATACAGAAGATATGAAAAATAGCCAAAACCCAGAAATATGCTGTTTATAGAAATTAACCTAAAATAAAATGGTACTCAAAGGTTGCAAGTAAGGAGATAGGAAAATATAGACCAGGCAAATACAAACCAAATCAAATGTGATAGAGTATTATCACTCTCAGATGAAATGAACTTTAAGGTCCAAAGTATCTGCAAAGACAAAGAGGGTCAAGAACCATTCATAGGAAGATACAGCAATCCTGAAACTGTATGTGCTTAGCAACAGAGTCTCAAAACTTTTAAAGCAAAAAAAATGTCAATGAACCAACTTTAAAAATCTGATAATATATTTTGGGAACTTTAATATATCCCTCTTATTTTTCATTTATTATTTTTTAGAAGTGAACTTTTTTCAATGTTTATTCATTTTGAGAGAGAGAGAGAGAGAGAGAGAGAGAGAGAGAGCGAGCGAGCACAGGAGTGCGTGTGTGAGCAGAAGAGGGGAGGAGAGTGAGGAAGAGAGAATCCCAAGCAGGCTCCACGCTGTCAGTGCAGAGCCTGATGCGGGTTCAATCCCATGAACCGTGAGATCATGACCTGAGCTGAAATCAAGAGTCAGATGCTTAACCAACTGAGCTACCCAGGTGCCCCGACATATCCCTCTTATTAATGGATAGGTCAAGCTGATAAAAAACTGGCAGGGATATTTGTAAGCTCTGTACAACATAATTATATGCTTAATCAAATAGATGTATAAAAGGCCAACAATTAGAGACTACACATGCTTTTCAAACATACATGTAAGGAACACTTACAGAGATTGACTGTGTGCTATTTGTGGAAGCAAATCTCAGCAATGCCAGAAATTCACATCATAGACCACATTCTTTGATCAGAATGTGCTAAAATTGAAAATTCATAGTCCAAAGCAGATTATGATCTCTCATCTTCTGTATGTTTGAAAATTAAAAAAAAACAAACAAAATCAACTTTCTAAAAAAACTCCATGGGTCAAAAAAGAAATCCTAATGGAAATTATGAAATATAACTGAACAACGCCAAAAACCCAACCCCCAGCAACAGCACTGCATATCAAAACTTGTGCAGTGAATCTAACGTGGTACTTAGAGGGCAATGCATAGCTTTAAATGCAATTTATTTTAAAAAGAAGATAAAACTAATAAGCTAAGCATTTAAGTCAAAAAGTTACAAAAAGAGAGGCTCCTGGATGGCTTCGTCGGTTAAGTGTCTGATTTCTGCTCAGGTCGTGATCTCACCATTCGTGAGTTCGAGCCCCGCATTGGGCTTTGTGCTGACAGCTCAGAGCCTGGAGCCTGCTTCGGATTCTGTTTCCTTCTCTCTCTGCCCCTCCCCTGCTCATGCTCTGGCTCTCTCTCTCTCTTTCTCTCTCTCTCTCTCTCTCTGTCTCTCTCTCTCTCTCAGTAATCAATAAACGTTAAAAAAGGAAGAAGTTACAAAAAGAGTAGCAAATTCCAATGAGGCAGGGTGGAAGCACATACGTGTTGCAAAAGATTCAAACAACACAGAATCACACTAAAGAAAGCGACGGCTGTCTTTGCTTAATCTGTGTCTGCTTAGAGAGCCAGTGTTAACAAATGCAAGAAGAATTTCTAGACTTGTATTTTCTAAAACTAGCAGTCAGTGAATAGTTATAGCTCTAGCAGTGAGTGGACAGGCCTCGGTATAGGAAGGGATCAGTGGTTTCATAAATAATAATAATTTCGTAGTTATGTAAGTAATATTTCAGAAAACTGAGCCAAGAGGAGCTGAAGATACAGAGCCGCTCTGGGGAGAAAGATCCAGAGGTTTTAGTTGTCTGTGGATTCAGTCATGTGTCTGCCAGCGTGAAAGCGGGCTCTGGATGGCTCTCCTTTATTTCGGTCAGGACATGCCTGTGGTGTGGGGCTCCAGGTGAGGGCCCCACCTTAAGAAGGATGGCATGTAACTGGAACATGACCAGAGCGGGTGACCGGGTTGGGGAAGGGACTAGACCTAAGAGCTAACATTTATTAAGCCCTCACCATGTGCCAGGGACTGTGCAGAACCCTTTGTGTAGCCCCTTACCCACCCTCTCCGTGCTCTATGAAGTAGGTGGTGTAAAATCATTCCCAATTTACAGATGAGAAAACCAAGAAGAGAGAGGACAGCTTGTCCAAAGACCCATGCATAGGTGGGAACATCTGCAGCCGCATCTTAAAGCCAGGCGGTTAGAGTCCAGGGCCTATACCTTGAAGCACCATTTATCCTACCCCCCACACTCACTCCCCTGTTTTCCCACCTTCTTGTGGGGAACCTGTCTTGTGAGGCACTTGAGGAATTGGAACTGGTTGGCCTGGAGAAGAGAAAATGCAATGGATACGCAAGAGTGTAGTCTGATCTCAGAAGGGCTCCTGTGGAGAGGGAGCAGACTTAGTTGTGGGTCCAGTAGGCAGACCCAGACCCTAGGTAGAAATTACAGACAGTTTTCTAAATTTTTTTAATGTTTATTTTTATTTTTGAGAGACAGAGAGAGACAGAGCATGAGTGGGAGAGGAGCAGAGAGAGAGGGAGACACAGAATCCGAAGCAGGCTCCAGGCTCCGAGCTTTCCGCAAAGAACCCAATGTGGGGCTCAAACTCACGAGCTGTGAGGTAATGACCTGAGCTGAGGTCAGACACTGAATCGACTGAGCCGCCCAGACGCCCTGAGACAGTTTTCAACTCAGTCAAAGGAAACCTTCCAGACAGACAGAACTGCCCAAATGTGGGTTGGGCTGTGGGTTTCCTGTCGCTGGGAGTACCTGGTATGGGCAGTGCAAACGCTTGGGGGAAAGGCTGAGGAAGGTTTTCAAGTGTCAGATGGAGGCTTGGAAGAGATGACCCTTGCAGCTCTGAGCGTCAGCATTCTGTGACAGACATGGTTGCTTTTCCTCTCTCTCATTTGGGAGAAAAGATGGTTTGTTGATTCTTTCCTGATAACTTGGCTATGAAACAAAACAGTGTGGATTTATTGAAGATGATCACATCCTCCAGTTCAGTGTCAGTGCTTTTAAGAGAATATAGACAAATCTAGGGTTGAGGTCAGGGAATTGGCCATGTTATTATCATTTCGGGCCACCAAGAGGGCAGATCACTTTATGCACCTGTTGTAAGTTTTGGGGGTTCCTGGCAGGAGCTGGCTCATGAGGATGAGAGTATGTTCCGAAGACGCTTAGAGATTTGAGATCTGGGAGGTGGACAGGATCTAAATGACAGGTCTAAATGACCTGTGGCCACCCATGGGGCTGGGGCAGGCGAATGGAGTTTTAGATCAACGGAGTCAAAGAAGTGTGCTCAGTGAGGTTGAAAGATGAAGATGTCGGTGGAGGTCCCCAGGAAGGGGACATCTGTCAGGAGGGAGGTAGGCAGTTCCTTAACATTTTGGAGGGACTGGCTGGGGCAGACGGCAAGGGGTTCCGAGAAGTAGGGGCAGGGTGTTGTGGTGGAGCTGTGGCCTGGATGGAGTTGGTGCCTGGGCACAGCGAGCACACAGACCCCTCTGCCTTGTGCAGAAAGTGGTGGGGTGAGGAGGGAGGCATGCTCCCCACTGGAGAGGACCTCAGGGACCAATATGTGGAGGACTGCTGGAGGAAGTACAGTGCTGTGGCAGAGAGCACAGGCTTCCCAAGGAGCTGTCTGGGACTTTGCACCCTTTTATGTTAGTTTTGAACCTCTTGGGACATTATGGTAATAAGTGATTGTAGGCTTACCTCCAGAGACTGTGTGATTCTCTCTTTTATGCCTGAGTTTGAGCACACAGGTCACCATCACTCCCAAAACAAGCACTAGCTTTTCTTCCTTTGTGTGCAGAGTTATTACTTTAAACCAATTTGGCTTTACCACTGCTTTAACCTCAGTTTTCTTATACATAAAATGGTATAGTAACAGCTCTTGCGTCACTTGGGTTATGCAAATTAAATGAAATGGACATGAAAAGAACTTAGCAGAGGGTCCAGCCCATAACAGACACTCCATAAATGTGATTTCTATTAACGTTACTTTTATCATTATCATCAAGGGGCATTTTGCCACAGCAGAGGAGCCTCAGGGCAGAGATGGGGTTATGATGGCAAAGGGATCCGGGCTGGCTGAACAGGATGTGAGTTTGAGAGGAGGCAGGAGGGCTTTTGCTGCAGAGAGAGGCAGAGTTCCAACTTGTCCGGTGGGAGGGTTGAGAGATGCACCAGAGGTGCTGTGGTCTGCAGTGCACTGTGGAGGTGCTGGCAACTTCTCCTCCCCAGGCTCTGCTTTTACTGTTTGCCCGACTCCAAATTACACCAGCAAATGAGCTCAGGCTTTGAGGGGAAAATCCCATTAAAGTAATCAAAATAACAATTTGTATCACTTTTAGAACTTCTGCCTGAGGAGCTAAGAAATCTTTGTAATAAATTATTAATTCTGAGTTGTATTATAAGAATTTTCCCCTATAAACAAGCAAATTAATATTTCCCACTTGGTGCAACAGAGGACAGAATTCTCCGGTCTCCTAGATTTGTCTTGAAGAGAGAAGGGGGTATTCAAATCCAGACTCTGATACTTCCGAGCTTGTGAATGTCCCTCCTGGGAGGAAGGACTGGGCCTGGCAGTGCCTGTGACCACACTTCCAGGGATACTTGCCACCCGCCTTCATGCTCAGCCTATCTGGGAACTCAGGTGGCACTGTGCTGGTCACCTGTGTTGGCCGCATGGTAAGGTGGTTCATTCTGAGGTCTCTGGAGTTTGCCTGGTTCTGGAGTTGTCTGCGCCTACTGGCTGTGCGGTCTGATCAAGTTGCCCAACCATGCTGAGCCTCGGTTTCCCCATCCAAAAGAGGAAGACGGAGATGCTAGCGTGCCCTCTGCGGAGTTGGTGTGAGGACAGAATGGGAGGCTCGTGCATAGTCTTGGACAGCTCTTGGCCCATGCTATTTATCTTTATTAATTACACCCCCAGAGAATGGCCGAATGATACAGACGAGGCTGCTGCCCCCACAGAGCAGTCTGGAGGCCTGCCCAGGACATGGGTGGTCAGGAGTGTAAGAGGGTGCCAGGTGGAGAAGAGAAAGACCAAAAGCCGGAGACCTGTGCTTATGGAGTTTAGGGAAGGGGGAGTGGTTGCAGGTGGCTGGAGTGTGAGTGGGTGGGTGTCATGACTCCGGAAAGCCTGTTTAAACACACACACACACACACACACGCACGCACACAGAGAGGAACACACACAATATGATATAATGAAATGTAATATAGTATGGCATATAATAACATAATATCTAGGCAAGTGTCAGTTAAATACTTTGAATTATCTCATTTAATCTTCATAACAGACCCCTTCTGGCTGGTGTTTATTTTCCTCCTTTAAAAGATGAGGAAACCGAGAGGATGATACTCAATACACAGTGAAGTCTCACATGTTTACGTTACTGTTGCCTGGTGAGACACACGTGGTAGGTTTGGTTACGGTGTGATTTGTATCCTATTTGCAACTTCAGGGCTCCTCACTTTGGGGTGCCCCGGTGTGAGGGCTGGTGGTGGGCGATGGGGGCTGCATTGGGAGCTGCTAGAAAGGAGGCACTGCTTCCCTCTGGGACATTCTTTCGGGAATAGGTGTATCCATTTGTACAGGTTGTCCTCAAAAAATTCCTTATGAACAGATCCAGGTGGTAAATTATAACCTGGAGTAAAAGTAGAGAAATCCTTTGCTCTCTGCGCTTTGGAGGACAGCACTGTAGGTTCTCTTGGTAATAAGCTTTTTCCAGGCTTCTGATCCTGTCTAGGATAGATATTTGGGTAGCCATTTCCCTCCTGTTTTGACTCTGGGCATGGTTACCTCATCACTTAGTCTTTATGGTTTGGGAGGTTAGGAGCTAGGAAGTAGAAAGAGGGCCATGGGGCTTTCAGATTTCGTTGGGGACCTGCCTACTGGTAAATAAGTTGCCTCAAGTGTCTCCTGGGGATGCCTCATAGCTCACCAGTGAAATCCTAATATCCTAAACCAGACTTTAACCACAAAGGGCCCTGGTGAACCTGTGACCCATCACTATAGCACCCAGTTTTCTCTTCCATTCCCTGGAGTCAGAAATCCACATCTGTGCTGGGGGGCAAAAGAACTCAGACATGTTTACACACAACCTTGAATGACAACCCTGCATTGCCTCGGAGAAGCTTAACTAAGACTAGACAGTCTATGGGAGGACCTAAAACTGGCAATGAGATCCCATGCTAGGGCAGATTTGGGGTCCTAATCTCTAGAGGTTTTAACCCGGCGAATATGGACCCAGGTTCTGGCTGATTCTGGGGAAGTTTCTTTTCCTAACTCTACAAATTGAGGTTAACTGTTTGGATTTCCCCAGATCTTGGACTGGTTCCCATAACACCTACTTGATTTAAAAACTCAAGCTGGCCATCTGTGCTCCCATAGACACATTCAGGAATGCTCAGAGCAGCACTGCTGGTCATCATAGGGTTCCTGAAGCTCAGGGGAAGTGGGCAGGGGCACCTTGTGGGCCTTGTGATGGGGCAGCACAGTTTCCTGTGCACTCTTCTTCAAAAAAAAATTTTTTTTTGGATGGTGTGCGTATTGTATGTGTGTGTTGGTGTAGACAACTCAAAGTTGGATATTCTCCAGTCCACGACCACACTGCTTTATAATAAGTGAGCACTCATGTTGTGCTAAGCACTGGTTTTAACTCATTAACCATGTATTAACTCCTTTCATCCCTTGTACAGCCCTGTGAGGCAGGGGGTTCTATTATCTTAATTTACAGATGAGGAAACTGAGGAACAAAATGGCTGAGTAACTTCCCCAGGGCCATGCAGCTAGTGAGTGGTCGTGCTGGGATTTGAAGACAGGGTCTTCTGTCTCATTCAAGGAGTGGCCCAAACAATCAGATCTGTTGATCCCATTTGGCAGAATGAATGGCTGTGGGCCAAGTCTTCTAAAATACAAGCCTGTTTCCCATGTTTGAACAGATTTACAAATAGCAATCCCTTTTAACCAGCTACTTGATTTGGTTATCTTGGCATAGATTTCATCTTGGAAGGTACAGGAGGCAGCATTGATCATAGCTAGTTGTCCAAAGGCAGTTTTATTGCCTTTTTTTAAATGACAGAGATGGAAGTGTGGCTACACCTGTCCCCAGTGTCTTCTGGGACCTAACCTGTGTCAGCGCTAACTGGAGGAAAACTCTGGGGTCTCCACCATCTAGACATCTGTGTGTTGGAGTGGATCCAAAACAGTTTTCTAAGGAGATTTCCTGTCCCTGCCACTGCATCTTTGCTCTGTTTGTTCACTTCTGCAAGGCTCTGGCCTCAGGCCCCCACCCAGCCCTTCAGTTTTCATAAGCAAGTTCAGTGTCACTCCCAGCTGGGTCTGTATTTAGCTGTGGGCAGAATAGCTTCCATCCTGCCACTTGTTAGGAATCAGAGTGCTTCCCGTTGTTATTAGTTTGGCTCAGAGAAGCAATATTTAGGGAGGATTGCTTGGAGAACGTATAATCTTTGAGTCTTCCATTTATTTGAATAATTCCCAGCTCAAGCCATTCAACTGGGTAACTAAACCACACGCATGGTTCCCTTAGAGTTACTGCACTACTCTTTGGGGTGATGCCTGAATCTGCACAAGGCATATCCTAAGAAACAACTTCTGGCAACTGCCCCCGGGTCTGGAGGGCATTCACAATTTCTCAGCTTGGTTTTTAGGGAGGGCCCAGGGAGATCCCTGCTTGGTCTAAGAGTCAGTGAGAGAACCTGTGAGCAATGGACAGTTTGTGTCTCATGGACTCTGTGAAGTATCACACCAGCTCTCTCCAGTTGGATGGCAGCGAGGAGGCCCAGATGTGGCCCCTCTTGTCGCAAGTTCAAATGCCTGTAGCCTCAGTCTTGGGTTGGAGCGTGGGCTGTAGAGCCAGACTGTCTGGGTTCAGTCCCAACCCCATCACCTACCTACTGTGTGGTCTTGAGCAGGTTGCTTGGCCTTGCTAAGCCTTAGTTTGTTTACCTACAAAATGGGAGGAGTGAGTTCTTGCTTTATAAGATTGTGTGAGGTTTAAGCGACGATCTCTGGGCGGTGCAGAGCCCGGGCCAAGCATGTCGTATGCTTCACTGTTGGCTCCAGCTGACTACTACTGGTCCCATTCTGTGCTCTCCTCTTGCTTCCCTTTCTGCCCTCTTCGCCTCCTTGTATTTTGTGCATCATTGTGAGCTGCCTTAAATCTTTTCTGCAAAGTGATGAGGTATGAAAGAATGAGTGATTGAATAAAGTTAAAATAACAGTTGCTAATAGGAGCAGTTGTTTGGGGACTCTAACTCTTCTCAAAGTCTTTCATGTATCCTCTCTGATTTCATTATGAAAATTCTCTCGCAGTATTATTTTACCCTGAATCCTCACACAGAGATCCTTAGGCCTTCTCTTCGGGTATTAAATAGCTTGCAGAGATGTGGCTTCTGTGTGTGTGTGTCTGTGTGTGTGTGTGTGTGTGTGTGTGTGTGTGTGTGAACGTCAAACTAATCCACAAATCCTCAGCAATGTCTTCAGTAGAGCTGAAGTAAGCAAGGAGCATCAGCTTTATCTCACCATGAAGTTCCGATTTTTGAAAGAAATGTTGCATGGTAAAACTCCGGGCTCATGTTCTGGAGGCCAGGCGTAACCATTTGAAATGAGGGATAGAAGAGGACGGGACATGGATTGGATGCTGGGAGCCAGCCAAACACTGGGAAAGGTCTGGGGACCTCAGACTCCCCCTGTCTACCAGAGCTTACCCTCAGGCTGTGTCTACCTCAGGGCAGTGTCCCTGGAGTGGTATATTCAGTCATCCTCCAGACAGACCAGAGATCCACAAGGCAAGATGATCCTGCTCATGTCAGGGGCGGCGGGGGGAAGAGTGCGAACCAGTTGAGGTGGGGAATGGTGGGACTGAAATGGAGAAGAATAGATGGGTTTGGCTGAGATGGCACGTGCAGTGGAGGAGGGGAAGCCTAAGGACAGGGAAGGCCCTGCGTGGGGGGAACCGAGGGCTGGCTGCAGAGGAGGAGGCTGGGAGAGAAAGGTCAGTGGGTGTTCCACTCCTTCAGGAGAGGCCAGGACACTTGCAGGAATCCCCACTTCCCTGGGGTAGAGTTCGCGGTCCTGAAGGTAGCTGTCCAGCCACTAGGCCCTGCCTGTTGGCCGGGACTTCTCGTGGCAACCCGTGCTACTGTGCCCATGCACTCTGGGGGAGAAGCCAGCCTTTGCTAGCAGCTTCTCTGCCTAAAGCTCTGCCCCAGCATCAGCGACTGCAGCTGCGTGATCTCATTTACAGTTTTATTGTGTGACCATGGGAGACTCACTCCATCTCTCCGTGCCTCAATTTCTGCACTTACAGAAAGGAAGAATAATAATGACAGCACCTCCCTGATTGAGTTGGATCAAAGCTCAGCATAAAAGGTGCATGAGCGGCTAGGCACAGCATGTGCAACAAATAGGAGCTGTAAATGTATCAAATGTGTCATCCTGGAGTTTCCTCAAGGCCTACCTGGCACCCCGGTGGGGCTTTCTCTGCTCAGAAGTTCTCTGATTGCTCTCATATCTGGGACCCTACCTGATCCCTGTTAACACTTCTGGGATGTGAAGGGCAGACGGAAGCTCCTACTCCCATTTTGCCAGGGAAGCAATGGAGAGCCGGAGAGATGGAGCCCGTCTCTTTCCCACTCCCAACTGCAAATGTCACTTTTCCGGAGACCTGTGCTCTGATTTGGGCCCACCTACCCGAGCAAAGCTCTTCCTCTCATCAGGCCTCAACTTCCTGAAAATTGGTGAGCAGGGACACCCCAAATCCCTTCCAGCTTAGACACCGTCTAGAGCCGTGCGTCTGATTCAGGAGAGCCTCAGGCCTTTCCCTGAGCGGAAGGGTGAACCAGGGTTCTAGATACACGGTGAGCACATGAATTCATGGATAGAGCTGCCAGCTGCTGAGCACAATGCCAGGGAGACTGGTGCCAGACACGCTGGGTGACACAGAGGTGTGCAGGGTGCCCCTCAAGACAGACGAGGCCCTAGGGCACCCACAGGCACAGCCATGGCCTTGTTAAGGTCTAGGCAGCCTGTGCTCATTGCCACTTACCTAACATTGGTTTTCTATTCAAAAAATTTTAATAAGTGGTACATGCAAATGGTGAAAATTTCAGACAATACCAAACGTAGACAGTGAAAAGCAAGTCCTCTCCCCACTCTTTTCTCCCCCCACCCAGCTCCCCTCCTGGGAGGCAACCACTGTTACAGTTTCTTCTGTGTTCTTTAGAGATTTACATAGAGTACTTGAATGAGAGTAAGATATATGTATATAAATAAGTGTATTACAATATATATAACTCCTTCCTTTAAAAAATATTTTTTTTTAATGTTTATTCTTGAGAAAGAGAGAGAGACAGAGTGCGAGAGGAGGAAGGGGAGAGAGAGAGGGAGACACAGAATCTGAAGCAGGCTTCAGGCTCTGAGCCATCAGCACAGAGCCTGACGCGGGGCTGGAACCCATGAACCACAAGGTCAGGACCTGAGCCGAAGTCAGACAATTAACCGGCTGAGCCACCCAGGCGCCCCTATAACTCCTTCCTTTTGAACATAAATGGTAGAATTCTATATGCACTGTTTGATTCGATTTTATTTCTTAGAGATTGTTCCCTATCAATCGAGTGCTGCCCCATTCTTTTTAACAGCTACATAGTATTCCACTGTATGGAATATCATAATTTATATAACAAGTCACCTGTTGGTCACTTTCAATCTTTTTCATTTTCCAAAAAGTCTGCCTTGAGCATCCTCTCCACATTTATTTTTGCACAGGTGGGACTATGTCTGCAGGATAAACTCCCAGAAGTGGAAGGGCCAGATCAGTGTGTGTGTGTGTGTGTGTGTGTGTGTGTGCTGTGAATTTTGAAAATACAGCCTCTATTCCCCAAAGAGGTTCATCCCCTGAAGTGAGACCTGTTTCCCCAGTCTGCCTACATAGTGTAGCATCAGCATCTTGAGTCATTGCTAATCTGTTTTTTTAAATGTTTATTTATTTTTGAGAGAGAGAGAGAGCACAGGTGAGCGTGGATGAGGCAGAAAGAGAGGGAGATAGAGGATCTGAAGCCTGCACCACACTGTCAGCACAGAGCCCGATGTGGGGCTCGAACCCATGAACTGTGAGACCATGCCCTTAGCCAAAGCAGGACGCTTAACCAACTGAGCCATCCAGGTGCCCGTTATTGCTAATCTTATAAATGAAAAAGGAGACATTATGGCTTTAATTTAATTTCTCTTATTATGAGTAAGGTCTGGCCTTTTTTTTTTTTTTTTTTTTTACACAGACTTTTATTTTGGAATAATTTTTAAATTTAGAAAATTTGTAAAGGTAGTACAGAGAGTTCCCATAAACTTCTCACCCCATTTCCCCTGTCATTAACACCTTATATAACCATGGTTCATTTGCCAAAACAAAGGAACCAACATTGGTTTCTACTAATAGCTAAACTCCAGACTTTATTTGGCTTTTGAGCAGTTTTCACACTGGTGAGCGGAAGGTAAATGTGTAAGCTGAAGGTGGCGTTGCAGATGCCAGAGCCACTGCCCTACCCAGAGGCTGTGGGTGACTGTGATTTACATCATTCCCCGCACAGTGCAGCCCACAGCCCAGGCCTCTGAGCTGGAAAGGCAGACTCAGTGGAGAAATGATTGCTGTTTCTCTAAGTTCCTCTGGGAGAGAAGTGCAGTTATTGTTAAATCACCGCATTGGCTCTTTTTTGCAGCATTTCCATAGCTCTTGGTATTCAGGTAGAGGGAATAGCATGTGCCAAGGCATAGCGGTGTGAAACTTCACCAGCTTTAAAGACCCCAGGACACGGGGCGCCTGGGTGGCGCAGTCGGTTAAGCGTCCGACTTCAGCCAGGTCACGATCTCGCGGTCCGTGAGTTCGAGCCCCGCGTCAGGCTCTGGGCTGATGGCTCGGAGCCTGGAGCCTGTTTCTGATTCTGTGTCTCCCTCTCTCTCTGCCCCTCCCCTGTTCATGCTCTGTCTCTCTCTGTCCCAAAAATAAATAAACGTTGAAAAAAAAAAATTTAAAGACCCCAGGACACAGGGCACCTGGGTGGCTCAGTCGGTTAAGTGTCCGACTTCAGCTCAGGTCATGATCTCACGGTGTGTGAGTTCAAGCCCCGCGTCGGGCTCTGTGATGACAGCTCGAGCCTGGAGGCTGCCTTTGATTCTGTGTCTCCCTCTCAGCTCCTTCCCCACTGGCACTCTGTCTGTCTTTCTCTCTCAAAAATAAGTAAACATTTAAAAAAAAAAAACAAAAAACAAACCCAGGACACAAGCAGTCCTTCTTGTCTAGTGAAATTAACACAGTACAGAGAAGGCTTGAGCTAACAACTCCATGTCAGTCCCTTCTCTCCCCTCCCAGAGGCCACGCTGTGGTTGCTTTGGTGTGTATCCTGTCCGAACTTTTCTGGAAAGGTGAGCTTTTCAGGGTGCTAGCAGTGAAAAGAAAGTCCTTTCCCCACTCTTTTCCCCCCTCCCCCAGTTCCCCTCCTGGGAGGCAACCACTGTTACCAGTGGGGGTGGCTGGCGATGACCATGGGCAGACCTTGGGAACTCTCCTCTTCTTTTTTTGTTAATGTTCGCCCCTCCCATGCAGATAGCACTTCACACTAATAGCCAGCTTCAGGGCGCGACCCATTTGAGTCTTCTGGCCTCTCCAGGGGGTGGGCGGGACCGTCTTATCAAGCTCTCCTTGGACAGACTAGAGGAAGCTGAGGCCAGGAGCCGGAGTAGGGGGTGGGAGGGGGTAGCTTGTCCCAAACCCCAAATCGCACAGCTAGTAAGAGGCAGAGTTGTTCCGCAACTTAGTTCTGTTGTCGCTTCCTGAAAAATAGCAGTGGTACCAGAAATGATGATAGCAAAGCTTGATCGGGTGCTAGGAGCTGTGTACACGTGACCTCAGTCACATGTAACCCTCAGAACAACTCTGTGAGCTACATACTGCTCTTGGGCTGGTTCCGCAGGTGAGGAAGCTGGGCTGCGGGTGAGGCAGGTGGTCTGGGGTGGTGGAACTGGGGTCCTAAGTCAGTTGTGTCTGCCCCCCCATCCCCCGCCAGAGTCTGTAGGCTTCGCTGCTCTGCTCACCAGGGCTCACCACCTATGCCCTCCTCAGCCCACAGCTGCCTGATAGCACAGCTTAGAGTTTACTGGGCATTTTCACTGTCACACTCACCAGATCAGTGGGACCAGTGCTTCTGTGCAGTTCCTGCCTTAATTTCCCCTGGGCAAGTGCCTCCATCTATCTCCCCTTACCCTCTTTTCAGGGCTTTCCGTATCTGCTCACCACCTGAGCCCAGGTACTATCTTCTCCTCTCCTTACACTTCTTCTTCTTCTTCTTCTTCTTTTTTTTTTTTTTTTTAAAGTTTATTCATTTATTTATTTTGAGAGAGGCAGAGAGAGAGGGAGACAGAGGATCTGAAGCAGGCTCTGTGCTGACAGCAGAGAGCCTGATGCGGGGCTTGAACTCATGAGCTGTGAGATGATGACCTGAGCCAGTCAGACCCTTAACCTACTGAAACCCCACCCCCCACGTGCCCCTCTTTGCACTTCTTTAGGATATTTCCTGAGCACCTGCTGGGTGCCAGGTGGTAGTCTAGGTAAAGCAGAAAGGACAAGAATGAAGAATGGCTGCCCTCAGGGAGCTTCTACTCTCCTGGAAGAAGACGGCTTCTGCCCTGAGGCCTACATGCTTCTGCAGGCCCAAAGCCAATTCTACCAGGGCCAGCTCAGAGCACCCTGCCTTCTTGCCATTTACTGGGACAGCAGCACATCCTGGTGTTTGTTCTAGAGGCCCCAAATGTTTCCCACTCGAGACAGGCCTTCCTCCTCCAGTTGCCCCGGGGATGTCGCTGCAGGCTCTGTACGGTCCCCTGGCTGCTCCTGGGGATCACGTGCCCGTGTGATTTACCGCGCCTCACAGCGCCACATGTCTTTAAAATTACAGTGCCCATTTCCTGCTGAAATAATTTCCACAAAGAGTGGCTCCTATTACCGCAAGAGGCGTGCAGACGTCATGATTTATTATTATTTATGGTCCCAAGGCCTTGTTTATGCAAGACGGGTTAGGTGCGTGCGATAGAAATGCCATTATGCAAATGACATTGAATGTCCTTACTGCGCCTAAATAATTTCTGTGTTGGACGATTAAACCTCATCTGTTATTGATATGGGCTGCAGTCGGGCTATTACAGAGTCCCAACAGTACTTACTCCCAGTAATGGGAAAATTGAGACAGAGACACCAACACAATTGCCTCAAGTGTGCCGTGATGGTCAGGAAGGAGTACATCTCCGAGGCCCACGCAGAGGGAGCCTGCGGACCCCTCTGGATAAATACGAAAGGCAGCGCCCAGCAATAAATCAAGCCCCAGGTTTGAGTGGGTGCCTTGGAGGATTTGCGGCCTTCCAGTTGTGTGATTTAGCTATTTGATTTAGCCAGGGGACTAGGCAGGCCCACACCCCCGAGTGCCGGGGTTCCCTCTGCTGAGGGAGCCGCCAGCGTGGAGGGGAGGGTGCAGGGGAGGAAAGTGGCCGCTGGCGACACCACCGGGCATCCAATCTGCTGCGCCAACGCCACTGGCCGCCTGCCGCCCAGCCCCTGCGCACAACCGCCTGCCTTCGAGAGCTCTCTCTCGCTCTTGCTCTTTCTTTTTTTTTTTTTTTTTTTGACACAGCTGTGAAGTCCCATTTTGATCAGTGTTGATAGCTTATGAATTCCAAAATTGACAAAATTTACAGAAAAATGAGGATAATCCATCTTCCTTAGCAGCCTGTCAGGAGCTGGCCATACTTCATAATCTCCAATTACAGATGCTATTTTCCGACATTTACATGCAGATATTAGAACCAAATGAAAATGAGAAACAAAGAGAGAATGGAAATGCAGCTATTTATATGTATAAAAGACAAACAGGTAAATTCAAGACATTTAGATTGGATTTGGGGTCCCTTTAGGAGGCTGGAAAGAGACAGCCCTGAACACGTGGGGTTTCAGAATAAAATGGTGAGACACGTGGCCTCGTCAGGCCTGCCCATGGTCTGGCAGTCTGGGTTAAAAATGGGTGAGCTCCACTGGGTCAGCTGGGGATGCTTGGTTTGGGTGGGGGCACGTAGGGCATCCCTCAGGGTTTTGAGGGGACTCTGGGGATCACCCATAGCTCATGCTAAGCCATCAAGTCCACACGTATTTCACAAATGAGTGAGTTTAGACCCTTCAACGTTCGTTTTAAGAAATGGCATGTGTATTGCAGTGGGGAGGCAGGAAATGCCACTGGAGTCCACTCTCTCTCCTGGGCAAATTTCAAAAAGTTGGCGCATCCTGGTGACCAGTGCATCAACTGCTCCTGAGTAGGAGACGTGTGCAGGTACCACTGTCTGTCAGAAGGGCTCTGGCCAGGTGCACCAGGATTTGCACCAATAAACTTCTAAAATGGGATATAAATAATAAAATTAATGGGGAGAGAAAGAGTTCTGATATATGGATCATCCGCTCCCTTCTCGAGGCTAATCTGGCTGAGGGAGGAGGGTCTGGGAGGAGGCTTTGTAATGAAAATGTTCTTCCCATAAAATTGAAGGGAAGAACAGCCTTGTTGCCCTCGCAGCTGTATGTGGCACTGGCTTCTGGAAAGCCGGGGATATTAATTAGCACTGCTTTGGATTAAACTCTCCCAACCATGTCGGATGGTACGATTTTTTCTCTTTGTGAGCTTGACACGGATTGCGAGGAGAAGTCTGCCCGGGTTTTCCCAGCTTACTATTATTGCTGAAGTTTTCTTTTATTTGGGGATCAAACCTCTTCCTCTCCCAGAAATGAAAATGAGGTATTTCAGGGTTTTCCAGGGCAGTTGGGCAGAGAGAGGCTGTTTTGTTGGAGCAGGCAGAGGAGGTAGAGATGGTTGGACGGGGAGAGGTGCCTTGAAAGCTTTTGTTTGTGTGAAGCCTGTTCCTAGCCAGCAGTTTTATATTATTTGAGGTTTGATTTGTGGGAGAGAGGCGAAGGAAATAAGACCAGGAGGCTAAATTTAATGTATATCTGTGTAACAGAGAGAAAAAGGAATTGTTAAAAATCAAACTCCAACCAAGCTCTCAGAAGTGTGTTTGTTTACACGTCCAGTCTCAAGGCCAAGGGCTTGCTTATTTAAGTAAATTATAGGTATTAACGCAGAAGAATGATTATTATGCTTTGTTTCCAGGTACAAAATGCAAGATTTGTGAAATTAACACACAACTGCAAAATGCGAACCTATTTTCAATAATTAAAAGCAAAGCTCTAAGTTAACCTTGATAAAAAGGCAAATAAATAGAATCACTGTTGTCACTGTGTTCGTTTTTTTTCTATCATCTACATGAGCTAAAATTTGGCTTCGGACATAATAGCTAAAACCTAAGCCTAATGTTCCCTGCCTTCAGTTTCTAATCTCTCTAAAAGCCAGATTACCTTCCGTAAAGAACATAGTGCCTGGGCCAAGCAGTCAGATGCTTGATTTTTCCTTAACAGTATTGGCAATGTCACGTTTCTGTTTGTTTCTCTATTGTTTCCCACTGATGTTAAGATTAATTGCTAATTCTGACATATAAATCTGAGCATGGCTGTCCTCTGAGTTTATCGTGTAGGCTGTCCTCTGAGTCTAAGTGGGGAAAAGAAAGAATAAAGTTAACGGCGTCTGTGGCTGAACCCATCTGGAAACGTTTCCTGCGGGAGGTCATTCTTGAGCCAGGGTTTCAAGGGGTGTAATGAAGGGAGGAAGGGAAAGGGTACTCAGGGAGGGGGAATGTCAAGACCAGGTAGGTGTCTGAAAGGACTGGAGAGTGTGAAACCATCCCTGGTCTAAGAGTTGGCATCTCACTCCCTGGGCCCCAGCACCTCCTCATGAGGCACTCGGAGTCATGGACAGAACCTAGTCTGACATCCCCCCTCCCCCCCCCAGCTCACTCGACTCCCCTGCCCTGTGTTCTCTCATCTGTCCCAGGATGGGGTTGATGACAGTTGGCAGAGAGGTGGTACATAGAACTTTAAGATCTTGGACTTGGGGTCTCACTGCTAGGGGGTGATTGGGTGTGCCTCACTTTCATCATCTGCGGAAGGGGGGATAATAATATCCACAGGGTTGTTGTAAGGATGAAATAAATGAATGTGTTTTAACACCTAGAATCACACCTGATGTGTAGCAAGCATCCAGGGAAGTCCTGTTATTCTGACTGTTATGAAAAGCATGTAAGGGTTTAGGTGAGAGCTGGTATAGGCTTCAGACTTGCAAACCAAGGGGTCTTGGTCTTCTCAGCCTTTTTTTCTTTTTTTTTTTCCTGGTGCTTCTCTTGCATGGTTTCTGTTTGGCCCTTGCAAACCTTGGTGACAGAGAGGGCACTCCCTCCCAAGACTGCCTGTGTTTGCCTTTGCAGAATATCACCCTTTAGAAAGTTCTGTCTGATAGGGAGCAGATGGGGTGGAGAGGTGGCCTCTGGCCTGGGGAGTGTGTGTGCGTGCGTGTGTGTGTGTGTGTGTGTGTGCATGCACGTGTGTCACCACTCAGCAGCAGCAGGACAGAGGTGGTGGTGGTGGGCAGGGGCATCCAGGCCTACCTCCCTGCCCCCACCCTATTGATCTTGAAGTCCAGAGGGAAATCTCCTTTCTTTATGGCCCCAAGATAACCTCTCTCCTCCTGCAGCTGGGAAGTCAGTCCGAAAGAAAGTGCACTATGAGCATCTCGAGGTGCCCCCTCCACTCTCATACCAGGTACTTTAGGATGGGGGGAGGGCTCCCTTTGCATGCCCCCGTTCAGGGCCCTCGCTAGCCAATAGACCTGCATTCCTTTGGGGGGTAATGGGTCTCTGCCCTGCTCCCTTCCTAGCCCTGTAGCAGAGTGGGACATTGAGCCCCGCCCCCTGCCCACCCCAGTCCCCCCGCCCCCCTCCCCCCCCCCCCACGCCATGGATCACCTGGGAGAAGTCCATGAGATTTGGCTGCCTAAAGATGGAGCTCTGATTTGGGAACTCTCTCTCTTCTTCTTCATGTCAAGATCTGGAGCTGCTCATCACACAGATAGGCAGAGCCTGAGCAGGACCTGGGGCTCCCAGGTCAGGGTGTCCTCTTCCTTCCTCCCCTGAATGATTCCCCTTCCTCCCTCCTTCTCTTCTTTCCTTCCTTCCTTCCTCCCTTCCTCCCTCCTTCCCTTCCTTCCTTCCTTCCTTCCCCCTACACTACATCTTCTTATCGCTTAGGAGGCCTTGACCCCTGGATCCTGGCTCTCATATTCCAGAAGTAGAGCTTAGTGCTCCAAGCCTTGTCATTTCTTTTCTTGCATTTGGGAAGGCAAGAGCTGGAATGCTCTGAGCCCAGGGCCTTCTCTTCCCCCTCTTCTGGCAGAACTCTTAAGGTTCAGGGTGAGCCGTAGATTCATTTGCCCCTTCTCTCCCTCTCTCGCTCAGTTTCACTCAGGATAGGTCCTATCTGAGTGACAGAGAGGGCACTCCCTCTGCCTACTGGTGGGATCCAGCTTCAAACCAGGCCAGAATGCTGCCTATAGGCATCTCAGTGGGGAAGCAGACAGGGTCCCAAATTACTAGGATAAAGTAGCATGGAATGAATGTCCTAAAGGAAGTGCAGGGAAAATGCCTTGGGAATTCAGAGAAGGAAATGATCTATTTCAACCAAAAACCTAAGGAAAGCATCAGAAGCAGATGCCATTTGATCTTGACCTTAGAGGACAAGGATTTAGACTGGGGTGGGGATGGGAAGACCCTGTGAGCAAAGGTATTGGGTGCAGTGACCTGGACTTTGAGGGATTAGTGTGTGCAGTGTGGTTGGAGTAGAGGATGCTATTTTGGAAGTCGGGTGGATTGGAGTTGAAGCTGGAAAGGTCCGTTGGAATTTGGATTGGGGCTGGTATGGTTCGGCTCAATATTAGCTGGAGGCAGTGTGAAGCCAGAGAGAGTTTATAAGCATAGAGCATTCTGGTTGCAAATAGCACAGTCGTTAGAGGCGGGAGAAAAGGAACACTTAAAAAAAATCATATACACAATCGCTTTCCATTTCTAATGAACTTGTAGTGAGCCCTGAGTTGACTGAGAACAGCGTGAGTCAGCCAGGTGATGAGGTCACCAGAAGAGCAGAAGGAGGCTTCTTATGCCCCAGTCAGAGAGAACATGTCCAGAAGGAGGAGTGGACGACTGTGAGCCCTGCATCGGACCCAGGAGGGAGGGACGCTGCCACCCGTGGCCCGAGAGGACATTTGTTGGGACTGGAGCCCCAAGACCAGTGTACGGAGGCCTAAAGGGACAGTTTTAACACTTCTTCAAGGCTGAGCTGGGCGGCCTTGGAGTGGTTGCCTCAGGAAGCAGTGAGTTCTCCATCACTAGTGGGTTTCAAGCATCAGATAAAAGATCAGCCTTTGTCGTAATTCCCGAGCTCCTTTGGGCCCTGAGATTTGGCGCCCATAAAATTCTCTAAGTGGTCAGGGAGGAAATAGGGGACCTCCCGGTTAGTCATTGCTGGGAAAGTTTCTCTCGGACAGAAACTACAGTATCTCATTTCAACCCCCTCCCTGGGGCTTTCCCTGCTACTCCACATCACTGAGAGTGCGTCGTGGGGGGTGTGCCGGCAGGCTGCAAACAGAATAAGGAGAGATGAGTCAGTTACATTTCACAGGTCTCTTCTTGGAAGCCCCTTGATTTCACTGCAATCCATTGTGGCGCAAGCACGGGCACAGAGCTGGAGAGCCAAATGAATAGAGGGCATGTCTCACCCACGCCCTAGTACTTTCTGATAAATAAAAGCACCCTGAGATCACTTATCCTCTCAGTGACCCTGGGAAGCACCTCTGGTACTATCGGCAGAGCCGGGCCAGGGTACCTGTCCCAGTTCATTTGGTTCCACGGGCATTTATGTCACATCTGTTCAGAGCTGGGCACTAGGCCAGGAGCTGTTGTCACTAAGATGAGGGAGACAAGGTTCTATCCTCATGAAGTTCACACTCTAGTTGGGGCATGAGGGCCCTAAACAATTAGGTGTATGATGCAAAGTGATAAGGGTGGTGACAGAGGTATGACCACTTTGGTGTTCTAGGAACACACAAGAGGGGAAATCGGGGAAAGCTTCCTGGAAGGGGCAGGTCATTCAGAATCCTTGGCAGTTCTTTCCCTCAGTCAATACTAACTGTACCAGTGTAGGTTATGGAGTACTCTTGAAAGCATCATTTATGTTCGCTTATAGCAAACATTTTTTAAAAGTTTAATTCATCTTTTTTTTTTAACTTTACTTATTTTGAGAGAGAGTGCACGTGAGAGTAGGGGAGGGGCAGAGAGACCAGGAGGGAGAATCCCAAGCAAACTCTGTGCTGTCAGCCCAGAGCCGGACACAGGGCTCAAACCCATGAACCATGAGATCATGACCTGAGCCAAAATCAAGAGTCGGATGCTTAACCTACTGAACCACCCCGGTGCCCCAGAAGTTGAATTCATCTTTATTAGGTTTAGTGGGGATGGAATGTTAAAACCTTGTTTTTTATTTTTTACTCTTTTTTTTTTTAATTTTTTTTTCAACGTTTATTTATTTTTGGGACAGAGAGAGACAGAGCATGAACGGGGGAGGAGCAGAGAGAGAGGGAGACACAGAATCGGAAACAGGCTCCAGGCTCTGAGCCATCAGCCCAGAGCCTGACGCGGGGCTCGAACTCCCGGACCGCGAGATCGTGACCTGGCTGAAGTCGGACGCTTAACCGACTGCGCCACCCAGGCGCCCCTTTTACTCTTTTTTAAAACATTTTTTTTAATGTTTATTTATTTTTGAGAGAGAGAGTGCAAGCCAGGAAGGGGCAGAGAGAGAGAGGGAGACACAGAATCCGAAACAGGCTCCAGGCTCTGAGCTGTCAGTACAGAGCCCGACACGGGGCTTGAACTCATGAGCTGTGAAATCATGACCTGAGCCAAAGTCGGACGCCCAACCGACTGAGCCACCCAGGCACCCCTACTCTTTTTTATTTATTTTTATTTTATTTTATTTTTTTTTTTTCAACGTTTATTTTTATTTTTGGGACAGAGAGAGACAGAGCATGAACGGGGGAGGGGCAGAGAGAGGGAGGCACAGAATCGGAAACAGGCTCCAGGCTCTGAGCCATCAGCCCAGAGCCCGACGCGGGGCTCGAACTCACGGACCGCGATATCGTGACCTGGCTGAAGTCAGACGCTTAACCGACTGCGCCACCCAGGCGCCCCACCCCTACTCTTTTTTATTTATTTATTTATTTTTTAATTTTTTTTTTCAATGTTTATTTATTTTTGGGACAGAGAGAGACAGAGCATGAACGGGGGAGGGGCAGAGAGAGAGGGAGACACAGAATCGGAAACAGGCTCCAGGACTCTTTTTTAAATTAAACTTTGATTTTGAGATTATTGTAGGTCCACATGCACTTATAAGAAATAACACAGAAGGATTCTGTATACCCTTTTCCAGTCTCTCCCCGTGGTAACATCTTGGAAAGCTATAGTACAATATCACATCGGGATAGTGGTGTTGAGAGACTTAAGATACAGAACAGTACCCCCAACACGGGATCCCTCCTATTGCCCTCTTCGGCATTTTTCAAGTGTTTGTTTACACGTCTGGCCCCGAGGAATCAAAAAAATGAGAATAAAAAGGACTGCCCTCAAGGCCTTGACACTCTTATCACCTACCTTGTACCTTCTCACAACCTTGTGAGGAAGGTCATATATCCTCATGTAACACATGAGAAAAGGGACTGAGAACGTGCCTGGCCTAGTTCCACATAGCACGAACTTGGCCCATCTTCCTGGATCCAGGGCTGGTGGGCTTCCTAGGCCATATTCTTCCCCTGATGACTGCCAGGCGTCTGGATTCAGGGACCTGGGTAGAATGGGCGACGCCTTCACTGACCCATAGAATGTGGGCTAAGCCTGACCTCAGCCACGTCAAGGTGAAACCCAATGCACACGGCGAGGACCACACCTGCGTGGAGCACAGACCCTGGGTGAGGCCTCAAAGGCAGAGCAGCCCTGACAGTTCTGGTCCATCTCCCTCATTTGACAGCTGGAGTCACTGAGACCTAGAGTAGGGCGGGGTCTGCCTCAGGTCGAACGGGAGTCCAAGGCAGTGTCCGGTCTCCAGGCTCCCTGCCAATTGGTCTGATCCACTATAATCAAGACAGAACTATTCCTTAACATATGTTGTGCAGGTGCAGTTTTTGTGTGCCCAGGTTTAAAAGTGTGGAACCTTCCTCTTCCTTGCTTGCAGACTCAGAGCTCTCTCCCTAGCTGGAGGAGTGGAGTTCAGCCTGTAGGTGGGGCACTGCAGAGAGGAGGACGTCCCCCTGCAAGTGTGTGAGCTTTCTCCTCAGGGCTGGTAGTAAAGTCTTCTCTAATCCCAACTCCGCTTCTGGGGTAACGGGCCAGCACTGAGCTTGGAGCTGGCACACCTGGGCTCCCCTCTCTGAGCCCCGTCCCTGTGTCTGCCTGAACCCCAGGATTCCCAGGACGTAATGGGCCTGCAGGGACTTTGCAGGCTGGAAAGGGCCAGGCACACCGGAAGCATCTTATGCTTCCTGTGTTTGGAACCTTGGAGTCCCTGAAGATGGAGAAGGAACAGACTTCAAGAGAGCAAATTCCTGGCCGTTTCCTCATCCTCTGGGGTGCTCTCATTATTCTGCAGGTGTTTGTTGGACAGCTGATGGGTGCTGGCAAGTGGGGTCATGACTCAAATACGTGCTATTTCGGGTTTTTGACTTTAATTATGGAGAATTTCAAAAGTAGACAAAATAGTCTAATTAACCTATAAGCATCCTGCCCCTGGATTCAACGATTCTCGACTCATGGCTAGACCTGTTCCATAGGTACCCCCACTTCTCCCCACACTCTGCTTTATTTTGTAACAGCTTTATTGAATTTGAATTTTTATATCATAAGATTCACTCAGTTGAAGTATACAAGTCAGCGATTTTTAGTAATTTATGGGGCTGTGTCACCAACACCAACAGCCCGGTTTTAGAACAACCCTGTCACTCCAAGGAGATCCCTTGTGTGCATTCATAATCAACCCCTGTTCTCGCGCCAGCTCTAGCTGACCCCTGCTCTGCTTTCGGTGGCTGTAGCTCTGTCAGTTCTGGACGTCCCACTTAGCATCTGGCGTCTTTCACGTAGCATGCTTCTGAGGCTCACCTGTATCGTCACATGCCTCAGAGCCTCGTTCCTTTTTACTGCTGAGCAGTACTCCACTGCATAGAGAGACCACATTTATCCATTGCGTACATAGACCACAGGGTAACTGCAGTGAACTCTCTTAGTTTTATTTTGAAGCAAACTCCAGACATCGTTTCACTTTATCTGCAAATGTTTTAGAATGACTTGAAAAGATGAGGCCTGGGGTGCCTGGGTGGCTCAGTCGGTGAAGCGTCCGACTTTGGCTCAGGTCATGATCTCATGGCTCGTGAGTACGAGCCCTGTGTTTGGCTCTGTGCTGACAGCTCAGAGCCTGGAGCCTGCTTCAGATTCTGTGTCTCCCTTTCTCTCTGCCCCTCCCCTGCTCATGCGCTCTCTCTTTCTCTCTCTCTCAAAAATAAACATCAAAAAAAATAAATAAATGAAGATAAATAATAAAAGATGAGGCCTTAACAAGCATAATAACCATGACTCCATGATCACATCTAAAAAGTTAGCAAATCTGTAATGTCCTCAAATATTTCAAATACACAGTTTGTGTTTGCACTTACAATAGTTTCATAATATGTCATAATAATTCTTTCACAGCTGTATTTTTTACAGTTTATTTGTTGGAATCAGGGTCCACACTGCGACCCACTGATACGTGTCAAGTCTTCTCTAACCTATAAGATTCCCTCCATCTCTCTTTTCTTGCCTTGGAATTCATCTGTTGAACAGGGCACCCACACCTTGTCATGTGGCCAGTTATAGAGGCAAAGAGCATCGGCGGTGGCAGGGGGAGTGGAGATCACGGGCACGTCCTCAGGCAGCTGGGGAGGCAGAGGCCCGGGAAGGGAGACACCTGCCCCCAGGGCCGGGCTCCACCCCAGCTGCCTTAGGTATCCAGACCCCTCTGCCTCCTCAATCTCAGGTCATCGGGCCAGGCCCTGAGGACACACCTCCCCCACTCCAGCTTGTGCCCTCCTCTGGGAAGGTGTGTAGGTGGGCAGGTGTGTGGTCCCACAGGCTGGGAGCAGTTGGCCTGGCCCTGGCCCAGCTGCCGAGGCCATCTGAAGCTCGGCAGCGAGCCTGGAGGAGCTCAGCAGGTGACGGGGAAGCCTCTTTGGCCGAGGTAGCCACCAGAGGTAGCCAGCCCTGCAGCCTTGTCCCCATGCCCTGCCCTTCTTCGTGCTGCCCTCCTTCTCACGTGTCTGTGTTTCTTCTCTCCTCCATGCTATGGCAGTGGTGCCCCGTGCTGATGAGACAATACTTGGTGCAGCCCCAGGCAGTCCTTTTCCAGGTAATTTCCTAGGGACCCGAATGACGCCCAGCACCCATGTTCCGGGAGCACGTGCCTCCTGGAGTCCCCTTTAGGATTCCTTATCCCTTGTGGTGCTTAGTTTCCAAAGTGCCGTCCCTGTCCTTATCCTTCAGATCCTCGTGCTCGCCCTGGCAGGCAGGCAGCAAGGGGTTCGACTGAAATCTCCTTTTATTAATGAGGACAAGGAGGCTCCGAGAGCTGGCCTGGCCTGCCTCAGGTCACACAGGTGAGAAAGAGGCAGCGCTGGGGGGAGAGCCCTGTGTTATTGCTCCTAGTTCACTGTTCTTTCTACCACAGGGTCAAAGCCTATGAGTGATACAGATAAACATGAGCTGAGGAAGTCCACTCCCCTCCCCGAACCTCAGTTTTTCCAGGTTGGGGAAGATGACCCTGAGTGTCTGTCTGGCTCAGACACGGGAGTGTGTAAGACTTTCCATCATCTGGAGCACGGTGTCCGCCGTGAGGAGGGTGTGCATCCCTGGCGGGCTTGACCTTGAGCCCTCCCAAGAATCTGTGGCAGCAGGCAGAGAGTTTTATCCCAGTTGGTTGCCTTGGAGTGGACAGTCTGTGAATTGCCGACTTCGGTTCATTTATCTTTCTGGGTCATAGTCAAGGATGGCACCAGGGGGCCCTGGTGGGAAGGGAGCAGAAGCCCAAAATAATACTCTAAGAAAGAACCCTAAGAGCTCAGAGAAGTTGGAAATGTGGGACGCAGCTGTTGCCTTGTGACTGTCAGTGGTGGGGAGGAGAGCAGAGCTATGTTGCCAATGTAGGCGCACCAGCACACTTCCGCGCATGTGACTGCCCTTGTTCAGTCATCTTCAGTCCTTGGCTTCCCAAATAACTATGAGAAATAGAAGTAAATTGTCACTGTTCCCAGAGGCACCAACAATGCCTTCTCTCTTCTCTTTTTCTCTCCTGATCTTCCTTTTTTTCTTTTTCTGTCATTCTTTCTACCACTCCCAGACTCCATTTTCACAAAGGACTTGAGGTGTCCTGAAAAATAAACAATTACATGTATCTAAATTAGTAAGTTAAGGCTGAAAAGAAAGTTCAGAAATTATGTAGTGAAAAAGGGAAGATCATAACACCAGGTGCAAGCAATGATGTGGTTGTGGTGGTTTAACACTGAAATAGATTGAGCTTCCTGGCAGCCAATGCAAAAAGGGATATATAGTGGTTTCCAGTGTTCCTGTTGTTCAGCCACGGGCAGGTTAACCATTTATCAGGAGAAAAAACTGGCTTCTGGGGTACTGAATTGCAGGAGGGATTGGCAAGGACTTTGAATATTCAGTGGCAGTGTCTTCGGAGGTTAACAATTTTTTTTTCATATGGTGCTTCTATTTCCTCTAACAAATGTTGAATGCCTGATATGTTATCACAGATGAGTGAAAGCACTTCCCCAGAGCGTTTAAGGGTGGACAAGGGCATTGTTTTCTGGTCACCTGACTTGATGAGGGGAAAGATGGGAGGGGGGCAGGGGAAGGTTGACATATCACTTGGAGTTCTTGTTGAAATACTTCTCAGTTAATTTTGGAGTGTTATGGTTGATGTCATGCTACTGGATCATATATTCACTCATTCATTCAAAAAGCACTTCAGGGGCTCTAGGGATGTTCCATGCTCTCAAGGCAACCTAGAAAGAGATAGACAAACAGCCATTAAACATGGTGAAAAGTGATCATGGAGGTTTGTGGAAAATGCCATCAAGTGTGGAAGCATAGACAAGGGAGTCATGATTTCATTGTAGCATGTGGGGCCCAGGAATGGCCTCACTGAGGAGGTGACATTTGAGCTGGGTCTTGTGGACAGTGTAGGAGTTCTGTAAGTGACTGAGTGAGACAAGTCCTCCGGGCAGAGGCAGGCTGTAGAGCAGCCACTGTAACAAAGAAGCAGGAGACTGGAGAGAGTGCAGCTTCCTTTCAAAATCATAGCAGCTCAAAGGGACAGGCAGTGACGAGGACTTAGGGAAAAAGTACACACCAACCTAAATGGCAGCATCCCCTGGCTTGTACAGGAGCAGGGTGAGCACTGTGAATCCCACCAAAGAGGAGAGACTAGGCAGGGGGCAAGACCTGCAAGGTGGTGGTGGTAGGAGGGACAGTTGGCAAAGGGCTGCTGAGGGCCGGTTTCTAAGTCCCCTGTCCCCAGAGTCCCCACTCTTTAGGGACATTCACTTTACCTTCTGGCAGCCAGTGGTGGTTGGGAGACTGGATTTTGAGACCTCCTAGCACATGTGTAACACAAGTTAAAGATTTGGTGTCTTGGAAAGGTGATCCAAACTCAACTGTCAAAGTGACTGGGCAAACTTTTTGTAAAATGCTTTTTAGTTTATTTATTTTTGAGAGAGAGAACAAGCCGGGGGGTGGGGTGGGCAGAAAGAGAGGGAGAGAGAGAATCCCAAGCAGTCTCTGCGATATCAGAGCAGAGCCTGATGGGCTCGAGCTCATGAACTGTGAGATCATGACCTGAGCCAAAACCTAGGGTCAGACGCTCAACCGACTGAGCCACCCTGGTGCCCAGTGACCGAGAAAACTCTGACGATGAATTTATGGACTAAAACAAAATCAAATAGCAAAAAGACCCTTCCAACGGGACATCAAAGAAATGAAGAAATATCCCTATTGGCCACCCTCTTGCAATTTTCTGAAACTCAGGTTGGGCTCTGCTTTCTTGGGGGAAATAAAGGCTCTCCCTTGCAGACCCAGCTGCCCAGCCTGGCATCTAGGAAGGGTAGGTCTGGCAGTGGGGTGGGGAGGGGCGCAGGGATGCTGACTCTTCATTGAGATTGCTGCCTGGACTGCCTAAAGGTCACTCATTCATTTGTTCATCCATGTGTTCACTGTGCAAACCCTTTGCAGGCGGATCCCAGCTGGACTACCTTTCCGTCTTTGCCTCTTCTAGTTTCACTTCCTTCAACTATTGTCATGTGCCCTGTTTCAGACCACTCCTGTCCTCTTCCCTCTGAACCTTTCTTCAGCTCTTATCGGCCTTGAGGGTTCGGGACAGCTCAGACCCAGGCTGAATAAAGCCTGGGCAAGAACACTTTCCTGGCCGCTTCCTGCTCCATGGTCAATTAATGTCTCTGTGTTCCTGCTCCCCTTCGATAAAGCTTCTGGGGACACATATCTTTTCCCTTGGGGTTTGTGGATGAAAGTCAAAGAGCATGTCTGGGCTTCACATGCATCTTGTGCACAAGAAAGGCTCAATAAATACTGAACATTCATTGTGCTCAGGCCTCCACCAGCGCCCTTGGTAACACAGAGGGGAAGGGGCCCTGTCCCCTACCCCAGGGTCCCAGGAACCCTAGAAGACACCATCTCAGAAGAGACCCTTACAGAAGTGTTTTGACCTCCTGTCTTTGCTCATGGCGATACGCTGAAGGAGCTGTCCAGTGAGCTTTACTTCCAAGGTCCTTTTTCAGCAAATGCCTAATGGCTAATGCCATGACCAAGTCTCCTTCTACAGGGAATGAAGTCTAGACAGTGACCTTTTCCCAACAGCTCCTTGCTGCATAGAATGAAGACTTTGCTGGTCCTGACCTAAAGCAAGAAATATCTTTTCATCTCCGCTTCTATGTGAAACAAAGATTTATAAAACAGGGCTTCTTCTTTCTGTGTGTGGGAACCTTGGATATTTTTCTGTTCTAGTCCATTCTAATTTCGTTTTTTTTAAACATTGGCACTAGCAAATTGATTTCACATCTGTTTAAAGGACAGGATTTACGGTATGGAAATCATTAGAGTAACTGTCAAGACTTTGGAGTCAGATCGATCCAGTTTGGAATCCTGGCTCTGGCACCTAGAAGCCGTGTGACTTTAGGCAATCTACTTCCTTTCTATAACAAGTCTCAGTTCGTCATCTGTAAAATGGGGATAACATAGAACCTATTCTGTGGAGTTACTGTGAGGATTAAATGGAAGATTCAGGTAAAGCTCCTGACACAGAGCAATTGATCAATAAATGTGAGCTTTTGACGTGATTGTGAAGATTATGGTTCTTACTGCCCTGACACCTCATGGTGAGGCCAGTGGGGCAAAGGCAGGGCTCCTGCCTCCTAAGAAATGGTAGTTAGGAAGGGCTTCCTGGAGGAGGAGGCATTGGATCAGGGTGGCAGGATGACTAGGACCCACCCTGTGGTGAGCATCCCAGAACCACTTGTTTCCTCTTGAAGGGCAGGTTTGTTCCCAAGGATGTTTGACTGGACCTAGAGCTGACCACGTTAGATGCCTTTGCCTTTCCCATTTAGGTCTCCAATCCACCTGGAATTGATTTTTGTGTCTGGTATAAAGTAAAGATCCAATTTCTTTTTTCCCCCTTGTTTCTGAATGGATAACCAGTTACCCCCGCACTGTTTATTAGAGTCCATCCTTCCCTGCTGATTTGTACATCACCTCTCTCATATATCAAGGTTCCATCTATGCACAGATCAGTTTCTGGACTCGCTTCTGTTTCATTGATCTATTTATCTGTCCCTGTGCCAATCCTACCCTGTCTTAATTACTACAGCTTTATAGTGATATAGTCGGGGAGGCGTGTCCCTATCATGTCCTTCTCCTTGTAGAAAAGCCTGTGCTCTTCTCTGCATGTTTCCGAATCAGCCTCTGCTGGAGATGATTGAGAGCCCCAGAGCTCTGGACAGAGCTGTCCTCGGTGAGACTCACGGCAGGGTGCTTGGGCCTGCACCCTCGTGGACTCACTGTTGCCCACCACCCCAGGCTGAGCTGCCCAGGAAGTACTTTCTAGTTCAGATGCAGAGAGAAGCACCAGGAATGTATCTGAGTCTGAGTCCCCTCTGCCTGCCACTTGCTCAGTGGCTCCCCTGGTGCCCTTCCCTGTGGCTCAGTCCTCAGCATCCTCCCCAAGGTGCCTGTGTCTCCTTTCAGAAGGCGGCTTCCTTCCCTGTCCCTGTCTGCCAAGGATGTAACCCTGGACAGACAAGGATGTGCCCTCCATTGCGATGCCAGCGTCCTGGAGGGAACTGCTCATGCCAAGAGTTTGGCATACACAACCAAATTCTTTGGCTTGGGCGTTTGCAGATATTTTCTGTACCGGAAACTAGGCCTGGGGGTTGCCTGGAAGGAAGAGACCTGGAACTCACACTTATAATTTGGTCTGTCTCTGAGTGGGAAGGCCCAGGTTGGCATCTTCTGGAGGCCATTTGACAGTGGCTAGGATGTCAAGGAAATGACTCATCACAAGCTCTGATTTCATGAAATGGCTTAAAGGAAGGAGCATGACCCTGGGCCAAGTGCCCATGGCTGCTGTGGACTTGGTAAATCAGATGTGTGCACCTCACAATTTGCAGCACATAGTTTACATGCTGCCGGAATTCAACACACTTACCAAACTGTGGTTCATTTGGTTTGATGTATTGGATTTTGAGTGAGAGTTTCTGGTGGACTACTCCCTGGACTGGGATTCTGCCCCACTGGCCATGGACAAAGCCCTCTTTGCCTTGGGCCTCAGTTTAGTCATCTGTGAATTGAGAGTTTGGCACGGATGAGGTCTCAAAGTCCTTTTAACCTTGTGTCTGTGATTCTGCATCTGTGGTTTAAGAGCATTGAAATCAGAAACTTTTCTTTGTATCCTCTTGGCAACAAGACTGTTATTTCCGCCTTGCTTTTAGTTACTGATATCTCCCTCCCTGTATTCAAGACATTGTCGGTGGCCACTGGGGCTGGGCAAATGGAACCTACAGGCCACAAGAAGCTAGGTTTGAATTCTTGTGAAGCTGCACCTGACTCCTGCCCACCTCCCTCCTCACCCGGGGAGAACTGTCGACTCTGGATACCTGTCTTGCTCTATTGAGCTGAATCTGCCTTCTCAACACTGGGGGGTTTGCGAGCCCCCCATGGGCCCTGGCGCTGGCCTGGGCTAGCCCAGCGAGGTGGCTGAAGCCCAGAATGTGGCGGTGGCGTTTGGCTGGGGTGCTTTGGAGTCTTGATGCTGAGACATTTCTGTTTTGTTTCCTCTTTCAGACCACTGAGTACTCAGCTATGGCCTCGCTGGCTGGAGGGCTGGATGACATGAAGGCCAACCTGACCAGCCCCACTCCCACCGACATTGGGAGCAGCGTGCCCGGGCCACAGTCCTACCCCATTGTGACAGGTGAGGGCACCTGGGGTGGGGGAGAGAGAGAGACACTGACAGAGGGAGACTGAGAGTGCCTGCATGGGCGGGGGGAAGAGTGGCTTGGTGCTTCTGGACTTGACGGGCCATTTTTGTTTTAGTAAGGTTCTGGGGCCCTGGAATCGGTCAGGCAGGATACTGCCGGGGCCCAGGGCTGCGGCTGTGATGAATCATGGCTGTATTTGCTCTGATAAAGCCAGCGGAGAGAGAGTGTCAAATGGGCTGTGGGCTGGGACAGGTGGCAAGAAAGGCCCATGACAAGAAGGGCCGTGGTGACTTCGGGATCTCCTGTGGATACAGCCAGGAGGTTCAGAGGTCTGGGATTTATCCCTCTCATGAGAAGGGCAACCCTGCCTGGTAGGACTTGAGAAGGAGCAGACTCCTGGCAGATTGGCATTGGTATTTCGGGTTTCCAGGCAGAGACTGAGTCAGGAAGGGTAAGAGGTTTCGGCTGGAAGGTGCTTGGCCTATGCAAAGTAGCTGCCTTTCTGGAAGGCCCAGGGCCAGCCTCTTTAGCCGTCCTGGTGTTTGGATCCTGGAGGCACATTGCTGGATTTGAACTTGCCATTGACTAACTGTGTAATCTTGGGTAAATGTATAAGGATTCTGGGCTATGTTTTTAAAAAAAAAATCTCTACAGTGGGAATGGTGTTATTGTGAGGATTAATTCATTAATACATATAAAGTGTTTAGACTCTTATTTAGCACACGGCAAGCACCCAATACATGTTGCTGCTATTCCTCTCAGAGCCTTCTCGTGGTGGCCGGTCACATTGTTGGGTTTGCTGCTGCAGAAAAGGCTGGACCACAAGGGCTGAGTTAGGCAGACACCTCTTCCTGCTCCAGCAGCAGTGGGATAACATGGGGGGACAGACCCTGGAAGTTTGTCCGAGCTGGCAGGCAGGAAGCAGTCTCAGATACTATACAGACAGATAATAGGAGGCTCAAGGGGAGCACTTGGGCCAGAGCCTTGGGGTCCAGCGGGGGGGAGCAGGATGTCCCTGTAGGCTGGTAGGCAGGACACGGTAAGAAGTAACAGAGACAAGGGCTTCTTAGAAGTGCAGGCGGGCTATGGTTGTGTCGGGGAAGCTGGGGATTGTGCTCAGGTTTGAGTTTTAGGGGAGGGGGCTTGATGTCACATAGGTTCCGAGACAGAGAGAACCCAGCTCTGAGACCTGTGCTGATAGGTTGGCACTGAGGCTCGTGGGGCTCAGACAGAAGCAGTGGAGGCCCTGTTTGCAGATCTTGGCAAGCTTCTGGGGGCAGCTGAACCAGCACAGGTGGGGAGGTGTCAGCACTGGGACAGGGATAGAGGGTGGGGAGCCTCCGTTAGAGTGGGGCTTTACTAACAGCACAGATGTCCCATGAGGTCCTCTCCCCTGAAGTCACAGAAGGTTTCAGTTGACCCAGGCAGTGGGTCTGGGTGTGGATTGGGTTTTCAGGTAAACCTTTGACCAAAGACTTGTTTGTACTCCAGACCCAAGTCAGAATCATGCTTGATCTTTAAAAAAAAAAAATTAATTTTGGAGATAATTCTAGTCTCTGACCCATTGTTACTACTTGTGTTGCTTTTCACTTTCATCTTTCCTAAAAACACATGAAATTACCTGCTGTAGAATTTTAAAAGCACTCAGGTAGTGGATGGCTACTTTGGAAGAAATATTTTCTGCCTTGCTCTGCAGAAAGTAGAGATAGTGAGCTCTTTTGCATGCCCTTCCAGAAAGGTGTGTTTTCCTGGGTGTTCATTGCCGAAGGGATATTTCTCTGGAGGACCACATAGGGCTATGAAAGAAAGATATGCAGTGTCAGATGAAGGCTGTAGGGGAAAGTCAGGGTTACATTAAACGAAGAGCTCTTACTGTATCTAGGACCACATTGTGATCATGTGCAATTCTGAGCTATTTTACTTTATTAAAATTCTGTAAAATTTAGTTTATTTTTAAAAAGTTTACCCATGTCTTTATTTTGCTTGATTTTGCATAACGGTATGCTTGATGTTGAAATATTGGAAGTATTCTAATTATAAATATAATCATTAGCTTTTTTTGTGAGTAAACAATAGCTAGCTAGAAAAATAATAGAAGAGTCCTTTAACAATGGTACCAAAAAAACCAATGCTGAGGAAAAATTCACTTTAAACTCCAAGGGACATAAAAGAATAAATGGAGAGCTGTAACTTGTTCTTGGGGAGGAAGACTCAATATCATAAAGTTGTCAGTTTCTTCTAAGTAATCTACTAATTCAAAGGAATCCCAATCAAAATAGCAACAGAATTTTTTGGGGGGAACATGTCAAAATGATACCAAATACTGCAAAAATAAGCATTGAAGCATAGCTAAAGAATTCTGAAATAGGGAAATGAGCAAAAGTTGTAGCCTTTTTAAAAACATTATGATAAAGCAGCAGCACTTAAAACTATTTTTTGTTTTTTTAAGTTTATTTATTTACTTACTTATTTATCTACGTAATCTCTACACCCAGTGTGGGGCTTGAACTCACGACCCCAAGATCACGAATCATTTGCTTTCCCGACTAAGCCAGCCAAACACCCCTAAAACTATTAGTAATGAAACTGAAGTTATGGACACATATAATGGCCTAGAGAGTCCTTAAATAGATCCAAATAGATATGGGTATTTATAAATGTAATATTTCAAATAGGTAGAGAAAAAGATAAATCGTTCAGTTAATGGTGTTGGGACAACTAGGCCTGTTGGATACATACCTCACTTTTTATATCAAAATAAATTCCTAGTTGATCTACACTTTCAATGTAAAAAATGAAACCATAATAAACTAGAAAAAAATGAGGGATACTTTTTTAGAATCTTAGAGCAGGGAAGGCCTTTTAAAATCTGTTCCAAAAAAAAAAAAAAAAAAAAAAAAAAAAAAAAAAAAAAATTAAAAAAAAAAAAAAAAAGGGGCGCCTGGGTGGCGCAGTCGGTTGAGCGTCCGACTTCAGCCAGGTCACGATCTCACGGTCCGGGAGTTCGAGCCCCGCGTCGGGCTCTGGGCTGATGGCTCGGAGCCTGGAGCCTGTTTCCGATTCTGTGTCTCCCTCTCTCTCTGCCCCTCTCCCGTTCATGCTCTGTCTCTCTCTGTCCCAAAAATAAATAAACGTTGAAAAAAAAAAAAAAATTAAAATAAAATCTGTTCCAAATATAAAAGACAAAGAAAACTGGTCTAAATGACTGTTAAAAATGTAAGCCTTTTGTCTGTATGTAGAAACATTCAAAAGACAACAAAATTAGGGGAAAAAAGTGGAACACCGATGACAAAAGCTAATTTTCTTAATACGTAAAGGGCTTTTAGAAATGAATAAGAAAAAAATCAGTAGGAAAAACAGGTCAAGACTGGATAAATTCATTGGAAAAAATACAGATGTCCAACAGCACATGAAAAGGTACACACCTGACTCATAGTTTTAAAACTGCAAATTAAAACAGTCATGAGACACTTTAAAAAGTCAATTAGCTTACCGAAGATTGAAATGTTTCTGGAGGCCAAGTGTTGGAGAAGGTATGAGAAACAAATATTTTCATCCACTGTTACAAATCAGTGTAACCTGTTTTGGAAGGAAATTTGGCAATATCTATCAAAAATGTAAGTGCACCTACCTACCCTCTAAACCAGAACTTTCATAATCAAGTCACAGATATATTCATGAATGTACAGTGATACCTTTATCTGTATAATAATTATAGAATTATTTATAATGGCAAAAAAATGGCCACAAGGCAGTGTCTGTCAATAGGAGCTGGTTAAATAAATTATGTCTCCTTCATAACACAAAATACTATACAAACCAATTAAACCAATTAAAAATAATTAAGTAGAGCTGTCTGTGCTGAAATGAATAAAGGTCCAAGATAAATTTTTTTAATTTTTTTTAATGTTTTATTTATTTTTGAGACAGGGTGAGACAGAGTATGAAAGGGGGAGGGTCAGAGAGAGTGGGAGACAGAATCTGAAGCAGGCTCTAGGCTCCGAGCTGTGAGCACAGAGCCCGACGTGGGGCTCGAACTCATGGACCGTGAGATCATGACCTGAGCCGAAGTCGGCCGCTTAACCGACTGAGCCACCCAGGCGCCCCTCCAAGATAAATTTTTAAATAAATAAGCAATTTGCATAATACTATGTTAAGTATGATCCCATTGGTGTGAAAAAATACAAAGGACATACACACAGGGGCAGAGGCACACACAGGCAGGTCAGAGGCTTGTGTAATGAGGATTCTTTAGAAGATCTCCAGCTCTTCTCCTGCTTTATGGGGCATTGTGTTGTTGGGGTTCTCTTCCCAGTCCCACCTAGCATCCCCTTGGGATAGCAAGTATTTTTTTTTTTCATTTTATTTATTTGAGAGAGAGAGAGTGTGCACGCATGAGCTGAGGAGAGAGGCAGAGGGAGAGAGAAAGAGAATCCCCAGTGGGCTCCACAGTACCTGACGCAGGGCTCAATCCCACAACCTTGGGGATCATGACCTGAGCCAATATCAAGAGTCGGGCACTCAACTGACTGTGCCACCCGGGTGCCCTGGGATAGCAAATATTAACAATGCCCCTTTACTCTCCGGAAATTAAGATCACATCTGACTTCAAGTTAAATCAAAATAAAGCCTTAATCATGAGATATAGGAAGAATGAAAGTGAAATTGTTTATAGTGAAATACTATGTACTTTGATAAGCAAATACCCTGCGTGTTTGAACTGCAAGAAATAATGAAGTAGTTCGGGGCTTGCCCCATGCACAGAATCACTATGAATGCCACGGCCCTGAACGCAGACTTAGGGACTCCTATTTACTCATACTGCGAGCTTGATTTTATGAATTAGGTGAGGAACTCTTGGCAAAATTCCAAGTAAAATAAGATATGAGCTTTTCTCGGTTTACACAGTAGTTGCATTCCTAGAAAATTCAGTGTATATTAAGACCATGGAGATTGCAAGTTCACATTTATATGTAAATGAAGTTCAGGGCTAGACTCAAATAATTATAAACAGATTTTTCACCTGTCCTGTTTGGCAGGACATGACAGAATGCAAGATGAAAGGAAACGTCG
This sequence comes from Lynx canadensis, assembly GCF_007474595.2. Taxonomy (NCBI): domain Eukaryota; kingdom Metazoa; phylum Chordata; class Mammalia; order Carnivora; family Felidae; genus Lynx; species Lynx canadensis. The sequence goes on along the minus strand of NC_044315.2, from coordinate 58,349,241 downwards.
CTGTGGGGACTCTTCCTCTGCAAGGCAGGGATGCCTCTCAATTATAGAAAAGCCCCCACAAGTTTTCAGAGCACCCTCTAGGGGGCAGTTGCTGACCCTACTGAGAAGTGTTAGAACACCTTGAAGGAATGCCTCCAGGAGCTGTTAGGATGGCAGTAATTTTATTCCCTTGTGTTCATGGATGTGTTGACACAGTTCTGAACTCTTCAGGGAGACCTTGAGTCTTCCGGCCCCACGCCTTACCTTCTCCCCTCCCCACAAGGGAGCGTAGCTGGCGCTCAGTTGGACTGTGAGCCAGCCCAGGACTCTAGCTGGGCAGTGCCAGCCTGGAGTGTGGGGCCGGGGGAGGAGGTGGCCTCCGTCCTGCTCCATCTCGGCCCTTACACTCCATGCTGTGCAGGGAAGGTCTCATTAGAGAATGAGTCGATTTCTCTCCATCGTTTATATGCCACATTAAATATTAACTTAAACTCCTGCTCTACCAGCCCGGGCCACGGTTCAGAAGCGGCTCACCATTTGCAAACCAGTGACATGGCCAGCTTGCTCCTGCATCATCAGCAGTTTGGGGCCATCCTGATTGGGACTATTTCTCAGCAGGTGTGTCCTTGGGCCACAGGCCTGCCCATGGGGCAGCCACTGTGCCTACCTGCCAGGGAGGACAGCGGCTGGGGTGCCAGGCCCCCTGCTCACCCCCCTACTGGTAAAGGGCCTGGCAGTCTTGCCCTCCACTGTGCCCCCCTGACCCTTGCCTGAAAGAACAAAGGAATGGGGCCAGCCTGTGTCCTTGCTGACCTCTTCCCCTGAGGACTATCTTTTTGCATCAGCAGTTAGAATGGAGGGAGGAGACTAAGGGAGGCTTCTCATCAAATAAGTTTGGGCAACACTGGCATGGTGGATACCTGTCGGGGTATGAGGCTCCCCCTGGGCACTGTCCCCTCTAAGTAAAAGACACCACTAGTGGGGCAGCAGATAGGCGCCTACAAGGACAGACAGAATGCCACCAAGTCCCCAGGACCACCGGCTCTGATTTGCTGTGCCCCCAGGTTCAATGTTTGGAGCCTCAATATCCCAAACCTGGAAGCCCAAGAAAGTCCACCCTCTTCTGCCTTTTTCATCTGAGCAACAGCTGAGGGTTGGAGGAAAGAGCACCAGATTAAGAGTCAGAGGAATGGGCGTAAGCCTGGACTTTCCCCCCTTAATTGTCCTGTCCTTCGGCAAATAGATTGTCCTCTTGAGCCTCAGTTTTCCAATCAATGAAAAGGGGATGGCAGTTCCTGCCCTGCATGCCTCTTTTGGCTGTTGCAAGGATATAATGAGGCAGTGGGGGGAGAGAGTTTGAGAGCCACCACGGGGGCATCTGAGTGTGTGTGGGGAGTTGAGGGAGAAGGTAATCTGGTGGGTCCAGGATCCAGTGTTGGCACTTCCCAGCCTCCCTCAGGACAAATATCGCGACCGCAGATGGGCAGGGTGGGAGTGTCGTGCTGTCCAGCTGCTCACCTGACAGCTCAGCTTGGGAGACCTAGGTCCAGAGAGGGGAGATGCCCTGCTCAGGGCCACATCCAGTGAGTTAGAGCTGGAACTAGGGCTCGCCCAGGGCCCTGACCTTTGTGGCCTGCTGCCGTTATGTGATGGGATGGACAAAAAACAAAACACAACAAACAAACAAAATCCCAGTTTAAAGTTCCAGAGGGTGCCTCTTCTAGCATGTAATTGAGAATGTCAGCAGGAAAGCCAGACTGCTTAGCTTGAAGCCCAGTGTCACCGTGTTCTAGCTGGTTGACCTTGGGCAGGTTACCAGCCTCCATGCCCAAGTTCTCCATCTATAAATGAGGCCCAAACAGAACTCACTGTAGGCTTCCTGTGAGGATAACACGAATGGTCCATGCGGAACCTTAGCCCAGTGCTTGGCACGAGTAAACGCTCAACAAATGGTAGTTATTAGTATGTTTCAGAGCTCTTGTACCAAGATGTCTGGCCAGCACCAAGCCACTCTGAATGGCCATTTGTTCATCTTTCCATGGGGAACACTTCTTAGATCTGTTTTTTATGAGCCTTTGAGGCTCAACTAGGCTCAACTAAATATCTCTTCCTTCAGAGTGAAATCATAATAAATAACAAAAACTAAAATATGAGAAATTCCTTATGTATCCAGTTTCTCAAAGGTGCTTCAAAAAAATATAATTAAAGCTACAGTACAGCATAACATCTTACAACAAAAGGCTCAGCCATGGAGCTTTCCTCGGAATCCCGTGGAAGATGCTGGGATGTCAAAGTTGTGTGCGCAGGAAAAGAGTGTAACGTGAATAGTTACTGTTCACTGGACTCACTCTGTGCCCAGCTGGGAGAACGATGGTGATCTTGGTGGACAGTCCCTGCCCTCACTGGGCTTGCTTGCTGGGAAAAGCTGGACAATTCACAGCAAACAGAGGGGGGGAAAATGTGCAGTTTCATTTCATAATGGCATGTGCTTTGAAGAAACTAGCTGGTTGAAGAGATGGTTGGTGAGTGGGGCGGGGGGTGGAGCACAGCCTCTCTAACGGGTAGCATTTGATCTGAGATCCCAGTGATGAGAGGCTTTGGGAAGATTTGGGGGCAAGGTATTCCTAACAAGATACAGCCTCGGTAAATGCCTTTTAGCTGTAAAATGAACGAGTGAATGAGATGTGGAAAGGAGGAGGCCATTTCTTGGTTCTTTCTCTGCTGTTAGTTGGGCTCAGCCCATAATCAGGCTTTGGGGACTCTTGCAGTCAGTGGAAATGAACTTCAGAGGTTGAGTAGCCCATCCCTTCAACCCCCGCCCCCCGAGGATCTATTCTACATCAGGGCTTGGTCACCTCTGGTGATGATGATTTCGCTACCTCAAAGGCAAAAAATCTTCAAACAGTACGTACCTGTAGCTGTTCTCCACTGAAAGTGATTTCCATTCCCGTTAGCAACCCAGGCCCAAAGTGTCTCCGATGTCCAGATGGACATCCATGGTATGAACTCATAGACCCAGCCACTGCCCAGCACCTCCCTCAACTGGCGTTCTGTGTACCCACTGTGAAGCCCAAAGATTGTTTGGTCCGCATAGTGTTTTTTGAACTTAAAAAAAAAAAAAAAAACAACTTAGACTAACATTTTAAAGATTGGAGGAGAACAACCCAAATGTCCATCAGTAGGGAACTGTTTAAGTAAAGAGTAGCTTATCCGTACAATGGAACGTTGTGCAGCTATAGGAAAGAATGAGGAAGCTCTCTGTGTCCTGATAGGGAAGGAGCTTTGAGATACATTATTCATGAGAAAAGCAAGACTACTGTGTACAGAATGCTACCTTTTGTGTAAAGAACAGAGGGACAATGGGAATGCATTTGTATTTGTGCACACGTGCATAAAGAAACCCTGGAAGGATACTCAGGAACTTAATAACCGTGTTTAGGCAGAAGCCGTGAACTGGATGTGGGAAGACGACTTTTTTACTGAAAACCATTTACGTTTTTAATTTTTCAAATGTTGTCAATATATGACTATCAAAACGTTAAATTAAAAGTGCCTTGGGGCGCCTGGCTGGCTCAGTCGGTTAAGTGTCCCACTTAGGCTCAGGTCACTATCTTGTGTCCATGGGTTCAAGCCCTGAGTCGGGCTCTGTGCTGACAGGTCAGAGCCTGGAGCCTGCTTCGGATTCTGTGTCTCCCTCTCTCTGCCCCTCCACCACTCACACTCTGTCTCTGTCTCTTTCTCTCTCTCTCAAAAATAAACTTTGAAAAAAATTGTTAAAAGCGCCTTAAAATCAGGAGATTTAACATAAAGATTAAAATGTCTAACCTTTCTTTAAAAAGTTGAAAAACTTGAGGCACCTGGGTGGCTCACTTGGTTAAACGTCTGACTTCAGCTCAAGTCATGATCTCGCGGTCCATGAGTTCGAGTCCCTTGTCGGGCTCTGTGCTGACAGCTCAGAGCCTGGAGCCTGCTTCAGATTCTGTGGCTTCCTCTCTCTCTGCCCCTTCCCTGCTTGTGCTCCGTCTCTATCTTTCAAAAATAAGTAAACGTTAAAAAAATTTTTTTAATTGAAAAACTTGTCCACTTTCGGTCCACATCCCCATACTACTACACTCAGTATAGCGGAGAAGTGGCTCCCCCTACACGTGAGTCTTCTGTTTGCCCCAGATTCCCAGACAGCTCACTAATTTACCATGTTTGTAGCCCCTGTGAATTTACGAGTTCTTGACTTTGCTCCAGCCCCATCCTTCCTTGTCTCCTCTTGCTCCTACTTCTGTCCAACAGAAAACCTTTCTGTCAAGTCAGAAAGGGCTGGCCACAGGTGTCCAACTGGCCTTGCCTGTTTCCGACTCCAGGTCTTAGGTCAGGCTGTTCTGCCCGCCTGGAATGGCTTTCCCCAAATATCAGCTCAGCGTGTAACCCATGCAGTGGGGAAGGCCTGGAGGACTGAGTGCAAAGGTCCCGAGAATGTGCAACAACATGGAATTTCATCCCAGTGCAGTGATGTCACACTCTCTCCAAACGAGACGTTGTGTTTCAGGGGAGCACGACCCAGAGAGAAAACTCAGCATCTGAGACTGGAACCTTCCCCGTAGATACAAGGCTATTTGCATTCCAGAAAGATTCAAGGCGAATACGATTGGGGTTTAAATTTTTTTTTTTCCACGTTTATTTATTTTTTTTGGGACAGAGAGAGACAGAGCATGAACGGGGGAGGGGCAGAGAGAGAGGGAGACACAGAATCGGAAACAGGCTCCAGGCTCTGAGCCATCAGCCCAGAGCCCGACGCGGGGCTCGAACTCACGGACCGTGAGATCGTGACCTGGCTGAAGTCGGACGCTTAACCGACTGCGCCACCCAGGCGCCCCACGATTGGGGTTTAAAGTATTTGGTATGGGATTGCTAAATAGACTTAGAGTTGTAGATTCTATAGAAACCTGGAATTTTGGAATGTTTGTGTTTAAAAGGATACTCAGAGGTTCAGAGAAGCTGAAGCTCTGATCATTTTAAAGCCAAAATGAAATTCAAGCATCTCCGTAATTAAAATGCACATCAAAGGAAAATATGATTTGCTTTCAGGTTAGCATAGTGTTCCTAAGAACTATTTGTTGAATAAATGAATTAATATTTGTGGAAAGTGCAGTGTCAATTAAAAAAAATAATTTCAGCAGAAAGGACTCTGGTTGTTTCTGACCTTGTATCTCGTAGGATAAAAATAAACAAAGCTGGATGGCCGTCCTGGTAATGCACTCATAGATTTTTACACTTGCGAGCAGCTTGGAAGCCGACCTTTCCAAATAGCCTTCGAGCAGGTCTCTGGGCCTCCGGCTTCCCAGCCCACCCTGCTGTGATCCATCTTCCTAAAATAGCGATTTCATTAGCTTGTTCTCCTGGTCAGAGATCTCCACCGCCTTGCCATTATCTGCAGGAGAAAGCATACCAGACTGTAGTGCCTGGCAATTTGCAGATTACTGCCATTCATTATTCACTCACTCACTTATCTCTTCACCAAAACCAACTCCTCCTTCCTGTCAGACTGTAGCCTAGCCTGAGTCATAAGGGTTATAGAGTCCCTGCCCTCAACATGCTTACAGTCTGATGGGGGAGGCAAAGGTGGTTGCATGTACAAAGCAAAACAAAACCAACAAGAAAAACAAGGGAGATCCCATGGGAGAAGCCATGCTATGTGAGGTGAGAGCAATGAAGAGGGAATGATGGCCTGTCTCTGACTGTGGGCTTTGGGGACATTTTGTGGAGAAGGCCATGTCTAGGCTGTTCTGGGAGAGCCAAGCACTCCAGGCTTCTGTTTTCTGTTCTGAAGCTTGGCTTGTTCTCTTGCAATCCCCCTTTCCTAATTCCTTTTTAGTCACAACACAACACGTGCCCATGGTACAATAAAGCCAAATGGCGTGAAAGTGTGTATAGCTTTGGGGCGCCTGGGTGGCGCAGTCGGTTAGGCGTCCGACTTCAGCCAGGTCACGATCTCGCAGTCCGCGAGTTCGAGCCCCGCGTCGGGCTCTGGGCTGATGGCTCAGAGCCTGGAGCCTGTTTCCGATTCTGTGTCTCCCTCTCTCTCTGCCCCTCCCCCGTTCATGCTCTGTCTCTCTCTGTCCCAAAAATGAATAAACGTTGAAAAAAAAATTAAAAAAAAAAAAAAAAAAAAAGAAAGTGTGTATAGCTTCATATGACCATATCCCCTCACCCCATTCCTAACCTCTTCTGCTGATGCCATCAGAGTTGATGGTTTGGTATATGTTCTTCCAGAAGCTTTTCTCTCTCTCTCTCTCTCTCTCTCTCTCTCTCTCTCTCTCTCTCTATATATATATATATATATATATATATATATTCTATATATATATATATATATATAAATTATATATATATGTAGCTTATTTCCTACAAATGGGTTTTTACTCCTCATACTGTTGTTCAATTTTTGAAAATTGTATTTCACGTTTTATGGATACCCAACATGTTGATAGGGACAGAACTTCTATCCTCTCTAATGTTCTTAACTTTTCTCAAGCAATACAAGCTAGAGAATCCATATTCTCAGGGCTAGGGAGGGGGAATCCCTCTCAGTATTCAATACTGGGGCTTCAGACAGAGAAGGATAGCGTCCAGGGAGGAGGGCAGGCAGGGTACCTTGTCCCCCAGCGCTGTTGGCTTACGACAGCCGACTTGGGGCCTGGCTGCTACCTCCCCTGCACTCAGGGCTGTAGGGGGAGAGGCGTGGTTGCTGGGAGTACATCAGGGAAAGCCACAGGGAAGCAAGCTTTAGTTGAGTGCAAAGAAGAACTTTTAATAGTTAGAGCTCTCTGAAACTGGAATAGGCTGCCTCAGGAGATAATAACAATGATAGCTAATGTTTATTGAGCATTTGTTATGTGCTTTGGTTCATTTCATCCCTCATTCTGTGGAACACAGGTGCTATTTTTGTCCCAACTAACAGCTAAAGAAACTGCCTGAATTCACACACCAGTAAGTAACAAAGCTGGTTTTCTCCTTACTTCTGTATGGTATGGTTCTTGTAGGTAGTAAGCTCCACGTCATCAGAGGTATCCAAGAAGAGCTCTCTCACATTTAACGGCAGCACAGTTAAACTAGCAGCCACTGGGGTCTGCAGAAGCTGATCACACTGCACAATCTCTCATATAGACTCTGAAGCCAGACTGCCTATCTTTGGATCCCAGCTCTGCCACTTATGAACTGGTGACCTCAGGTGCTCAATTGTTTGCGTGTGAGTGTGTGTGCCTCAGTTTCCTCATCTATAAAATGGGGACAGAAACTCATTATATGGATAAAATGAGTTGATATTTCAAAGGCACACACACAAAAACCCTGGCTTGGAGCACAATAAATGCTGTGTAAGTATTGATTTTAAATTAAAAAAAAATTTAATGTTTACTTATTTTTGAGAGAGAGAGAGAGAAAGGGGCAGAGAGAGAGAGAGAGAGAGAGAGGGAGACACAGAATCTGAAGCAGGCTCCAGGCTCTGTCAGCACAGTGCCCGATATGGGGCTCAAACCCCTGAACCGCAAGATCATGACCTGAGCTGAAGTTGAACACTTAACTGAGCCACCCAGGCGCCCCTAATTTTTGATTAAAAATAAGATAAAATAAAATTTTGCAGCTCAGGAAAGGAGCCGGAGCCAGAGAGCCTAGGGGTCCGCCATGACAAGAGGATGCTGGAAGACCTTACTAAGGGTGGCATGTGTCCCGCGTTGAGCAGGCCTGATGGCTCCCTCTTCTGGATATTCCACTGGTCTCCTCTGTTAGTTTTTACTTGCTGCTGTAACTACCACAAGCTTGGGGCTTAAACCAACATAAATTTATTTTCTTACTATTCTGGGGGGGCAAGAGTCCTAGCATCAGGGAACTGCATTACCTTCTGGAGGCTCTAGGGGAGAATCTTTTTCTTTTTTCTTTTTTAACCTTTTCCAGCTTTTGCTAGAGGTTGCCTGCATTCCTTGGCTCATGGCCCCTTACCCCATCTTCAAAACCAGCAGGGTGGCATCTTTTCTCCCCTTTGACCTCTGCTCCTGCTGTCACCTCTTCTCGCTGTGACTCTGACCTTTCTACCTCCCTGTATAGAGACCCTTGGTGATTACATTGAGCCCACCTGGAAAATCCAGGATCTCCTCCACGTCTCAAAATCCTTGATTTAATCACCCCTGCGAAGTTTCTTTTGCTTCCTAAGGTAACATAGTCACAGGTTCTAGAGATTAGGATGTAGGCATATTTGGTGGTAGGGGAGATGTCCATCATACCTACCCTTACCTCCCCTGAGCTCACTATAAAGGTCTCCTTGAAGACTCCACGTCCCTTCATACCTGGCCTGACCCATCATCCGGGAGGGAATCAGGTACCTCTTTTGCTCTGTTTTTGTCTGACCTGTCCCCACCATGTCTGTAAGCACTGCTGGTCCTCACTCTGTCTCCTCCATCTGACCCACTGTTGTGACAATCGTGCCCTCCCCAGGTGCCCAGGGCCAAGAGACTGGAATTTTGGTCCTGGATGGGCCCTTGGAGATCATCTAGTGCAACTTCCTGGGTGAGCAGATAGGAACACTGGGGACTGAGAACTCAGGGTCTCCAAAGTGAGACAGCTCTGGAATCCATATCCCTTGACTCCTTTTCTACCTAGTGCTTCTTCTCCGTGCCAGACTTAGCCTTTGTCCTTCCAGAATGCAACTGTTTCCCTTTCCTCTCCTTGTTTCTCAGCCTGCCTGGTCCCTGCCATCTGTCTACTTCATCTGTGAAGCTGTCCAATGGAACCCTTCATCCAGGCTTATCTATTTACTACCATCCAACTCAGCCATGCCTGGTCTCACTCGAAGCCTTTTGCTTCTGCTGGTTCCTCTGGCTTAGAATGCTTGTCATTTGCTCAGAGGTAGTAGTAATGTGCTGTGAAAGGATGAGCACTGGGTTGGCTTGGAGTCAGGGTCACAGATCTTCATCCCAGCTCTGCCATGCTCCTTGGTGACTTTGGGAACATCCTTCACCTGTCTGAGTCTCAGTTTTCACATCTGCCGATGGGAATTATAATCTGGGCTCATCCCTTCTTGCAGCACTGTGGTGAAGTGCACACGAACTATAAGCTGTAAGGATCTGTGCCCTTTCTTAGGACTTCATGGAGCCCGTGCCACCTTGACTGCGCCAGGTGCTCAGGTCCTGTCTCCCGTCAAGAAGGAAAATGTGAGTTGATGCAGGGCTTTGCCTGTAAAAGGCTTTCATGACACCTACTGAGGAACCGAGGAGTTAGCAGGCCTGCTGGCAGTCTTTGCCTGTACGCCTTCAGGGAGTGTCTGCAGGGAGTAGTCCCCAGGTGCCACCTTCTCCAAGAAGTCCTCTCGGTTACCCCACAGTCAGAGTGATGTCCACCTCACCTGGCCTCTGGGGACCAGCCCACCTGTTATAATGTTGTGCCTTGATTTATCACTCTTTGTTACCAGCCTAACTTTCTCCTTAGACTTTGAGGTTCTGAATGATATCTGCCTTCCCCGGAACAGTCTAGCATGGAACTTGAACATAGTAGGTACTCAGGAAGTATTTGTTGAATGGATGGACGGATGGATGAACAAATGAGTTGTCTACATGATTGATTGTTACTAATTGCCCCAAACTCCACTCTCCTAGGTTATTACCAAGGTTATCAACCCCCTAGATTATTATTATTTACACACTGGAATCACTTTGATAGGCATAAGGCACATTTGAATGTAATTTATTATCGCGATTATTATTTTTCTTCAAATGCATAAACTTCTCGTCTGCCACCTTCCCCCCTGATCCCCCCCACCGCAGTGTTCACAGCCCAGAAAAAAATCTGTCTCTAATTTATCTCAATTAGTTCTTATTTTCATTAACTAAGAGGCTGTAGAAGTTCTACTCCCACCCTAGATCTTCTATACATGTTTGGTAAGGCTGGTTTGGGCATGGATCCTTAACAGGCACCTGTTGTCTGTCCAACTTGCCCATCCAGAGATATGTTTACCTTTCCAAACGCACTGCTTCCTTTTTAAGTGTCTTTTAACTCAGGTCTGCGAAGGTGTCACAAGCACACCTCAAGGGAAGGGTGGTCAGATAGTCTATCTGGGGATTGGGTGTGTAGGGTGGGGTCACGTGAGGGTAAGGGCCTTTTCCCCAGAGCTCATCTCTGGGGAGGCCAGAGTCACCAGCAGGGGTGATGATACTTGTCTCCCACTCACCAGGCACCAGAAATCATTCTGAGCACTTGACGTATGTTAACTTGTCTAGTCTGCGTAACTACCCTATGAAAGAGGTATTACCCTCATTTTACTACTGCAAAAACTGAGGCACAGGGCACAGAAGTTTGCTTAGTGTTCCACAGCTCCTAAGTGGTGAAGCCAGGTTTCAAATGCACGTAGTCACGTTCCAGCAGCCACACATTTGACCGCTGTGCCACACTACTTCTCACCAACCTGGTGCTGGTGGCCAGCAGAGCTCTGAGTCAGGCAGAGCCTCATCTGGAGAACAGACCACAAACAAGAGATGTGTCTCTTTCCCAGTTGGCCTGGTAGGATTACAGTATCTTTTATAACCAGCAGTGTCAATCTGTATAGTTGGTCAAAAGGTGTTGCCCAAAAGAAGACCATAGCTGGCACAAATAGCCATCTGTGCCAATAAGGGGGTAGGTTACAAAAAACAAACAAACAAACAAACAAACAAACACCTGTGGTTTTATTATTATCTCCAGATCTCTTTTGTACTAATGAGACTGATGGAGTAAAAGATTCCCATAGAATCCAGCCTGGAGCCACAGAGCCCAGGGTCTGGCTCCCTGTCCCCCTCTGGTCCCGCAGCCCATTTTAGCTGGGCCCTTCCCCAGGCTCACTAAGCCTGATCTATGCTGGTCTAGACTGCCTAGAACTTGCCCAGCAACTGCCCAGCTTCTCCGTGGGCCGAGCACACCTCTGGTTGGGACTGGCCCAGCCCATGCCCCCCCCCCCCCGGGAGGAATCCCTTCTTTGACCTTTGTAATTATTCCTGTTCAATCTTCCTTCATGTTTTTTTCCTCCCCCCACCACCCCTTTCGAGGTGCTCAACTCCTGCACTCTCTCCAGTGTATTAAGGATGTGAGTGAAATTGATGACTGGGATGTCTCAGGTCTTTATGATGATGAATGACTTTCACTGCCAAAGCTTTTATTGTCTGTGATTTGGGAAGAAGGGGGAACTGATATATCAAGGCTGCCTGTCACACCATTTAATACAGTTATAAATCCTGACGTCACTAACTGGTGGTCAGGAGCTGGAGAATTCCACCGGCCGCCGCTTTGCCGAGCCTTTATGGATTTTTCCCCTTGCCTTTCTTTGCTTGACTGTCACAATTGTGTTTTGGGAGGGGGGATGGGAACAGCTGGATGATGCCTTTAAATATCCCAGGGGCAACCTGGGCCGGAGAGGAAAGTGGGAGTCCTCTCCACCCTAAAAGAAGGAGGAGATGGCCGGGCTTTGATTCTAAGGTGGGCAAATTCTAAAAGTATGCTAATAGCTTCCTGCATTACTGCAAAGGGTGTATCACCCTTTATAGTTTACCGAGTGATTTTACATCTGCCATTTTTCAGGTCTTACTCCTATCCTTGGGAGGGTGGAAGGGAGAGGCTTGATCCCCATGTTATAGAAGACGAAACCGAGGCTCAGTAAGGCAAAGTGGCTTGGCCAGTTTGCAGATGCAGAGGGCAACTCCCTGGGTGAAGCAACAGGACACGGCCGCTAGGCACTCTGAGCAGAGTCAGAGAGCCCTGGACTCACCCCTGTCCAGCTGCTGATCTTGGGATGGTCCCTTCTATTTTTTTTTCTAATAAAAAAATTTTTTTTAATGTGTATTTATTATTGAGAGACAGAGAGAGACAGAGCATGAATCGGGGAGGGGCAGAGAGATGAGGAGACACAGAGTCTGAAGCAGGCTCCAGGCTCCGAGCTGTCAGCACAGAGCTCAATGCGGGGCTCGAACCCACAAACCGCGAGATCGCGACCCGAGCCAAAGTTGGACGCTTAACCAACTGAGCCACCCAGGCGTCCCGGTCCCTTCTATTTTCTGAGCTTCAATTTCTTCATGTGAAAAATGAGAACAACACTTTCCTCGTAGGGCTGTTATGAGAATTAAGTGAGATAATGCATGTAAGTGCTCAATAAATGTTTTTTAAAGGTAAAACTACAATAGAAGAATGTGGTAGGTGTTGCAGGAGCAAGAGGATGGCTGCCTATGCCTCCCTGAGGTTGTGCGGGGAGGTGGCCAAGGAAGGCTTCCCATAGGAGGTGAAGCTCAAGTTGATTGGAACAAGCAGGGATTAGCCAGGCTGCGAGGGCAGGAAGGAAAAGCATATCAGGCAGAGAGAATGTGATAAACGCAAAAACGACATCGGAAGTGCAACTGCTCCAGGAGTGGTGAGACGTGCCGCTGGCCGTGGGGCAGGGGTGGGACCAGGGAGGCTACCAGTGACCTGAGGTCATAACCTCCAGATGCCAGGGGGCCTCGGAGGGCTTTAAGTCGGGAGTAGCATCTTCAAAGAAATCTCTCTGGGGTCTTGACAGAGGGCGGACATAATGAGGACAAGTCTGAGCAAGAAAGCCCAACCCGTTGAAGGTGGTTGTAAAAGTCCAGGAGAGGAAGGATGAGGACCTGGACCCAGGCAGCAGCGATGAGAATGGAGAAAACATTTTGAGGAGTAGAATTGGCAGTAGTCAAATGTCGGGGACAGGTGAGCTGCAGAAGTCAAGGCTGGCTTCCCTGGTTGGAGTCTGGGGGGCTGTGTGGATAATGGAGGCACCAGCTGAGGCAAAGACAATGAGAAAAGGAGCTGGGTTGGATACGTGGACTCTGTGGTATCCCAGGGACACCCAGGCAGGAACCCCCAGAGGGAAGTGGGGGAGGGGTCAGTGCCGGGGATGAGGATTTGGAAATCATGCCCGTGGAGGAGATGAGTCACCCAGTGAAGATGTGCAGACAGGAAGCGTAGAGAGGAGTGGAGATCTAGGAAGAGTCTCTGGGGAAACACTGATGTCTGGAGAGAGGAAGCCATGGAGAAGCCTGGGAAGAGGTGATTTATGAAGGACAAAGCGGGCCACCAAAGCCCTCCATCTTGGAGACTGTAGCAGTCACAGCTCTTAGTTGAGACCAACAGAATTCTCTCTGGCTGCTTAAGCAGAAGAGGGATTTTCCAAAGGATATTAGGACATTTAAGAGGCTTAGAGGCCTCACAGCCAGGAGCCCACACATCAGGACTGCGCCTGACGAGATGCCGCACCTTGGCCTGTGGACACAGAGCACTCGGCTCACACTGCTGTCACTGGACACTGGATGTCACCACCGGAACCTCGGCCTCAGCAGATGGACCACATGGGCTCCTGCTTCTTTGTGTCACCAGCTTCTGAGTTAACAACCCATGCCATGTGTCTACTTGGTAGAGCCAGTAAGGTGCCTGTGCCCTGTCTGCAAGGGAGGCTGGGAGATCAGGCTTCTGGCTTCTGCCTTGAGGAGACTAAACCTTTTTATTTGTTTTTTAAGAGAGAGAGAGAGAGAGAGAGAGAGAGAGAGCAGGAGCGGGAGAGGGGCAGAGGGAGAAGGAAAGAGAGAATCTTCAGCGGGCTCCATGCTCAGGGCACCTGGATTGCTCAGGGCACCTGCGTGGCTCAGTCCCTCGAGCATCCGACTTCCGCTCGGGTCACGATCTCACAGTTCATGAGTTCGAGCCTTGCATCCGGGTCTCTGCTGTCAGTGCAGAGGCCGCTTCAGATCCTCTGCCTCCTTATCTCTCTGCCCTGCTCATGATCTCTCTCTCAAAAACGTGTGGGGCTCTATCTCCCCGGGCTCGATCTCACAAACCATGAGATCATGACCAGAGCCGAAATCAAGAGTTGGACACTTAACCAACCGAGCCACCCAGGTACCTGAGACTAAATTCTTCAGGTAGAAAATTCCCAAAAGAGGGGTGTTCAGTGGTATCAGGTGGCCAAAAACCTTGAAGAATTGGGGGACAATGGCAGTTAGGAGGGCCTTGTTCTTGGAGTCATTTATTGACATGTGTCCATCTCTTCCCACAGGATTTGAGGTGGCATTAAGTTCAAACTCAAGGCCATCTGCAGACAGGCCAGAAACCGCTGACAGAAAGGGAGAAATTATTGTACTGGGTGCCAGGAAAGCCCTGGCGAGGAGAGGCAGCTGGACTGGGAGGCTGTGGGGTTGGGCTGTTTTTTCTGGACTTGAATGACCTTTGGCAAGTGACTGGCCTGGGAGGAAGGAATAGGGAAAGGGAAGACCCAAGGGCCCTGAGGCCCAGCCCCAACCCTGGGGTGGCTGGGAGGCATTTCCTTTGGTTAGAACTTGGCTGGCTTCTGAGTTTGGGATGGTGGCTTCTCTTCAGGGAAGAGGATCAAAAGTATCACTTCTGAGGCTTGAAGAGAAAGCTTCCTGTTCCTAAGAAACAAGGCACAAAATCCCTAGCACCTGACGTGTTGGGCCCAGAAGAGTGGCTTGGAAAATGTTTTCTGAGCAAATGAACAAATGAACGGACCAGTATACATACGTTTGGCCTCAGCTCGGTGCTGAGCTTTGTGCTGGCACCACGGGGAAACGTGAATAGGACACGGCCCTTGTCTGGCAAGGGTTCAGTAGGTGTGGAAACAGCCGCCCTAGGCCGTCCGACCAGTGCTGTGATGTGGAGCTGGGCCCAGGGGCTCTTGAGAGCAGTAAGGAGGGAGTGTGTGACCCTGGGTGGGCAGGGCGGGCATCGGGGAAGGTTTTCTGCAGGAGGTGACTTTGGTGGACTTTACTAGATGCTGCCAGGGTGGGGCGGCAACATTTGCAAAGGGTGGAGGTGAGATGGGGAAAAACGAGCTGTTTAGGGCCTGAGTAGGGATGGGGGTGGGGTGGGGTGGAGGCTACACCACTCCAGTAGGAACAGAGGGTAGCGAGGAGTTTGGATTTGATCCAGAGGCCATGGGGGAGCCTTAGGGTGGGAGCAGAGGGTCTGGCATGTTGGGGGAGGCTGGGGCCAGGCAGGGAGACAGTTGTGGGTGCGGTGGGCATGGGAGTCTGAACTGTGGCCAGAGTTGGCTGTGGATACAGAGGGGCTGCGACTTGGTTGTTGTGCCCCCCCAACCTTCCCCCTGGAGTGTTGGTGGGAGGGGCTGGGCCTGTGGGTGCCGTGGGTGCCGGGGTGTCCAGGCGGGGCCTTCTCGCCCAGGGCCACTCTGGAGCCTGCTGGGTGCCCTCATTATGCCGCTCACAGGCGGCGAGAGACGAGAGCAGCAATCGAGACGCCGGCTGCCTCCTGCTGGTGTGCGGAGCGCCAGGCAAACCACATGAGATCCCATCTCGAGCATAATGTGCATCCGAGGACAAAATTAGATTGAGAAGTAAATGGAGCCGAAAATTTCCAAAGCATTTCCCGTCAAGAAGCTGTTTGATTGTGTGTTTTAATTCTCAGAGTCCTCCTGCCCCGGTGAGGTTCATTTTGGTGGGGAAGGCTGGAGCCTGAAGGAGCTTGACCTGGGGACTGGGACTGGGGTGGGGAGAGAGGCCATGAGTCCAGGCTCCATCTCCTGGGTGACCCGGCCAAGGTGGCAAGCACTGACCCGTCTGACTTAGCACTGACCCGTCCGACTTTAAAACTCAAGCTGATGGCACGCTGGGTTACACTTGCAAATGTTTCCTTTTTTTTTTCTTTTTTTTTTTTGCACCAGAAGGTTCTGCCTTCCTCTTCCTCCTCTTCCTCCTCTTCTCATTCCCTCCTTCTCTCCTTCCTCTAAAGCCCAGGAACCCCCCACGGAGGCAGGGCAAGGGTTATGATTCCATTTTGCAGATTTGGAAAGCGAGGCTCAGCCAGGTATGATCATTTGTTGGTGGCCCAGAGGGAGGAAGTCAGTGGAATATCCTGTGAAGTCTGATTCCTGTGTGTGTTCCCCCTGCATGCTCCTGACCACAAAGGTCAATAAATATAAAGATGTGACAAAATCTCTTTCTCTGTCTCTAACACACACACACACACACACACACACACACACACTCCTTGGGCCCCAGTCCACTCTCTGCACCTGCTCCCCCCAGGAGAGTTCAGCCCTGTCCTGGGCTCCAGTGTCACTGCTGACCCCAGCCTCATCTGTGGAGCTCAAGAAGATGCCCATGTCTTTAGACACGTTCACCAAGGACAGCGTTCTGTTTACTTCATTAGGAACATTCATGCCCTAGACTACTGGAAGGGAAAAAATTGAGAATCAGTTTCTGGAGCTTGAGGGGTGTTCTGAGAGAGGGAAGAGGCGGGAAATGAATACAGAATGAGAAAAGGAAATTTGGATCAGGGACCATGGTGGTTCTAGGGCCCAGGCCTGGCTGTGCGTGGCTCTTTGGGCAAGGCCTGGCCCTTGAGGGGGCCTCTTCACTCACCTGCAGAGTAGGCCATTTGTGATTTCCCAACAATTGTTAAGGTTTAAAATTTTTATCAAGAAGGCTTTTGTTCAGGTAAAACCTTCATGGGAAGCCCTTTATGTGAACCAGTTGGAAGCAGGGTTCACTGATTAATGGGAGCCCCAGAGGCCCTGAAGATCCCCCAGGAGGACCAGAGGAGCACAGCTGGAACCCCCTGCACTGGCTGACCCGTAGCGTCCTTTGGGCTCTGGTGCTGTCCACCGCCAGAGTGGTCTTGAGCCACTGTGAAATCTGCTCACAGCACGGGTGTGCCCTTTGCTCAGCCTGGTTCTCAGTTCCTGCCTCGGGGACCCCAGGCCTCTGATATTACACCCCGGCTGCCCGCCCACCTCACCCCAACCTCTGCCTGCGCCTGAGGAAGCTCAGACCCAGCCTCGAGCACACGGCTCCTCGAGGTTCATCCACAGGTGCAACGGCAATACCAGTACTGCCTAACTCACCACGACTCAGCCTGAGTCCCAATCCCAACCCCACTGGAGGAACCGTACCCACTGAGACCCAGCTCCAGTACCTTCTCCTCCAGGAAGCCTGCAGTCCAGCTGCTGGAATGGAATCTCAGGTCTGCTCTTTGCTATCTATGGGGTCTTGGGCAGGACTCGGATAGCTTCAGTTTCCCCAGCTGTGGGCACTGAGAGGGCAAATAACTAGCAAATGAACCCCAGGCCTGACTGACTCCTGCACTTGTCCCCACATAATGCATCCCACTCAGTAGTGCTCCTTCCCTCTCCGTGTTATGTGAAGCACTCTCACTTCTGTGATCCCCTTTAGGACTCCCAGTGGCCCCTGAAGGAGGCAGGGCAGGGATGATCCCAGAACCGGCAATGGCTTGTGAGCAAGAGCCGGAGCTGTGTAGAGCCTCTCGGAAGCCCTGGCACCTGATTCAGCCTCTCTGGGAAGGGAGGGCCAGGGAGGGCTGGGCTGCAGTCTCTGCAGCCTACAGCGCCAGCAGCGCAATTTAATGCGTGTTCTCTGCAGCACATTAATTTGCCATGCACCCTGGGAGGTGCCTCTGCGGGGTGGGTTTGGTTTTCCCTGACAAGCAGTGCACCTGCCCAGCCTGCCTCTAATGCGTGGCCTCACTGTTTAGTTTGGGGAAACAATCGCTGGGGCGGGAGGCTTATCTGGTTGGGCTTTCTCAGTTCCAGGCCTGGATCCCTGTGACATCCACCATCCTGTTACCCTCTGGACCAGAAGTGGATCAGCTGAGGCACTGGTTTAGGAGTTGTGATGGGCTTCAGTCCCTTAGAAGAGATCAGAAGCCTATCTGAGGCTTTTCTGGCTTAGACATTCATCTATTGACTGTTTCTTGAAATAAACAGGCTGTCAGCCAGACGTGAAACAGAGAACCTGGTAACAGGCATTCCTCACATCTCCGGCATTGTTTGATCTCCTAGGTAGCTGGCCTGGGATTGGGACTCAGGTTCACAGATGAAAATGTTCAGAGAGAGGAGAGGACCTGCCTGAAGGCACTGGCTGTGCCTCAGTGAGCTTTCAACTTGATCCTTCAGCCCTGACCTTACCCTTAGGAAGATCCAGTAGGTCCCTCTCAACCATGCTTGACTTCATTTCAAACCCATTCTTGATGTGGAACTTGGCGATTAAGGGCACAGGCTGCCTGGGATTCTAACCCTGCCCCCACCACCTCGACCTGGTCCAGTTTCTACCTGTGTAACCTTGGGCAAGTTTATTCACCTCTCTGAGCCTCGGTTGCCTCCTCTGGAGGTAATAACAGACTTAGCTGATATTTGGGAGCACTTTTTGTCCTGACTCTTCTAGTCCTTTCAAGCAGTCTCAAGAGATGGTGTTATCATTAGCCCCATTGTACAGATGAGAAGACAGAGGTGTATCTTGCCCAATGTTACACAACAACCAGTGAGGAGCAGAGCGGGATTTGGATCCAGGAAGCATGTTCCTGGAGTCTGTGCTCTTAATCGCTAGTTTCAGCCTCGCAACAACACCAACAATAATGATGTTTTCTACCTTGTAGGATTGTTTGATGATTAAATGAGATAATGTGCACAAAGCACTTGGAAGAGTGTCTGGGAAATAGAGCTCAACTGAGTTAGCTTCTACCATCTGTCCACGTCATGCATGTTCAGTGATTCCGGGGGCACACACAGTGGTGGGTGGGTGAACGCTTCTGAGGCTTTCCTCCTTCGTGTGAAGTACTATTTCCTTCTTTACCCGTCACCTTTCACGTTTCAGTCTCTGGTGGTTTACGTGGGTGCAGCAGTGGGTGGGAGTGTGGCACAAAGAAAGGTGGCGACAGGAAGGCACAGTGTATACATGGCGTGGGGAGTGGGCAGTGAGGGGCTTGAGGCCAGGCATCGGGCTTGCTGGGTGAGCACAGTCACCCCACTAGAGGGGAACCGTTGGGGTGCTGTTCCACCTTCCTTCAACATGTGAAGAGGGAGCTTGGGGCATCTGCCCAAGGTCACACAGCTGGCAAGAGGCAGAGCTCGGGACCCTGTGCTCTTAGCTGATGGCTCGTGGCTGTGTCAGCAGTGGGGAGCCATGGCATACGTGACAGCCGCTTGATGTGAACAGAGCGCACTTTCAGAGACTGATTTGGTTGCACTCTCGGGTGAGCCGTGGAACGAGAGTGGCATTATTGAGGGGCTTTACATACATTTGTTAATTTAATCCGCTCAGCAACTCTATGAGGCAGATGTTTGTTTACGGATGAGAAAATGGAGACACAGAGAGGCTAGCAACTCTTAAGATCACACAGCCGGCAAGCAGGGAGCCAGGGTCTGCATCAATACTGCTGGCTTGTGCCCCCTGTCCCTAAGGACCATTCCACGCTGCCCCCTTTACAGAGATGTAATGTCCCCCAGTCTGGAAGGTCACCTCAGGGAGACTCGATGATTTCTGTGTATTTCCTGACCTCCTTCGATCTATTTGCCATTTAACAGTCATCTTAGTTTATGTAGAATCCAACTCTCAGGAAGACAGACTTTCCCAACCATTAGAATTGGGAACTGTGTTCTGCATTAGCAACCTGGGGGTGGGAAACCGTGATGAGATTACCGTTAGCCCTGAATCGGGAATGCATGTGGCAGGGGAGGACTGGGACACCTCCACATGTTAGCCCCGCCATGGGACTCCATGACTCTGAAACATTATGAGGCAAAGGTACATTTTCAGTATTTTCTATCAAGCTTGGGTAGGCACGTACGTACCGTAACCAGGCCTAGAGGCCTGGTGGGTCTCCATCAACAAGCTAATCTCCTGGCGGTCTTTTCTCTTGCCCTGCACTGTACAAGGGTTCTCTGGGGACACATCCCAGACTGAATTGGACAATCGGGCTTTTCTCCATCTGCTCCATATGATTATATAGGTCCCAGGCCAACTCTCCAAACACTTGTCATACCAGTTTCCTGGCTAAGAGATGCACATGATCATGCTGGAGTGACATAGGCTAACCCTTCCCAGTGACAGCACCCAGGTTCATCTCTGAGTACTGGCACTACTGAACCTCGCCCAAGGGGGTGGCGAAGCCTCTGAGATCTGTGAGCAGGCCGCGTGTCCTTCCTCCGAGCACCCCAGACTGCTGAGGTTTGGACTGCTTGTGTCTAATTATATTGTTTTCCTGTCTCTACCCTTGCTGGTTCACCTGTCACCTGTCACTTCTAATGTCAGTTTGCCTGGCTCTAGAAGTCTCTCTCCCCCTTTTCATTCTGCTGGGGGCTGGGAAACCAAGCCACTGAGCTCTTTGGAACTGTGTGCAAATGGTTGGACCCCCTAGAGCTGGTGCCCAGACGGACTCTAGGGACAGGCTTTGTGCCCACCTTGGCTACTCACAGCCAGATTGTCGGGGCTGAGATTGCCTGATGGCACATTTCAGCATGGCGGGACATCACGATGTTTACTGTTTATGTGAGGGCTGGATGCTGGCTTAGGGGAGCCTGGTGGGACCATGAGCTGTGAATATGTGACTTGGCCAAGGTGCTCCTGCCATCATGATGCTGTCCTCAAAGGGAAGAAATTCCTTCCGAGACAGCTCTAGGCTGAGACCTGCTGAGGTGGGAGCACAGGACAGGGAGGATCTGTGTACTTTGTGCATCTTGGATTCATTATGATCTCTCCTCTGAGACTGTGAGTGGGCCCCTGGGGCACAGACGGTGTCTGGTTCCTAAGAAGAAGTTAATTTTAAGTCAAAAAGTTAATTTCAAATAAAAAGTCATATGTGCACATGGTTAAATATTCAAACCACACAAAAAAATATAAAATGAAAACTAAATCTCCTTCCTCCAACCTCAGTCCTCGCATCCATAGCCCCTCACCCCAAAGTTAAGTGTCTTGTGTATACTTCAGTAGCATTTTTATGCATCTATCAGCATATAACTTTTATCTGTTTTCTACTAGCGCATGTGGAATCATCCTTTACACAGATTTCTTCTGTACTTTGTTTTATTCACACAGTCATGTGTCTTGGAGCTCTTTCCACACATTCAGATCTACCTCATTTTTCAAAACTCTGTAACATTCCACCATAGGGAAACATCGTAATTTATCGAACCCAGCCATTATGGTAGTCCCCCCTCCCCAACTCCCCCCCCCCATCTCTTTTCCTTCCACTACATGTAAATCTTGGTGTACCTTTCTGTGCATTTCCAGCGGTAAGGTTCCAGAAGTAGAATTGCTGGTCAAAGGAGAGGTGTGTTTTGTATTTTGCAGTTCACCTCTTAAAGCAGAATGGTGTGGGGAGGGGGTGGGAGAGGTCCAAGACTCTAGCATCAGACGGCCTCAGTTTACATCCAGCCCTACCTCTTTCCAGCTAGGTGTCTTACTTGCCAGTTGGGGATTTTAAAGGTTTCTATCTCCCAGGGTGTCTGTAATGCTTAAATGAGATAATGCATACAAGCACTTAGAATGGTGCCTGACACATGGTAAGAGCTGGATAAATGATAAAGTACAGTTGTTTTATGGATATTATTATTACTATTATCGTGCTCTCCAGGGTCCTCTGGAGCACTCAGGAACATGCTTAGAACTTAGGAGGTATCAGATAACGCACGAATGAATGCGTGGACAAATGAATAAATGAAGACATGAGCTGGCCTGCAGTTGCCCTCACCATCCTCCTGCTGTAAATACTGGCCTCCGTTTGTCCCTGGAGCCGTGCCTATCCTGGCAGGGAGGCCGCGAGCCACGAGCACGGCAGAGCCGTTTTGCAGCCTTGCCTCATTAGAACCCCACCTTCATAGGATTATTACGTTGGATCAACAGTTGCTAGTTCGGGGCCGATCGTGTCGTAAACTACATGGAAATATTGATCGAGCCCCAGTGCCTGCTCTAAAATGCCCAGGCAGATACTATTCAAACACCCTCTCAAAACTGAAACACAGTGGTGGAGTCTAGAAATTCATGGGGATTCCAGGAAGGAGATGGGGTTGGTTCAAACGAAGGAATGGGGAGGATTGAGACTGCAAAGTAAGCAGCGCCCTGGCTAGTGAATTCTCCAACTTGTCTTCCCTGCTCTACAAAGCCAGATTAGATCTCCAGCCAGGGCAGTTAGAGGAAGGCCCGTCGGGAATAGTGAAAAGTAGGGATCAAGCAATTTTTGGGAAAAGAAATGTAGGGTTAGTAAATAACACCACCTGGGGAGCCTGGGCGGCTCAGTGGGTTAATCGGCCAACTTCAGCTCAGGTCATGATCTCGCAGTCCGGGAGTTTGAGCCCCGCGTCCGGCTCTGTGCTCACAGCCCGGAGCCTGGAGCCTGCTTCAGATTCTCCGTCTCCCTCTCTCTCTGCCCCTCCCCTGCTCGCGCTCTGTCTCTCTCTCTCTCTCAAAAATAAATAAACATTAAAAAAATTTAAGTAAATAACAGCACCTAATCCAATGGCTAATGAGCCTGTTACTCGGAGAGGCCAGAATGACTGGACGTGGCTCCTCTGTGATGTGCAGCATGTCCATTCCTGCCGGCCGGGTTGGGCTGTTACAGCCCTGGGACGGCCTGTCCCCTCCAGGTGAAACACCCCCCTTCTGCACTCCCCGGCTCAGCGCACCCCGTACTCATGGCAGGTCCAAACAAAGGGAGACCTCCGAGCAGCCCTGTTCAAACTGTCACATATTTCAAACGCCAGCTGGAGCAAGCAGGCCCGGTGGCGAACGCGCCGCGTGTTCATACGCAGGGGTGTGTGGAGCGGGACGCACCCCCTCCCGTACCCCGCATCCGCGGTGTTGGGCTGATCCCTCCCCCTCCCCTTAGGTGGCAGTTGTGTACTGTCATCTGCTTTGATGTTGTTTGAAGATCTTCAGCTCATGTCACTCCGGCGCAGTTGACTTTTTCCTTTAAAAAGTTAAGACGATGCCTCATGTACAAATACAGAATGACTATGTGAAGGTTTTATTCAGCTCGTAAATTAACAAGGGAACCTGTAAAAAGTGGTTTCAAGAGCATTTGAGGATCAGGGGTTTATATCTTCTATCAAGAGCAGCATTTTAAAAAAAATGCTGGAATAAAATTGCTAGATTAGACACAAAATTGGTTAATGTCCTACAGGACAAAAAAACCCCAAACCTTTAGGTTTATCTTTTCTACTCCATAGAAATCTACACATAAACATACACATGTAGCTTCCCTTGTCTGAGCTCTGTTCAAATAGTAAAGAATTGTCAAACACGGGCATATTCTCTTAGAGGTATGATCCTTGGGTGTGCCTGTTAAAAAGTGCCCGTGACATTGAAAGGCTCTACTTCCCATCTTTATGACCATTTTTTAGAGTTTTAAATAATGTTTCTTAATACACAAAAAGGTTTCTTACGGTTCTGTGACTCTGAGGAAGGGTATTCTGGGAAAATGTTGGAGAAGTAGAAGTGTCTGCAAGATTTGGTTTAATGGTTTGAACTGAGACAGAATCAGAAGCGTTGGCTTCGGAGCCCTCACTGCCTCAGTTCCTCGGTGATTCCAAGTGTCCTTCAGAGTGAGCTAAGTGGCTCTGTGGCTGGACGTGGGGCGCTGGCAGAGGAGCCTTGACAGGAGCAGGGCTGAGGCGGAAGGCCTGGGGGGAGGTTGCCAGGAAACAGGGAAAAGGGAAGAACAGGGCAGGTTGGGGCCATGGAGGAGAGGGGACTGAGGGGATAGAGAGTCAGGAGGGGCTTGGGGCCTGACTGGACATGAGGGAGCAGGGGGGTGGGGGTCTTTGAAGCCGGCATGGCTGGGAGGTCGGGACTATCACCAGAGAAATAAGGCAGATGGCATGGGGTTTAGGCAGCCCACGGGCTCATGTCCCAGTTTCCCAGAAATCACTTTTGCAATGCTTTTACTCTGTGCTCTGGCCTGTTCAACCCTGCAAGATGGTTACCTCTTTGGCAGTTACCTGGACACCCAGGAAGGGCTTAAGTCCTTGAAAGGCCTGGCAGCCAGTGATGCTGGTGGGAATGGTGACGGTGGGGGGTTCAGACAGGACTCGAGGGCTGGAGGTTGGGTAAGCATTGAAAAGTGGCAGTCTGAGGGCTAAACATGACCCTTGGGCAGGTTTTCTTTGGCCCTCGGTGTGTATTTTGATTGATGTCAACATCCACAAAGGCAGGAGATTTCCAGATGAAGAGAATACTAGAGTTCCAACTTCTTTTGAAAATTAGCCAGAGCCCCAAGAGGAGGTGGAGCTGACCTGTGGTCACACATCAAGTTACCGTTGCCCCTGTCTGGAGTGTGCAGGTTTCCTGGGCATTCAGTGTCCCAGGTGAATGGCACGGCCAGTTTGGGACTTTGCCTTTCTTGACCAGCTGCACCATATTCCTCATAGCTTGTGTGTGGAGATCCCTCTCCTCTGGTAGGACCCCTGGCCCAGGGCTGTCAAGGCTGGTGGACCCTCTCTGGCCATCGAGTCATTATCAGCATCCTGCTCTCACCTGCCATCTTGTCCCCAATAATTCACGCTTCTCAGTGGCTTTCCTTCTCTCACTCACACAGTCAGGTAGATAGAGGGGGAGTTTGGTTGGTGCCCTGTGGTATTCAAAGTGAAGGGTTTTCATACTGTCAGGGTAATGAATTCTGGAAGGGTTTGAAGCAAGGGGCTGGGAGGATCTCCGTGTCATGTGTCTGGGAGTGACAACCCCCAGTGGTTAATTACTGCCACACGATGAGAACCGAGCTGGTAGCAAAATGAGATAAGTTCATTACGAGCTAAATTTGAAGTTAATTGGATTCACATTTCCCCCCATTAGTGTACATAGAGCCTACCTAGAAATGGGCTGTATAAAAAAGAAAAAGTTGTATCCAAGCAAAAAAAAAAAAAAAATAGGATACATTAGGCCTGGTTATTCTGTGGAGTTCATGATGAAAGGCTTTCTGAGATGTTGGTGAGATATCCAAAGTTTCTTTCAGATGGTAAAACCCATGTCATTTGACTAATTTCGTCTTGCCAGACATTTTCTGAGCACCTGTTATGTGCTGGGCCAGGATAGCGGAAGGAGGGACTCAAGCAGCTCTTGCTTTCGGGGACCTCCAGTCTGGAGGCAGGAAAAGCACAAGTGCCCCGTATTTTGGAGCAATGTGAGGGAATCTGGTGCCAGAATGCCTAGGCGTGGATATGGCTCCATTTCTTACTAGCTGTGGGACCTTGGACAGGTAACTAATCTCTCTGTTTTAATTTCCACATCCATAAAATGGGCATAATAATAGAATTTATCTTACAGAATTTTTGAGGATTAAAGGAGTTGATATCTAAAAAGCACAGTGAACAGTGTTTAGAACACCACCTAGTGTTAGAACAGGGCCTGGTTTATAGTAAGTGCTACAAAAATGTTAGCTTTCATGACTATCAGCTGTGGGAACTTAGGGCACATCAACTGTTTGGAGGCTTTGTTTCCTCATCTATAAAATGAGGATAATAACAGCACCCACCTCTGGGATCGTTGTGAGTGCTGACTGACATAAGGCACATACAGGTGCCCAGGGCCTGACTCCTAGGAACCTCTAGGGAAGCTGTTGTTCTCTTGGTTGACCAGTCACCAAGGTGGCCCAGATTCAAGGCAAGGGGATGTAGACCCCACTGTCCCATGAGAAGGGTGGCAAAGTATTTTCAGACATGTTTAACACTTTCACAGCAAGGACCACTGTTTCACTCCCAATAGATACTCTCTTTCTCTAATTATAAAAGGAAGACCGAGGTTCGAATGATTGTATTATTACTTGCCAAAGTTCACACAGCTAGTAATTGGTGGTGCTAAGATTTTTTTTTAATTCGTTTTTTAATGTTTATTCATTTCTGAGAGAGAGAGAGAGAGAGAGCAGGGAAGGGGCAGGGAGAGAGAGACACACACACAATCTGAAGCAGGCTCCAGGCTCTGAGCCAGAGCACAGAGCCTGATGAGGGGCTCGAACCCACAAACCGTGAGATCATGACCTGAGCCGAAGTCGAATTCTTAACCGACCGAGCCACCCAGGTGCCCCGGTGGTGCTAAGATTTGAACCTAGGCCTGTGTGACTCCAAATTCCAACCCCCTTCCTCCCCCGCCCCCCTCTGCTGCCAATCAGGAGTCTAGATGCAGCTCTGGAGGCACCTGGGGGGCCTGTGTGAAAGGCAGAGGAGATACAGGTGGCTTTATGGCCCATTCGAGCCCGACACCCTCAGTGCTGGCTTGAGCATCTCCTCCCTGGGGATGGGTCTGCCCTCTGGAGGTCACTTCCTCCACAGTGTCGGCCAGGCCTGCCTTAGTCTCACCCTCTCCCCAGATGCAGATGCATCCTGAGAATTCACACCTTCCCTTCACTTCTTTGTATTTTGAGCATTCCAAACTCATGCACCTCCAGGATTAGTAATCTACTCTTCTCTCTTCCCTACCATTGTCCCTCCAAGGCTTTCCATTGGCCATTTAGAACCTGAACTTGAACTTCCATAAGGACTTTGACCGGGGGAGGCCAGTGTTTCGCTCCTGGGCTTCAGCTGTGCCTGGCACAGGTCCACCTCATCTTTTGTACAGTTGCACAGTACTCCATCGTGTATATGCACCACAGTTTATTCACTCATTTCTCTATGTCCGGGCCTTTAGATATAGTTTCTGGTATTTTGTAATTACAGATAATGTTGCAGTGACTAACCTGTGCATATGCATTTGTGCATTGCTGAAGGTGTGTGTATGTGTAAGGTAGATCCTTAGAAGTAGGATTCCATGTTGGAAGGGTAAATGCACATACGGGTATATATATATTCTGGTGAATTTTCTGTTCATGAATTTTGCCCAATTTTCCATGGGATTTTTGGCTTTTTCCCTTTAATTCTTACAGGTTCTTGATACATAGGCATAGTACCTATCGATTCCACTTTTTGGCTATTATGAATAATACAGCTTTGCACATTCATGTACACATTTTTGTAGAGACACAGTTTTTTATATCTCGTGGGTATATACCTAGGAGTGGAATTGCTGGGTCACATGGTAACTCTACATTTAACGTTTTGAAGAACTGCCAGGCTTTTCCAAATGGTTGCACAGTTTTACATTCTCACCAGAGGTGTATAAGGTTCAAATTTTCCACATCTTTGGTCAATGCTTGTCATAACCTTTTTGATTATGGCCATCCTAATGAGTATGAAGTGGTGTCTCGTTGTGGTTTTGATATGCATTTCGTTGATAGCTAATGATGTTGAATGTCTCTTCGTGTATTTATTGGCCATTTGTATATCTTATTTTATTCAGATCCTTTGCCCATTTTTAAATTGGGTTGTCTTTATTATTGAGCTGTAAGAATGCTTTGTATTTTCTAGGAACAAGTCCTTTATCAGATATAGGACTTGCGAATATTCTTCTCCCATTCTCTGGGTCTTTTTACTTTCTTGATGATGTCCTTTGAAGCGCATAAGTTTGTAATTTTTATAAAGTTCAGTGGAGCTAATTTTTATTTTGTTGTCTTTGTCATATCTAAGAAACTATTGCCTAATCCACGGCTATAAGGATGTATGCCTCTGTTTTCTTCTGTGAGTGCTATGGTTTTAGCTCTTACATTTTGGTCTTTGACCCTTTTTGAGTTAATTTTTGTAGCTGGTGTGTGCATCTGGTTTTGAGTCATGGTTAGAAAGCCTTTCCCTACAAACAGGAGGGGAATTCACCGATATTTTCTTTTAGTATTTGCATAGTTTTAGTTTTTGCATTTAGATCTCAGAATCATATGGAGTCTATTCTGGTATATAGTATGAAGAGTCTATTTTATCTTTTTCTTTTTTAATGGCTCTCCAGTCATCCTAACGCCACTTAATAAAAAGCCCATATTTTTCCAAGTGATTTGAGACCTTGCCTTTGCCACATGTTAGATTTCCATACATAATAGTTGTGTCTGTTTCTAGACTTTCTATTCTGTTCCATTGGTTTTCTGTCTATTCATGTGCTGGTATCACACTTTTAATTACGAAGACTTTGTAGACTGTTTTAACCTCCAGGAAGGCTTGTCTTCTTGAGGGGGTACATTCTGAGTAATCCTTCAGAAATAGCATTTAACTAGAAGTCATGTGTCATGAGCTGTTCTACCCCTTACTCTGTGACTATAGGTCAGTCAGACTCATCTTTGAGCCTCAGTTTCCTCGTTCATATAACAGGGGTAGGTTCCTTCCCTCAGGGTTGAAAAAGACGAGTTATTTTAAATTAATTCAGGGAGCATCCTTTGTCATGATGAAAGATCCATATGGACTCCTTGGTGATAGTGAACAAGGCCAAGTCTTGATTATTCTGTCTGGGAAGAGGAAGCAACACATGAATTGTCCAGGATGTACTTATGTGCCATTAATAGGAACAGTTATGTTAAGAACCCAGATCAATTATTTGCAAATATATTATATGCTATCAATAATATTCAGTGCTATTGCAAATGATAGAAAGCATTTCTTCCTTGGCAAAAAAAATGATATAACTGTGTTTTGAAGTTTTATATTGAATTCAGAAGCATTAATTCTGGTATTCCATTGAGTCTAGAGGCTTGAATTAGAGCTAAAGAGCAGTAGCCTCTTAGCTGTCTTGTGTTGACTGGTCTTGTGGTGACATGCCCAGCTCAGTGCCAGGAGAGTCCTCTTGGGCATCAAAGCAAATGTGAGGGTTAAATTTACTCTGTGGGTTCCCACCAGATGGTGTCCATCCTCTGCTCAGATTTAGACAGATGTCCTTAGAAAGTCCCAGGCAGAGTATTCTCAAGCAGAGAATAATGATGAAAACAAGAACAGTTAACATTTACGAAGTCTTGTATCAATCAACTATTGCCACAATACTGCTGCTTAGCAAACTCCACCCCAATGTTCAGGGCTTAAAACAACAGTCGTTTCCTCTTGCTCATGTTCCTGGAGGTTGGCTGGGGGTTGGCTGATCAAGGCTGGGCTTGGCTCCAGTGGTAGACTGGGTCCAGGTCTGCCCACACGTTCCCTTCCTATTTGTGGTAGGCTAGCCCGAGCCTATTCTCATGGCGATGGCAGAAGTGCACAGGCGCACATGCAGCCACACAAGCATATAATAAGCTTCTGCTTGCTGAGTGTCTACTAACATGTCATTGGCCAAGGCGAGGCACGTGACTGAGCCCAAACTGAAAAGGCAAAGAAGCACTCAGTGCCTCTAGTAGGAAGAACTTCAAAGGGTTTCTTTTCTGTTTTTCATAAAACTAAATTTACCTGGTCTAAAATAGTTTCATATTATGTTTTCCCTACATTTTGGTGTGAGATTACCATTCATTCAAGATGATGTATGTGTAGGGATAGGAGCCAGGACCACATCAGAGAGAGGCCAAATCTGCCTCTTGAAAGACAGAGGGCGCTGGGGCGCCTGGGTGGCTCAGTCGGTTAAGTGTCCGATTCTAGACATCCATTACCCAGCTGCCTTGCCAAACCTTTTCACTGGTTCAGATGAGCTGACTTTCCAGGCTCACGGTATACCCAGCTACTGAAATTTTGGTGTTTCCCCTACTCCCAGTGCTTATCCTTGTGTCTCTATCTTGTCTTCTTGTACTGGCTAAAACTTTCAGAAGTGATAACAGGTTTCCTTGACATGCTTTTTCATTTTAATAAAGAATGTTTCAAGTATTTCACCAATTAAGTATGATGTTGACTCAAGATTTAAGATCAATACCAGATCAAAGAAGTATACTTACCGAGAGGTATTGGAAGGAATTAGTATTGAATTTATTAGCCAATGCCTTTTCCACATAAGAAAAGCTTTCCATCAGCTTTGATATAATCATATGTTTTTCAACTTTTGATGTGTTACTATGATTTCCCAACCAATGCTTTAATACTGAATCATCCTTGCATACCTGAAATAAACCTTATTTGTTCATGGTATATTATTCTTTCTAACCTCATTTGATTATCGAGACAGTAGATTTTTTGCATGTATATTAATAAATTGTGACATTACCCTTTAATTTTCATTTTTGTACACCTTTGTTAAGTTTTCATAGCAGGATTATGCTAGCTGGGAAAATGAATTGGGAAGATTTCCTTTAGTTTTATACATCCTGGAACAGTTTAATAACAAAAGTATGTGTCCTTTGAAGGTTTCAAAGAACTGCCCCAAAACAAAACAAACAAGAAACTTGCCTGAAAGCTAAGTGAATAAGTCATCTTATATTAAAAAATAATTTAAAAAAACACAACTTTTTCTGTTTCTGCCAATGCAGTTGGGTGTTCATGTTTTCTACTTCTTGAGTTAATTTTGGTAATTCATGTTTTCCTAGAAAAATATACTTTTTGTTGAGATTTCCACATTTATTAATGTAGAGCATCTTTTGCATTTAAAAAATATTTTTAAATATCATCTCTTCCACGTCTGTGGTTGTATCTTCTCATTCCTTATCTCGATGTTTGTGTCTTCCTTTTTGGATCTTGCCCTGGGTTTGTCTATCTTATTGGTCTTTTCAAATAACAATTCTTGGTTGCATTTATTGTTGTGTCTGCTTTTTTCACTTTCCTAATTCATTATTTTCTGCTTTTTCTTTATCGATTCCTTCCTCCTTCTTTCCTTCAGTTCATTTTATTACTTTTTTATCTGGCTTCTTGAGTTAAGTGCTTTGGTGAGGCACTGCATTTTCTGCTTTAGGGATCAAGGTTTTAAAGCATGTGTAAGAGTGGCAGAAACTGTTGGGGTTCTGACTAAAGGCACAGCCTCTGTTCAAGAAAGAACCTAATCGCAGGAGGCAGGAGAGCTGCGATCCAGTCCCAGCCTTTTCTGAAATCAGCTGAGTGTTCTTGGGCAAGTCCATTCTCAGCCCAGGACCCTCTTTCCCAAATTTCAGGCAACCAGGTGGGATGTGGACCTCATGAGGCTTGGCCCCCATGCACTACCTGCACAGGAGGCCTCCTGTCAGGATAATGCCCTCTTTTTTTTTTTTTTTTATGTTTATTTATTTTTGAGAGAAGGAGCACGAGCAGGAGAGGTGCAGAGAGAGAGGGGGGACAGAAGGTCCAAAGTGGGCTCTGTGCTGACAGCAGAGAACCTGATGTGGGACTTGAACTCATGAACCGTGAGGTCATGACCTGAGCCGAAGTCGGACGCTTAACTGGCTGAGCCACACAGGCGCCCCAGCGCCCACTGTCTTTCAAGAGGCAGATTTGGCCTCCCTCTGATGTGGTCTTGGCTCCTATCCCTACACATATATCCACAAAATCTGTGTAGCTGAATTTTCTTTTGCATGATAGAGCCAATAAGCAATGGTGACAGTGTGCCGAAGGCAAGGCTCAGCCTGGGTGTCCCAGCTGAGAGATACCTGGAGCCTCTGGACTCGTGGTCAGAAGCATAGCAGGTGTATGTGCATGGCAGTGAAGTGGAGTGGCTAAACGTGTGACCTCTGACATTGGGCCGCTTGGCTTCAAATCCTGGCCCTTACTGTGCAACCTTGAACAAAGTACTTGCCCTTTCTCTGTCTCATTATCCAGTGAAATGGGGGAAGTATCAGCACCTTACCTTTAAGGGTTGCTGAGGGTTAAATGAGCTAATGATTTCAGAGACTGAGAACAGAGACTGGTATGTATGTATGTATTTTTTTTTAATGTTTATTTACTATTGAGAGAGAGAGAGCACAATTGGGAGAGGGGCAGAGAGAGAGACACACACAGAATCCGAAGCAGGCTCCAGGCTCTGAGCTGTCAGCACAGAGCCTGATGTGGGGCTCGAACCCACA
Source organism: Lynx canadensis (assembly GCF_007474595.2). Classification (NCBI taxonomy): domain Eukaryota; kingdom Metazoa; phylum Chordata; class Mammalia; order Carnivora; family Felidae; genus Lynx; species Lynx canadensis. Next base: position 58,317,708 of record NC_044315.2, on the reverse strand, counting down.
GACTGCGAGATCATGACCTGAGTCAAAGTCAGACGCTTAACCGACTGAGCCACCCAGGCGCCCCCAGAGACTGGCATTCATAATTTCAATGTAAATGTTTATGGTTTGTTGACATCATCGGGGGCAGGGGGCATGACCCTGGGGGTGGTGCTGGGGACCAGAGCTCCACACCCATCGGAACAGCCCAGCCATGGCTGCTTTCTCTACGCGTCTCACTGTCTGGCCCCTGGCATTTTGATCTTGTACCAACTAGTCTGACACTTATGGTCACTCCTCTTCCTTTGCGGCAGCCCTCGGGTCACCAAGTCTCCGTGACAGTGTGGAGAGGGCTCTGTGTTGGGTGTGAGTGCTCTTCCCACCCCCACCACGATGTTGCCTAAGGTAGAGGAGGGTCCTGGGTTGATGTTAGGAAATGTGGGCTGAGGTCCCTGCTCTGCCATCTGCTCCCTGTGGAACCTGAGCCATTTGCTCCCCACCCACCGTGGGTCTCAGCTTTTCCATCTGCAGAATGGCAACAGGGGTTGGTCAAGAAGAGCTTCAAGGGCCCTCCCTTCACTGATTCTTGACCACAAATGGAGGGACTTTTCTAGGCTCCAGAGAGCTCTGCTGCTCCAACAGGACCTCTTCCTTCATTCACTTAACATATGTTTCTTTCTAACCTCGTTTGATTAATGAGACAGTAGATTTTTGCAGGCCTATGCCATCCGACCTTAGCGCACAAAGACCTTAGCGACTTGACCCTGGAACTTACACTCTAGAGAGGGGAGCTGCCATAGAGGGCTGTGGGTGCTGGGTTTGAGGAGGATGAGATGGGAAGGTATAAGAGGGCAGGTGGGGGGACCTCCTTAAATCACTTTGCAGACGGTCAGTTCTGCCAATTCCAGTTTTCTGTTTAATGTCAGCTTTTGTGGGGAGTCATGTGTGCAGTTCATTTGCTCCCCTTACAATGCCTCATACAACGAGACATGAGCAGTGCTTGTCACAAGCTAGGATGCCCAGTCCAAAGCCAGGGTGGTGGCGAGCAGAGGAAAGGGGCAGCCACATGCCTCGTGTTCCATAAGGTTCTGGAAGGTAAGCAGAACCCTGTGAAATGAGGCAGCCTCTGGCTGCTGGCCGGACAGTCTCTGAATGACTGGCACTAGAAAGGCTGTTGGTTTATCTGGGGAACATTCATGGCTCATACCATGTGCTGGCTTGGCTTCTTTGGGGAGTGTTTGGAGTGATTCTTTGGTCCCTCCCCTTGGGCCACCTGCTAATGGGGCTGAACTCAGAGCCATCTACTTGTGGTAGAGCCTGCACCACCCTGCTGGGCCCCAGGGGAGGGTCCTGGTACCTGGTCTGGCTCTTCATGGTCAGGAGCCCCCACCCAGTCTTCAGTGTCCACATTCAGAGGAGGTCAAGGGTCCACTTTCCCTCCCTTGTCCCAAGGCTACCTCGTTTCCCACCTGCTTCCCGGGATGGCTAAGGCCAGTGCATCTCCTTCTTTCCAGGAGCAACCTACTTCCACCCACTAGGGTGGGGTTTTGTCCTCAGGGCCCAACACATATAACCACAGAACAGTCTGATCACCCAAGATCCGGGGTACTGCCTTACCCATGAACACCTTGTCACGTTCACGTAACTGGCAATGCCTGAAAGGGCTGTGGCTCTTTTTCCCTAAGTGGCAGGCGCACCTCAGTGGCACCTCCCTCGCCGAGTTCTGCTGCCTGCGGTTTCTTCTGCATCGCGTGAAATCCAGCACATTTGCACACCATTCATTCTGCATTTACTCAGGGCCCACCAGGCTCCAACCTCTGTGGTGCATGAATGCCCTGCCACCTGGGAGCTGGTAGCCTGCAAAGAGAGAGGAGCACAGAGGGTCTGCCTGCAACAGCCGAGGCCTGAATCTCCACGTCCCGGGCCCGGAACAGTGTCTGGTGTGAGGAAGTACATTTCCTGCACCTTTGTTGAGTGACTGACTAGCTGGAGGCCGAAGGAGGAATTCAGTCAGAGGTCTGAGGAGGAGCAGGAGGAGGAGGGAGGTGTTTGAGCTGGGCTTTGAAGGTGGGCGGTGTTGGGTTGCCCGCGGTTGGAGGAGAGGGTGCTTCGTGCTGAGGCACAGCAGAAGCAAAGGTGTGGAGGGGGAGAAGTCCAAGTGCTACTCTAGCTCTTGCAAAGTGAGCTGGCCTGAGCTCCATTTTCCCAGGGAAGCAGCAGAGCTGGCCCGGGTTCCTGCTGAGTGGAGCCAGGGTGGCTGGAGGGGTGTGCGCGTGTGCGCGTGTGCGTGTGTGCGTGCGTGTGTGCGTGTGTGCATGTGTGTGTGTGCATGGCATGAGTGATGGGGGGGGGGTGCCGCACGCTGGCATTCAGCGCCCAGACGTGACAAATGTGCAGATGTCCCAGGAGCTGTGGACATGAGCGGCTGGCCACGGAGACACTCACCCCGTGATTTGTTGCTTTGATTCCTCAGGCCGTGACTTGGCGAGCACGACCCTCCCCGGGTACCCTCCGCACGTCCCCCCCCGCCGGACAAGGCAGCTACTCAGCACCGACGCTGACAGGGATGGTGCCTGGTGAGTTTGCACTGTCGGCGTCTCCGCAGCAGGCAGCGGATGGGGTTTCGGTGGGGGGGCATCCCCCCAAACAGCCTGGGTGACCTCTGCGCTTCTGAGAAGAGGACCTGAATAAATCAGGCAGAGGTCTGCGCTCTCAGCCTCTTTCTCTGCAACTGGGCCTTCGGTGGGGCCAGCGGTGAACTCAGGAGAAGCAAGGGGAGCCTTGACTGTCACTCACACAATCCCTTGTTGGCCACACAGATAGCCTGAACAGAAGGGTGCAGGACCTGGCCAAAGGTTGCCCAGTCAGTGCTCAGTAGGGATCCTCCTCCATCCTCCCCCACCCAATTTAAATGACTCAAACACCAGGAGACCCCATCCCCAGGCGCTCCCAGCAGCCTGACTCCTTGGGGTTGAGGACCATGTGCTCAGCACAGACAGGATGTTGGCTGATGGGTTTGTCACTTGATTCTAAGCTGAATACCCTGTGGCCACTGAAACCTTATCCCCTCGGGCCAGCAATGTGTCAGTTTCTTTAAAGACATTGGAAAGGAGGCCACCGCGTCTCCTTCTCTTGTAGAAAGGTATGGGGAAGGACAGCACATCATCACGGTGCTGGCTGGCTGTGTACTAAAGGGCATGAGCATAGTAGAGAAACCCAAAGTATCGTTTTTTGAAAAATGTTTTAAAAAATCAGGGGAAAAATCAGGACAGGGTTGGATGTTGTGACGCTTCTTTTAAGTCTCTTTTTCTGAGTCATTTACCTGGTGCCTGAGCCCCTCCTTCTAGCCCACCCTAGTGGTCCGGCCCAAATAGCCCCATGCCTCTCCCAGCCTCTTCCCCAGCCCATGTCACGGGCATGTGCACCCTGGGCCCGAGGACTGGTGGGGGATGTGGACAGAAGTCGAATGTGAGATCGAATGTTCACATCTGCGTGTGAAGCCCTGTAGGATGATGAGCGAGGCTAGGGGTGGGAAGGGAGGCAGGGCAGATCAGCGCCTGGCCAGGCTTCTCCACTCAGCCAGGTCCTGGCACGGATACCAAGGAATCCCAGAGTTCTGAATTCACTCTTGGCCTTCCAGGTTGCTACAGAGATGTATTTAACAAGGTAGGAGGACAGAGCATATTTCATTTAACGGTTTGTTAGCTTGATTTATGACTTTTAAATATGAGACATATGGGAAATGGCCTTTGTGTGGGCCCTTGCCCCGGGCCTTGCCAGTGCCAGGGAGGCCTGCCAGGTTCACACCTGCGAGAAGCCTCTGTCTTTCTGCTGTGAGGAGGGGCCCACAGCCCCTCAGAGCATAGGGAAGTGCTGTGCATGAGGCGGACAGAGGCGGTGGGACCCAAACTCTTGCTCAGCCCCACTCTCAGGAGATGGAGCCCAAGTCCTCTCTGCTAACGGCCCCTCATACTTAACGTGGCACTTTATAAAAGGCAAAATGCTTTCCCAGGAACCCTTTATTGTTCCAACCCTGTGAAGCGGGCTGGGTAGGAATCGAATCCCCATTTTCCAAAAGGGGAAGCGGAGACTCAGAGCGGTTAGGGAACTGCCCAGGGCCGCACAGCTTACAGGTGGGAGGGCTTGGGTCTGGGTCTTTGCCCCCCCCCCCCCCCGGTTCAGCACTCGTTCCTCTGTCCCGTGCTCCTCTGTGTGGTCTGGTTCCATCAACACAAGCTTCTCACTGATGGCAGACGGGGAGGCAGCCGCCCCAGGCCCTCTCCTGAGGACACGTTGGCAGGTAAGGCTGAAGCCTCCCGGCCGGCCTCGCTGGCTCCCCACTGCAGACCTCAAAGAGGCCAAGTTCAGAGAAGCAGTTGAGCTTTCTTGAGTCTGTCCAAACAGAGCTGCCCCCTGGCCCCTGTGATTCCTCTAGACCTAATTACTAGGCTCAAGATCCAAATGGGCACGGACCTGGCAGAGACCCCAGTGGGAACCGATGGTGGTTCCTCACCTATTAAGAGCAGCAGCAGGAGTCACAGGCCTGAGCAAAGGCACAGTCTAACCAAACCTGCTGGCAGCAGCTGGACAGGTACCATCAGAGGCTTGGCCTGCTGGCGTGGTTTCCTGGCACAGAGGGAGGGTACACAATGTGGAGGGAGGAACACAAACATTCTGGCAGGAAGCCCCAGGTCTGCCTCCTCCTCTCTCCCTTTCTTCTCCTTATGCTTTTTCTTCTCATTCACCCCCCAGCACTCATTCATTTTCAGAGCCAGTGTCAGGGCTGGGACTCCACGCTCAGTGGGCACGATCCTTAGTTCTTTTTCCTCAATGTCCAAACTATGGCACGCCTTTGGAACTCTGTTTCCAACATGATTGCCAAACCTTTTTTTTTTTTTTTTTTTTTTTTTGAGAGACAGAGAGAGAGGCAGGGGGTGAACACACGTGGGAGCAGGGTAGAAGCAGAGAGAGAGAGAGAGAGAGGGAGAGAATCCCAGGCAGGTCCCATGCTCAGCATAGAGCCCAATGTAAGGCTCAATCTTACGACTGTGAGATCATGACCTGAGCCAAAATCAAGAGTTGGATGCTTAACTGACTGAGCCACCCATGCACCCCACCAAATCCGTTTTTTGAGTGGCTTCATGGGTGCTGGCTCACATGCATGGTGTTTGCTGGACTGCCCTCAGGGCTGGCACAAAGAGAGCTCACCTTACAGGAGAGTAGGCCTTGGACCTGCCATTCAGGCATCACACAATCTGTCCTCAACTTGCCTTTCTGGTCAAGTCTCCCAGCCTGTCCTCTCCTTGACCTCCCACTGGTTCCTAGCATGCCTCACATACTTATTAGTCAGTGTCACTCTTTGACCTTGGTTTAGACTACTTCCTGCCTCCACCTGTCGGGATCCAGCTTTACCCTTCAGAGCCAAGCGGAAACATCACCTGCCCCATGAAACCTTCCAGCGTGGCCGTCCCCTGGGGGATAATGCTGGGTGCTTGGCTTTGTTATGCCTCATAGCCCAGCACGTTTGTGGCCTTGTCAGCTATGCTACTGGATGGTGGGCTCATAAAGGCCAGGCCCTCTGCCTTGTCTTCTGTACCCCTCACAGTCCCTGGCACATAATAGGCCCTTTTGCGTGTGGTGGCTGAGGGAGGATGGCAGAGAAAATTAATACTAAACCGTGTATCAGTTCCTGTGACAAGTCAGCAAACCTTGGCTTAAAATAATAGAAATGGATGGTCCCACAGTCTTGGAGCTCAGGGCTGTGCTCCCTCTGGAGGCTTTATGGAAGGATCCATTCATGTGGTGCTCCTTGGAGCCCTGGTGCTCCTTGGCCTGTGGCCACCTCACTCCACCTTCACATCTCCCTCTCCCTTGGAAGGACACACGTGACTGCATTTAGGGCCTAACTGGGTAACCCAGGGTACTCTTCCCATTTTAAAGTCCTTAATCATATTTACAAAGGGAACCCCCCACTCCTCCTTTTTGTCCATGTAAGTAACATTCACAGGTTCCAGGGATTAGGGCATGAATACACCACAACCTGTTTGAGGATTTCAACTTTGTATTTGTCCAGATTTCAAATTCGTAATCTCTTGGACTTCTGAATCTGGGAGGCATTCATTTGATTGTGGCAGTGCTGAAGTTGGTGCCATGTCATAGGCCCCCAGGGGCATGTCGGTACTGTTTGTTTCTCCAAACTGAGAAAGGACTTAGAAGATTTTTTTTTTTTTTTTAACATTTGGAGAGAGATTGAGAGAGAGAGAGAGAGAGAGAGAGAAGAGGTGACTGAGTGGCTCAATTGGTTAAGCATCTGACTCTTTATGCTCGCATGGTTCGTGAGTTTGAGCCCCTCATTGGGCTCTGCTGTGACAGCTCAGAGCCTGCTTGGGACTGTCTCCAATCCTCCTCTCCCAAAATAAATATTAAAAAAAAAATAGGAGATTGTTTATCCTGCTTTTGTCTGAGGCTGTAACATGGCAACGGGCTGTTTCACTCTATGGAACTGTCCTCCTGCCTCGCCTAGCAGTGAATCCAGAGGGAGACCAGAAATCTTCTGAATTGTTTTTTCCATTCTAGGTTTTAGGAAATTTGGCTGCCACCTCTTCTTTTTAAGGGAAGACTTTCATGTGGAAGGTTTGCTTTTAGGACACAGTGAGGAGGGACTGCCTCCAGAGTACATTTGGGCAATTGACCTCGTGGCCCTGAAGAAAGTCAGCATTGCATTTTTCTGTAAATTCCAGCTTGTGGGCTTGGACTCCGTTTCAATTCTGCTTCTGCCATCCGAGTGTCGTCTGACATTTCTGGCTTCGGGGTACCCCCATGTCTGCAAAACGGGGCTTCTTGATATTCCCCAGTATTTGGAGATTCAGTTTCTGCAGGTCTGCAAAATCTGTACCGCCCTTTGTTGATCCCCCACGTTGAATAAAGCAAAGAGGGCACATATCAGCTTAGAACAGAAACAGTTCAGTTTTATTGTTCATCAAGTCCTAGCAAATGCCAAAAGTTTTGCACCAAAGATTCCACAGTGTCCTGATGGGTATAACTAGTTGATTCCTGCCTGGAGATATTTATACAACCTAACAGATATTGATCGACATGGCATTTGAAACCCTTAAATTTTCTAGGCCAGGTGAGAAAGAAGGGTGTTCGCTGCCCTTTGGTTCCGGTGAGTCTCAGCAGCAAGGGAATGGGCTTATAGAGGAACCGGTAAGGGATGGCCCCCACGTACGGCCCCATTTTGGAGCTATAGGCCAGAGTGCCCAGAAATCCTGACCACGTCCTGTTTGCCTTCCTTGGGCTGCAATAGACAAGAAGCCGATTGGAGGTGTTAGAAGGCGCGTGGCAGGTTCCTCCCGTCCTGGGCACTCTCCTTGCCATGGATAGGTGTACAGTGTTTCTTAGGTGCTTTTCAGTGAAATCGCCCAATTCGCTGATGCCTTTTATTTTCATGAGGAAGGAGGGGAGGGTGGATGGAACGGGAACCTGAGGCCAGTGCAGAGGTCTAGAACAACAGTGAGAGGTGGGCAGGCATAGTGCCTGGTGGACTGGGGCGAGGGG